>NC_140596.1:1789667-1947167 GCF_057381915.1 Diplotaxodon limnothrissa | reverse complement strand
ACGACTAACATAATATATCACGAGACGTTACCTGGTCATCTCTGAAGCAATCAGCATAATAATAATAATGGTAAAAAAGTCCATATTCATCAGGATCAAACCACCTCCTGAGCTGCAGCCAGCACGAAGCAAGCCGCTGATCAGAAGCTGAGACTGTGGAGCTGTGAAACGCTTTGTAGTGTTTCAGGAAATCTTTATGAATCACGTGGTTACGTGGACAGTGACGTAAAAGAGATTTAAATCCAGTGTGAAATCTTAAGATTTTGCTATTCTTTGACAACAGGTTTAATAATAGTATTCGTCTTGGTAAGGTGTGAATGCCTCTTTTTCAAGAGTCTCTGTTTCTCCATCCATTTCTTTCTGGACTCACTGACTGCAAAAAGGTTTTGCTCTTTGCCACACAAATTCCTCCTTACTAACAAAGTGAAGGAGATTTCATTTAAAATATAAGAGATACATTAAGCTCCCACAGACCTGCTCGCATTTATTTTGGTCTTGTGCCTTTACTCAGGTTTTATGGAACAATGTCGCTACTTTCATCTCTGACAGAAAGAAACTAAATTTGTACTTTTTTAACCTAACGTGTTATTTGGTTATACTGACATCCATAATCTGACATCCATAATCTATGTGACTACAATTTGTTCCTCTCACAACAAAAGCTTTAAAAACCATTAATATTTGTAATATTTTAATGTGTTTTTGTAATTATTCAGTCACTGTGTCCCTCGCTTTTTCCCATTTTAATCTGTATTTCTATCCTGTTTGTTTAATTATTCATGCTGTTCCACTGCATTACAATTTTGCACTACGTGTATTATGCCTGTTGTTAAAGTTTCTGATGAAATAAAGTTGGAGAAAAAAAATCAAGACTTTGTTGCTGGTTTTATTTTGAAAGGTCAGCCGGATGTGCCCTGCGCGGTTCGGTCGCGCGCTCGTGCCGTTGTCAGCTCGTCAGGAATGATTGCGTGCAGGTGAGGCCGGCTGTGCTACTAAAGCCGTCCCGAGGAGCGTCCCCGGCTCTGTGAAGCTGTTACCGCGAGCACCTCCGTCATGGCCTCGCCCATCTGTACCCCCGCGGCCACCTCCACCCCGGCGGCCTCCTCCAGTGGCCGATCCAGCCGCTCCGCCGGCCGGCGAAGCGGCGCGGCGGCCGGCCTGTCCGCCTCCAGTACCAGCCCGTCCCGCCTGTCCCGGCTGCAGGAGAAGGACGAGCTCCGGGGCCTCAACGACCGCCTCGCCAACTACATCCAGCGGGTGCAGGAGCTGGAGAGTGAGCGCTCCTACATGCTGCTGAAGCTGGAGGAGAAGGAGGAGGCCAGGAGCAGCGTGCGGAGGCTGTACGAGGAGGAGCTGGCCGACGTCAGGAAGTCCCTGGACGGCCTTGCCCAGGAGAGGGCCCAGCTGCAGATCGACTACGGGAATCTGTGCGAGGAGCACCGGACGCTCCAGGCGAGGTAGGAGCGCACAGCGTTACACCAGACTGCAGTCAGAAAGTCTCTGATTTAGAGGATGGTTTCCGCCCCGCTTTATAAAACTTCATAGGAGTTGATGGATGCTGATTATTGATCCTTCATAAACGTTTGTCTCATCACGGAGATTAAATCTTTCCTCAGTCTGGTTGTAAGAACTTTGCCCGCTGTTATAATAATACATTTTCTTTATATGCGCCTTTAAAGACCCTTAAGGTCACCTTACATTAGTACAACAAAATAAAAACATAAGGTAAATATTAAAAAAAGTATGAAAGCTAAACTGTGAGTGTCTGTGGATCTGAGTCTGTGCATTTGAAACTCCGAAGTGTGAGCGCCGGCCTGACTGAGTGACTCCTGTGATGGTTTGTTTTTGTGTTTAACAGACTTCTGCTGGGGGAGGGCAGCAGCTGGTATCACACGACCGATAACGTTGTGCTCGCGTCTCTTTCAGGCACCAGAAGAAGGAGGGCGATCTGACCAACGCGCTGGCCCAGTTGAGGAGAGCTGAGGAGACTCTGAGCTTGAAGGACGCCGAGTTCACCAAACTGCAGTCGGAGAACCGCAGACTCAACGGCGACCTCGCCGACCTGCAGAGCCAGCTCGAACGAGTAAGAAGGGCAGCCGCCGTTAAACTGTGCAGCGTGCGTGGAACGCCCCAACCAGTTATCCTCGTCGGAGACGTCGTGTCTCACCTGCGGCGAGGGACATGAAAACGAGCCTGCGCCGTTGGGTCTGACAGGATGTGAGGAAATCCTGGCTTAGCTTGAAAAGTAGAATCGGAAACATGAATGGTTGCACGTTAGCTTCAGCCCACCAATCAGGCTTCATCTGTTTCAGCGCTCTTATAATTTCACTTACTCTTGAATCTGTAACTGGGCTGATTGAGCGTCACCTGCCCCGCAGCAGGCTGGCTTCACAGCACGAGTTACCATGGCGATGTACGCAGGTAAGAAGTGAAATCCGGCAGGCTTCGGCTGTCTGTCCGCGCTGCCGTTTGTGGTGGTCGCACAGCTCTGAGCTCATCGGGGGCTGAAGTGATGTGAAGACGGCTGAACTTCTGAATAAATTCAGTGGCGTTAAAGTGCATTCCTGCAACCGGTGTCTGTGAAAATTAGGAAATTGGTCCCAAACTTCATGGTTTGTCACTAATCGGATATTTGAAAATCCTAATCGTCCAACGTTAGGTGCAGTCAGTCCCTCAGCTCTGACGTTCGTCTTATTTGTGTCACCAGCTGGAGGCTCTGCTGGCAGAAACCAAGAACCAGCTGAGCTCTGAGATGCTGCGGCGAGTCGAAACGGAGAACCAGGTGCAAACGCTGAAAGAGGAGCTCGAACTGCACAAGAACATCAGTGAGCAGGTAACTCGGGCTGCTGCCAGTTTCTACATTTTCAGGTTGGCGCATCTTCACGTCACCGTTTCACCTCTTTGTTTTTGAAATAGGAGATCCTGGAGATCCGAAGCAGACACGAAAGCCGCCTGGTGGAGGTGGATTCAGGGCGGAGGAGGGAGTTCGAAGGCAAACTGGCTGAGGCGATGCAGCAGCTGCGGCAGGACAGCGAGTCGCAGCTTCAGCAGTACAAAGAAGAGATCGACCGGGTTTTCGGCTCAAAGGTTAGAGCTGCTCACGGATTATTTTCCGGTATTAAAAAATGTGTTTCACGCTGCTTTGTGCCCGACAGCTACACAACGCCCAGCAGGATGCGCTGGAGAAGAACGGCGTGGCTTCGGCCACAAAAGACGAGCTGGACGCCACGAAGGTCCGAGTGGAGACCCTCAGCTCGCAGCTGCAGCAGTGCAGAAAAGAAGTGAGTTGGGGGAGGTCTGTGCTCGTCAGTGCAGCTTCCAAGTTTCCTGCAGTTTCTGCACCAAAATGAGAAAAAGCCTCTGATGTGGAGGGAAACGCTCTTCGTCTTAATGTTCCCCCCTCTCTCTGTCAGAAAATCTCTCTGGAGAACCGCTTCCAGGACCTGGAGAGGACTCTGGACAAGGAGCGGGAAGTCTGGCACCACAAACTGAGTCAGAAGGAGCAGGAGCTGCTCAACATGAGAACCCAGATGTTCAGTCAGCTGGAGGACTACGAGCACCTGATGGATGTGAAGGTAGCTCTGGACGTGGAGATCAGTGCCTACAGGAAGATGCTGGAGGTGGAGGAGCAGAGGTATGGCTGCGTGTGAGTGGAGGGGTCCTGGGTCTCAGGTGTTTTTGCTCCCATGGTTGTTTCTGTTTCCTGTCAGGTTTAAGCTGTCGCCCAGCCCCTCGCAGCGGACATCCATACCTCGAACGCACGAGCACAGCGGCCGAAAGCCCAGAGGGAAGAAACGGAAATACGAAGGCGAGTCGGGGAGCTCGCCCGCCTACAAAATGTCCAGTCGTTCGATGGAGCGCGGCGCCGTGAGTGTAGAAGAGATTGACGTGGATGGAAAATATGTTCGACTGAAGAACAACTCAGAGAAAGTAAGTCTGTACGGGTTGTAAAGCCTCGGGTCAAGCTGGAGGATGTTTGACAGCTTGGTATTGGATGCAGAACATGCATTATTGGTCACATGATTTCATTAAAAGCAGCACAAACACGCCCAGAGGTCCAGTTCAGGGTCTGCAGAGGTGAAGCCTAGCAGACAGCTTGCAGCTACAGCTGTCACTGTTCGCCTGTCAGTCAAGTAGGCCACGCCCCTAATAAGGCAAACTGTAATATTGCTATTTAGAAATAAAATATTCTCCCCATACAGATGTTAGCACAGGGGGAATGTAGCAGCTTGTGTATCAGGCTGTAAAAATGTTTGAGGAACTGCAGGTTTTGCTGCTTCTGCCTTGGCTGCATGTTTTCATGCCTGTGGGTTTAATTGTGTAGGGATGCACGACCAGCTTGGGTCAGTGTGGCGTGGCGCTCTCGGTGGAGCGGTCTGCTTCCGATGACCTCCTGCACACTGCTGTTAACGATTTTGTGTAACTTTCCATTACTGGGAGGAAAAACTGTTACATGAACTACAATAATGTCAATATTGCACAGAGCCAGCAACCCGCCCGGGTTCTTCATGCGCTCCATCACTCACTGACCCAGCTCCACATCCCACCCCGACCCGTTCAGCACTGCAGTAATTCATCTGTAATTACATTTAATAATATATAATGATCTCAGGACATTAAGCTAGCTGGTGTTGGAGCAGCCTTCATGTAAAATATGTGCAAACAATTTTTTTTTTTTTTTTTTAAATCTCTACAGGGTCACGATGGCGTGCTCTGCAGTTTGAGAAAACCCATTTTAGGGTCGAGATGATGACTCTTTAATTTGTTTCTCATTTGTTTCCAGGAGCAGTCTCTGGGTGGGTGGGTGGTCCGGCGGGTTTACCCCGGCGCTGGAGACATCACCTTTCACATTCCCGCCTCCTGCGTCCTGGCTGGTGGGCAGACACTCACTGTGAGTCCTTTAACATTGTAGGAAGACTTATTGACCGCCACTGGTAATCACTGTAAACACAATGAAAGTGTGTGTGCGTGTTCGTGTGCGTTTACCTGTCAGATCTGGGCAGCAGGCGCTGAGGTGGAGGTGGAGCCCAGTGACCTGGTTCTGCAGGGCCACAAGAGCTGGGGGGTCATCACTGATATCAGGGTGATCCTCCTGAACTCCAACCACGAGGTAGAGGAAATAAACCACACCTCCCAGAATGCACCTGTACAATAAAGCTGAAAGTAATGCTTTGTAACATGAACACTTTATTTAACTCTGAAACTTTTAGGTGATGATTTTGAAGTGTGGCACCTTCCACAGCTGTACAGGATATGTTTGTATTACTGCGATTTGATTTAAACAGGAAGTGGCCGAGCGCAGGCTGTGCATGCTGGGTGGGGGTGAAGACGACACTGGGCTGGAGTTTGATGAGGAGTTTGTCACGGGGAGTGAAATGCAGCGCTTCCAGAGACAGGTAACCTCAGGGGGAATGTTCAAGCAGAAAAGGACCAAGTGCAGGACCTCAGACCTCATGTCTGCTTTTGTTTTCCCACCTGCGCTACAGCCAAAGCGAAAAAAGAAGTGTTGTTCGGTGTCGTGAGTGCGGTCCACGCTCGGCCTGGACGGTAGGTGGGGGGTAAAGTAGCTTCAGCTCTTCCGCTCGCCTCGCCTGCTCCCATAACCAGATGCATGGCTTGTTTCACTCATCCATCACGCAGCCCAGTTACTCTGCTGATGAAAGCGCAGCTCACTCGTCAAGTAAACTCAAAGTGTAGTTTGAGCAAGCTGGAGGCCGTCAGTTTGTTTCAGGAGAGAATTAACGCCTTCAAATCTGAGGCCATGGTGCTCTGCAGAGACAGGGTGGAGCGCCCACTCCAGGCAGGGAAAGACTGACACAGCTGTGTGCAGTGACTGCAGAGATGTGGATGCTGTCCTGGTCTCTGTGGAAGAGAGTGGAGCATCGTCTGAAGGATGTCTGGGCGCATCCTTAGAGATGCTGAGGACTCAGAGTAGAGCTACAGTCTGCACGTCCACGAGGACCTGCAGTACCTCCAGAAAGCATCACTGCTTCACTGCACCGCTCCAGTTATTCCACATTCTGTCGTGTTGCATCATTATTAATGGATTAAATTCATTTTTCACCTCAATTCTACACGCAGCACCCCATTATGGCGAAGTGATAAAAGCAAATGTATTAAAAAAAATTTAAACCCATGAGATTAAGAGTGAATGTATTCCATCTTGGAAAAAGGCCGTGAGAACTTTCTGGATGCTCTGTAAAAGCGAACAGAAAGAGAAGCGACCCGCTCCAAGCACAAACGCATCGTCATCTGAAAACTTTGCATCTGAGAAGTCTGTGCTGCTGCTGCTCCACCCCAGCACCCACCTGTCGCACCCCGATTAACTAATCACTGTTCTGCTGCCGTGGCACGAGCTGTCTCCCGTCGCTCTCAGCCTCGTACGCTGTATAAAAAGTAGGGCCTGATCACATGACCTCCGGGGGACACGGGGCTGAAGATATTCAGTAATGTCAGCAGGTGCTTGTCCATGAAGTCCTCTACAGTCAGAATCTTGAACTGGACTCAACGGGGAGCCAACGCAGCTGTGTCAGCAACACGTGAGAAGAAGCATTTCTGCAGCGTTTTGAACAAACTGCAGACGTTTCAGGGAGTTTTTGCTTAAACATGTAAACGATGAATTACAGCAATCAAATGTGATGAAATGAATGACCGTCTCCAGTTCAGTGTGAGATACAATAGGACTTAATTTGGCAACGTTTAAGTGATAAAAGCAGGACCGAGCCAGAGATTTAACATGAAGATCCAAAGTGAGAGCGGGTCAAAGGTTACCCCAAGGTTCCTGAGACGATTTGACAAATGTTGAAAGGGGAGCAAATCTGTCAGGAGCACCTACAAGGACTCCAGTCTTTCCTTCATGAAGGAAAGACTGGAGTCGGAGGAAGTTGTCAGCCATCCAACCTTTGATGGGGTTTAAGCACTAATTCAGGATGTGCAGCTTAGAAACATCTCAGGGCTTAACAGAAATGTGCAACTGAATATCATCTGCATAGCAGTGATGGCAAATGTTCTTAAAGTAGCTCAATACAGGAAGTAGATCTATTAGAAACCATAAGGGGCCCAGTACAGAACCCTGTGGCACACGATGGCTGAGAGAAGTGCAGGATGACCTGCACTTGCAAACACCGCAGATGAGCATCGTTCAGACCGTCCAAGGCAGATCCAGATATGCCGACCCAATATTTCAGCCTATCGAGCAGCATGTGGCGGTCAACCGTATCAAATACCAACGTGAGGTCCAACACTAGCAGAATAAAACCTTTTTCATGCAAAATGATGCATGAAAATGTCACTGCAGACTCTGCGACGAGCTGTTTCAGTAGAATGAGCTCTACGAAAGTCCGACTGAAACATGACACGAACGCTGTTTGTCTGAAACTGCTGAGAGCTGCTTGGCCTCGAGCTTTTCTTAGTGATAAACACCAACTTTGAGATCCGTCTGTAACTGCTAAGAAGAGAAGAGTCGAACTTGGCTTTTTTTTTAAGCAGGACTTTACCAGACGCAGTGCTGATTATGGCGAGCACACAGGGACCAATCGACTGGAAGACATCTTTGAATAAAGATGCAGGTAAACTGTCGAGTGAACGGGAGCGCACTAATTTTACCAGATCGGGTGATCTTTGTAAAATACCAGACTGAGCTGGAGCAGGAAGTGACGGTGAGGATGTGGTTCAGCAGGTGGAGCAGGAGTAATAATATGGTGTCAAATAACACCTTAGATTACCTCTGCTCTTTGGACCAGGCCCTCGCATCTGTAATTACATCATTTAAAAGAAACTAAAAGATCTTTTAAGTAAACGAGAGGAACATTTAAACGAGTTTTCCTCCACGAGCGCTCAGCTTTATGACAATCACGTTTTAAACAGCAGGCGGGCAGGTTTCACCTAAAATGGAAAGGCGACGATTATTAAAAAGATCGGTGAGAGACCAACCGCGTCACGAGTGGATAAATATAAATGACCAGCATCAGTTTCTCAGCTGTGGAGGAATTTAAGATGCGAGCGCTGACCGTCCGGCGAAAATGAAACTCCAAACACAAACGTGTCCAGTAGCGCACGCGGCCTCCTGCTGTGGTACAGTGAGCAGGATTAGCCCCGCCCTGCACATCACGCCCTCAGGTTTGTTTGGCTTTGAAGGTTCAGCCTGTAATGCTCATTAATCTGGACATCCAGAGGTTTCCACCCCGCCCTCTGCTTCCTGCAAGCTTTCTACTAACCAGACCTTTATTATGACGATAACGCTGCTGCTCTGTCCCCCTCAGGATTTCTCGAAGGAGACCACTTGTGCTGTGATGTGACGCCTGCTCTCTGCCACCGACCTCGACGGCGGTCTGAAAAACCCTGGAGCAGCTCGGGCCTCAGACTGCTGCTTTCTGGCTCCAGTAGTTTTATTTACAGTAGGACGGTGAGATGATCTCACCTGCCTTACAGCAACAGTGTCCCTCACGTTTCGTCGCTCTCGCTTCACAACAGGAGCTTTGATTTTAATTTTTGTTGAAGTGTAATAAATAAAGCTAAAAGTTTCTAAACAAATACAACTTGTGCTTATTTCCAGCAGCATGCAGAGATGCTGCAGGGGAACCGCACCCTAAAGTGCTGGGTTATTTTCATAGCTCAGCTTCTGGGTAAAAGCTGCAGGTTGGGTGGGTAGACTGGCGTGGTTGTCATGGGAACGAAACATTTCTCCCACTGGAGACGTCCAGATGAACAGAATCCACCTTTGGGGATTTACCTGGATGATGGCGCACCGAGACACGGAAACTGTAGTTGTTTTCTCTTTTCTCAGTAACTCTGAAAGCTGCGCTGCTGGTCCAGCTGCTGCTCTGTGGAATCACCTGCGTTTCAGTCGGGATGCATCCATTCAGCACATCTGGACTAAAGCAGGCCGCTTTCACAGACCAATAGTTATCGAGCACAGACGTAACAGGCGGAGGATGTTTTGCAGCCTCCAGCTGAGGATTTGATGTCATCGTAATCAATGAGCGTAATCCTCTCAGAATGACAAACATTTACAAAATGAACTTATTGTTTTATTATATGTGACCTGAAATGAGTACCTGAGTCCATAAACTGACCACGAGCCACAGGTATCGCCCCCTGGTGGTCATTAGATCTAAGTTGGGAATCTGTGTGACTGAATTTACATCCTTCAGTGTTTACTACCACCTGTTTAACAATGAAGATGTGGACGCTATACCAAGGCTAGCCTCTGTAGTTCTTTGGGGGGTGTTTGACTACAAAGCAGTTTGGATCTGCTCCAGTGCGCCCCCATGCCATTACCACCAACACCAAAACACAGGATAATAAAAGTACAGAGGAAAATAAAAGGAGTCATTGAGTCTTTTGTGGTTTAAAAGTTCATGGGGTCGTGGGCTCCGTCCTTTGAGCTGTGCAGACTTCCACCTACACCATCGTTTCCTTGTTGATGGCTTTGCTGAGGAAGTGTATGGGCGCCACCTGCTGGTTAGGAGGTGTTTGCGCTGACACAGGAACCCACAGTCGAACTCTCTGGTCAGTCTTCTTCCAGGTTTTGAAGAGATGCACATGGTAGCGCACAGAAACCTGGCAAACACCAAACCAGCAGAGACAATTTAAACATGAAACAAAATCACAAAGCGCACTATGCTTTCCACAACTGCACCAAAGCGTGAAACACTGACATTAAAACAAACACTTTCACTCCAGGTTGTTAATCAACCAAAGACCCAGACAGAGCTTTGGTCCATGCAGCCGGTAAAACTCAAACACCAGTTTTCTTTGTTATCGATCGTCCGCCTGACTCAGTTTGTCTGATTTAGTCCTCAGCTCAAACAAAATAATCATTGTGGGTGATTTTAGCATCCATGTAGATACCAAACAGCTGACAGCCTGAACAGCATTTAATGTTATTAGGCTCAATTAGCCTCTTAAAGACCTGGATGGCCACTAACTTTCTGCTTCTTAATTCAGATCAAACTGAGGTTATTGTACTCGGCCCTGAGAATCTTAGAAATATGGTATCTAACCAGATTCTTACTCTGGATGGCATTACCTTGGCCTCCAGTAACGCTGTGAGGAACCTTGGAGTCATTTTTGACCAGGACATGTCCTTCAACGCACATATTAAACAAATATGTAAGACTGCTTTCTTCCATTTGTGCAACATCTCTAAAGTTAGAAATATCCTGTCTCAGAGTGACGCTGAAAAACTAGTTCATGCATTTATTACTTCCAGGCTGGACGACTGTAATTCATTATTATCAGGATGTCCTAAAAACTCCCTGAAAAGCCTTCAGCTGATCCAAAATGCTGCAGCAAGAGTCCTGACAGGGACTAGAAAGAGAGAGCAGATTTCTCCCCACCCATGCAGCCTGAGTGGAGTTCAGTACCACCTGAATCTGCCGTCTCCAAGATTTTCATTTAAATAGTGATTTCAAATATATTTTAGAATTTATATATTTGCATTATTATAAACTGTAGTTCTGTGGATTCTTACATTTCTGAATCCATATCCGTACTCTTGAACCCTTTGAGACAGCTGTTCCTAATGTTTAGGGGCCCTGAGAAACAAAAGGCTTGAAAAGCAGCTGGCTGGGCCTTCTTTAACCTTTGCTCTCATGAGTATTTCTGCTGTAGGAGTCCATGGGGACGACTCACGTTTGGAGCCATGAGCAGACGTTGAGTATTTGCGTCACTTTTTAGTTTTAGAAGTTGCTACTTAGTAACTGCAAGTGTCCCCGTGCAGGACTGAAGTCTTCCACATTAATCTTCTACATTCCAGTTAGTAAAATAAGTTCATGTTCTGGATGAACAGCACAGACTCTAAACTCACCACAGTCCAGAACACATAGATGATGATGAGAGCCAGAGTGAGCACCAGGAGTCCCAGGGCCTCCATCCCATTGGTGTAGTAGAGCTCCATGGCTCCTTGAATGCACAGCCAGCCCGACAGAGACGCGAGCGGCGTGATGAACAGGAAGCAGGCCGCATCGCTGCACAGCGTCCTCCTCTGCTGCTGCATGGCTGGAGAGCACCACCACTGATGGAGGGAAAGAGGAGGCAGGAAGAGGATTAGCCTCATGTTTTCCATGAAATAGTAAAATGTCGGTGATATGTTTTCATGTTCCGACTGTTACTGCGTCCCTTATATCAGCAGGACACGGAGTTAAGACCAACGTAAGACAGGAAAACTCCTCCAGGAACCGTTTAGTGATCCTGCATTTACTAAGTGAAACTGGTGACATCAAACGAATACATTAAACTTATGTTTTATTTGTTCACTGTGTGATAATACAGGAGACTTTGTAGCTGCAAACCCAGTTCAGCTTTTACTTGGAGCTGCATCGAAGCAGAATAAACGTGTGTGTGTTTGCTGTGTGGATTCGATTCGTACATCGCTAACAGGAAGTGCTGCACCTTTCCTCCCCTGCGTGCGTGCAGCATCGCCTGAGCAGGCCTGTGTTCAGTGTGTAGCTTAGCCTGGCACAGCACACGGTGCTTAATCAGCAGATTACCAGCCAAGAATGCACCTACAGAGAGCACCGAGGCCACTCTCCTGTCCTCTGCAGCAAAGAAGCACCGGCTAATCTGCCTCTCAGGCTAAGTGGCTTTATGGACAGCGAGCTGACGGCAACAGGTTCTCCAACGTGAAGCCAACAAACTCCTCCCACTGAGTCTGACATGCCACCATTGAGGAAAAAGAGCCAGCCTTCACTCTTTGCTCTGTCTGCTCTGCAGCAGAAGCCGGCGAATCCTTCTTATTTAACTTCAATCAGCCTCATTCATCTGTCTCATCTCACAAAGATCTTTCTCTGCAGGCTGAGCGTGACACGAGGAGAGGACACTACAAAAGATGACAAATATATTCTCATGTTCAGCTCACGAAGCCACTTGGTTTTATTAATCCAGGTTTGAGACATTAGAGAAGTGTGGCTGTCTCGGTCACAAGTCTGGGCCGCTGAGCATCAGTGTGGTGATGGGCCTACCTCAGTCAGAGGCTTTGGCACACGCTCCAGCACAAACTGGTGATGGCAGAGCTCGCAGTGGCCGCTGTCGGAGGCGGTGAGCCACTGTTCCAGGCAGCTCCGGTGCACCGAAGCCAGGCTGCCGGAGCACTCGCAGGGGGACAGCAGCTCTCCTGACGCCCGGCCTTCGTGGCAGATCCTGCAAAACTGCTCCTCACTGCACAGAGCGACACACGAACAGAGACGACAGGAAGTCTGCAAAGGCAGTTTTCTACTTTGACATTCAGAAGGTAAAAACTTTGCATAAACGAAAGGATTCATCCTGCCTTGTAGATTTACTCACAGGAAAGAAAAATATTAAACAGAATATTTTTCATCTGTCTTCAAATGTATAATGAAAATATATCATGACCTCTTTCATGGTGTTTTTTAATATGTGTCATCTCACTGTGATGTTACTGGATCTGAGTGGAAACGACACCATGCAGGATTCAGGGTGAAGCATTTGTTTGACTGAAGACTGGAGACTCTGAGGTAAGTCATCGAGGTCATAGCTTCTCATCACTAACCAAGAACCCTTCAGAAACGCAGCCTCTGTGAGTACTGCTGTTAACCATGTCCATTCTTTTATGTCCACAGTGTACTCCTCTCCTATTGGCTGCGAGTAGCTGGATGATTCACAAGCGTACACCCTGACGTCCACCGTTATCAGATCTGTCCAGCGGAGCGCCTTTGGGAAGTGGTGAAATGCATCACCAGCATATCTGCAAGGTGCATCCAAGCGGCAACATAAAGGGCCTAAAATTATAGTTTAGAAACTGCAGTTCCTCTAACGTCCAGCAGAGGCAGCAGTGAGTCAGGCCCCATAGACTTCCATGTTAAAACTTTACAGCAGAAATAAACATGTTTACAGCCTGATACGCAAACTGTGTCTGTGGATCCTCCTTCATAACACCTGTACAGGGGAGGCTGTTTCTATCACTCACCTGTTTAAATGGTTTTAAGCCTTAAAGTTTGCATTATTAGGGGCGTGGCCTCTTTGACTGACAGGTGGCTGTAGCTACTAGCTGTCTGCTAGCTTCACCTGGACCGTGTTTGTGCTGTTGGAGCCTTTTAACGACGTCATGTGACCAATAATATGACTGCTGTGAGGTCACTGCACTAACAGTTCTGGTAAAATTCGAGGATTGTGATTGGACTAAGCACTAATTGGCAGGTACCCGTCTCTGTGCGATGCTCCCATCAAACCCATTTAAACTGGGTTGGTGGTTCGGGCTGTAATGTGTCCAGGAAAGGCTTCGTCACTCTGGGTGATTTCAAACGTTGATAGCGTACGTTACAGAGGTGATGAACTTTCAGCCTCTGTGCTTCTGCTCCGGTTACCTGTCTGTGATGGATGCACACTCCGCAGTGGGCGTGTCTCCGTGATAGCACATCACTTCCTGGCTGCTGCTGTGGAGCTCTTCATCCAGCGCGGGCTCAGGGATGAACTTGACCTCCTCCACAGGACTGGACTCCCACCGGCCCACCGGATCCTCCACAGTCATATCTGCAGTACGAGGGGCCATTCACTCCACGTCTGCTACACACACACACACACACACACACACACACACACACACACACAAATGTAAAACAGATGGAATGAAAATACATCGTGACACAAAAATAAATAAATAAAAATAAAAATATGGACACACAAGTGGATCTGCTGTCCGTCACAAACTGATAATTAAATTAATTATGAATGGAAGCTGCAAAATATGACGTCATCCATCAGAATTAGGACTGGAGCTCTGAATATAAATAAATCATATTTCAGTAACTGGTCTCCCGACTCCAGTAACAGAACCCTTCATATTTACAGACAGGTTTAAAAAAATAAACCGTCAAAGATGGAGGAGCATTGGGCTCCTATTGGTCAGCATCACAACATTAAGGAAGTTCTGCTGACCTGCCGGTTTGTAATGTCTTTTCCAGCAGCTGTTTTCACCGTTTAGCCAGAACTCAGCACCAAACACAAAGTTACGGAGCTGAAAGGTGACAGTTATTTAATATTTTATTTATGATTTTTATTTTGTTTGCTCTGCTGCCCCCAAGTGGCCAGAAATCAGTGAATTAAAGGTTTAAAGGTTTAAGTTTTCATGCAAGAAATGAAATAACCTGTCAGTGCTTGAACACATTTACACTGAGAATAAATTAGTAATAAAAAAATAGTAATATTTCTTCTTCAAGAACAGCAAATATTTCTCTCAAGCTTTTTTAATTCTGTCCTTCTAGTTATTCTATTCTGCTTCATTTTATCTTTATGAAAAAAATATCCATTTATTGTATTTTTTTAAATTTAGCTTTTTACTTATTGAGGTATTTATTTTATTCTACTTTTGAGCTTCCACTCCAGAGTTAGTCCACTGTAAATATTGTTATTGCTCAGGTGAGGTCCAGCTCACACTCTTCACAGTCCCGAGCGGAGACACATGAAACACGACGCTGACCAGCAAAGCAAAGTCTGTCGCACAACGAGCAGCTTTAATGACAAGTCAAGCAGCAGCCTTACCTCCAGCCTGAGCCGACGTTAGGACCAGCTCCGTGTTTATCATCAGGCAGAGTCCGAGTGACGAGGCTTCTCCTCCTAAAGCCGTCCAGCAGATTAGAGAGGCTGACGGACGCCGGTGAGAACACCGAGGGATTAGACGCAGAGGAAAGTAAGGGCCGGGCCAGACGAATGGAAATCACATCAGACTGAGTCACAGCACCTCGCCGTACCCCCTTTAATCCTGTTAGGGGGCTTCCAGGAAGCCAGCGGAGCGAGACCAGCGAGCTCCAGGCCGGTGGAGGCCGAGGGTGCAGACGGGGGGAGGGATGGTGTTTGTCTGTGATACAGCTTCATTCTGATTCACGCAGTAATCACTAAACATCCACCAGATCCAGAAGGTTAAAGTTAGAGTTTAGGTTACACTTTAAAAAAACTCTGTAAAATTTAAAAATGTCTTTTAAGAGCTCATTTTTCTCGTTTCTCATCATTTTCCACACACATCAGCTGTGACTTCATGTCAAAAACTTTGTGTTGTTGAAGAGATATCGGCTAAATGTGAAGTAGGGCTGGGCTGCACCTTCTTTCCAGTTAATACCAGTTTGTACCACAAGATGGTGCAGTGAGTCAGTGTAAGCTTTATTTAACAAAGCAAACCATTAAGAGAGGATACTGAGGATGCTGTGCGTCATGTATAAACGAGGCATCAGGTGCTGTCTAATGGCTAATGAAGAGCCAACAGCCACAGCTACAAGCTACAAGCTAACACTAGCATGTGGCCCAAAGTGACGTGTGACTGAACTGATTTCAGCCTTCATGCTTTTAATCCTGTGAGTACCACTAACCTAATCCTACAGTGTCGGGACAATGGACAGACGCATTAAAACCCAACAAGTCCTGTTGTTTTGCCGAATAAAATGGTCAGCAGCGCCATCCTCCGTCGCCATCACTGTCAAAGGCCACGAGTTCTGCTCAGAGTTTATTCTCAGTCTCTGTTGGAGGAATGGTTCACAGCTCCTCCTGCCTTAAGACAGCTTTCGTCTGATTGGCTGGCCCCTCAGAAACAGAAGTTTCAAGCAGCAGATGGGCGGGGCTTGATATCCTCTCTTGACATCATTCAGACCCATGAGTAGAAAAAGTTAAACTGAGAGTTTACATACATTCTTATATATTTCTATACTGTGTATTGTGTATTTTGTTGTACAGTTATTTTATTTTCAACTTTAATTTATATACTTTATTTTATTCCTTCCTAGTTAAATTGACCCTTTTTAATTTTCATTTTTATTTCCTATCTTATTCATAGTCACGAGCAGTTGTCTAAGCATTTCACTGCATATCGTACTGTGTATCACTGTGTATGTGACAAATAAAATTTGAATTTGAGTTCAGGGGTTACCGAGCTCATCATTAGAAACGTCGGTCATAACCAGAGCATCCGGTCCTGGAGCCGGAGATATACGACAGGAAGTGAGGAAGAGCAGCCGCATTCATGCTGAGGATGAGGGCGTGCAGGTAAATGGAGAACTCGGGTCCAGACAGCCTCCTGCGGTGCTTTTGTCTGCTATCGATCCAGACAGAGGTACACGCGGGATTAATGCCCGAGGGCTGTTAAAGGACCCGGCAAAGAAAGCGATCGATGGACTGGAGAGCGGCCCCTCGCTGCCGACCTGAGCAGGATTAGAGAGGGCCCCCCGGCCCCATTTAACACAATGCACACCAAGGTTCACAAATAGACCCAGACAGACACAACACGAGCCGAGCCAGACTGGGAGCCGGGACAGGAAGTGGCTCTCCCCCTGTGCGTTTTAACGTCTGCTGTCAGAGGAATTATCACGAAGGAATTCCCAGTGATGTGCTTTTCCTCCGGGCTTTGTTAGCAGCAGCCTGGGAATGAATAACAGGCGGGATTGAAGGGAAAGGAGGAGAAAGAGAGGCCAGGCAAAGAAAGTCCTCCCACCTCTCTCTCTCTGATCCCAGCGGGACTTTTATCTGAGCTCACGTGTGGACGATGAATGTGAAAGATTTAGATGAACGTTTTGGTGAAGTCAGCAGGTGTGACATCGCTGCTCTGATTGCTTCACATCTCGGCTGTTAGGAATTTATCCATGTTTGGGAAAACCAAGTGAAGAAACCTAAGTGTGCGTCAAACTCATTTCGCAGCGCTGTGATCTGATGTGGCACCGCTGAAACCTTCTGTCAGTGTACAAATGTCTGAGCTATCTGAATATGAGAGACAGTCTCACTTTCTCTACACGATACAGCGAAGCTGATGCTGCTGTTGTACAGAAAGACATCTGTCAGCAGGACTCTTTGGGCCTGAACTTAGGAAGTAAATGTATAAGATACAGAAATCTGTAACTTAATTACTGTGGTGCTTATTCTGGCCCACGGGCCTGATATTTAACACCTCTCCTGTAGTTGAACCTGTGGGTACCTCTGTGTCCAGGTGTGGAGGCCTAGCTCCACCCACCACACTACCTGCCGGTGGCTGATGCCCTCAGCCGTCGGCGTTCGGGGCCCGGCACTCGGGCGCGTGCCCGGCTCACTCCCAGCGGCTGCTTGGCAGGCCTGGCGCCCACGGCTGTGTCGGGCTCCTTCGTGGGGTGGGGTTCCCTCAGGCCTCTGGGACCGTGGCTCGGCCCGCTCTGGTGCGACTGGCGGGGCCTGCGGGCTCGTCACTGCGGCCTCTGTGGCTTCTGCACCGTGGTTGCTGGGTGACCCCACGTCTGTGTGGTTGTCTCTGTATCGTGTTGTTCTCAGGTTGTTTTCTCTTCTTTTAACAGGTGATCAGATTTTCTCAGTGTCTTCTTCCACTGTCCTTCCTCTGTTTTCTTTCTCCCTTTCTTTCTGTATAGTGGTCTGTCCAACTTGTAATAACTTTAAATAAAATGAAATTAATAAACAATGATAATATAGATCAATCAAGTGGAACAACCCTAACCCTACGCATTGGCACATTTTGTGAAAAAACAAATCCGTTGGCCATCTTTCCTGGCCTTCAGAGAACCTGTGGGAGGAGCTACTTTTACCTTTGAAGCCAAAAATCCCATTTAAAATCTTCTGCCTTTGTTTTTACTTTGTTCCTCCTGCACACGTCTGCAGAGAAGCAGCTTGGCTGAGTGAGCTGTATGCAATAAGAAACGTGTGTCTGTCAGGTGTAGGCGGGGTTCAGGTGTTCTCGCGAGGATTTGATTTGAATTCTGCTGAGGCTGAGTCAACATTTCGGAGCGCTCGTGTCAGAAATAGAAAGTGCGGAGCTCTGAGGAGGGACTCCTGGGACCGTTTGAAGTACAGACAGGGGGTCGGGGAGCGTTTTATCTCGGGGACGTGACGGTTTGATGCTCGCAGACCTTTCAAGGAGCTTTTTTTAAAACACAGATAAGAGGATTGGCGAGTGGCTCGAGAGGAGCCGTCAAAACAGGCCGAGAGACAAAAGCTCCACAGACCAAGCTGTGGCCGCCCGGAGGCTCGTCTGTACACCACTTTTTGCTCGTCGTGTTTCCAGACACAAACGTCTTTGCGACTTTCTGTGTGTGACGGTCATGCATGACACACGCGTGTTCTTCTGCACTAGTCATCTTTCAAAAAAAGGGGCGTCTCCATTAAAGGAAGAGCCCGCCAGCTTTTAGAGGCCTAATCTGTGAAGAATGCTCTATCAGCGCACTATCAGCAGCTCCTCCAGCAGAGGAAGGCTGATGTCTCTCGGGTTTTAAATGGATCCTGAGGACAAGAGAGGACCGAGCGCGCCAAGTGACTCGTGTCAAGTGGACATCCTTATCTCCCAAAGATGGGCGACTCTCTCTCTCTCTCTGGAAGGCAGCGGCGGCGAGCGCTCAGGCTCAGAGCAGCTGCAGGTTCAGAGAAGGACGGAGCTTCTTGATTTTAGCGTCCTGGCTGCTCTGTCATAAACAAACCGCGCGGCCCACATCGAGTCTGCGTTGGGGAGCTCTCAGGAGGTGGACCGCTCTGGAGCAGACTGCTCCACTCCAGGCAGCTTGTCCCTCCTCGCGGCCGCCGGCAGCCGGGGGCCACCATGACGGAGTGGACTCTGCTCAAGCGCCTCCTGGACGCCGTACACCAGCACTCCACCATGATTGGCCGGCTGTGGCTCACCGTCATGGTCATCTTCCGGCTCCTGATCGTCGCCGTGGCCACCGAGGACGTGTACGCCGACGAGCAGGAGATGTTTGTGTGCAACACGCTGCAGCCGGGCTGTTCCACCGTCTGCTACGACGCCTTCGCGCCCATCTCCCAGCCTCGCTTCTGGGTGTTCCACATCATCAGTGTGTCCACGCCATCGCTCTGCTTCATCATCTACACGTGGCACAACCTGTCCAAGCACAACGCCACCCAAAGGTTGGGGCAGGGGGCGGCCGACGCGCCGGGGCAGGGAGGCCGGGACGGCGGGCGAGAGGCCTATGATCGGAGCTGCGACTCAGACAGCTGCTCCATCCAGTCCCATAAGCACCTGGGGCACAGCCTGGCGAATGTGCTGGAGGGCATCGCCGCCAAGGACCTCCAGAGGCTGGACCCCAAAACCTTGAGCCAGGCCCGAGCCTGCACCTTCAGGGAGGGGGGCACAGAGGCTCATGCGGGCTCCGGAGGGGTTTTGTCCAAATGTTACATCTTCCACGTGTGCCTACGGGCTGTCCTGGAGGTGGGCTTCGTCCTGGCTCAGTGGAAGCTGTTTGGCTTCCAGGTGCCCGTCCACTTCCTGTGCACCTCGTCTCCCTGCAGCCAGCCGGTGGACTGCTACGTCTCCAGGCCCACGGAGAAGACTATCTTCCTGCTCTTCATGTTTTGTGTCGGGGTTTTCTGCATCCTGCTCAACCTGCTCGAGCTCAACCACCTGGGCTGGAAGAAGATCCGCCGGGCAGTGCGGCTGCAGGAGCACGGGTCCTGGGGAGCATACGAGACCTTCCCTCCAGACAGCCCCTCCTTCACATCCTCTTTAGGCTTCAGGGACGTGACCAGCACCACCTCGCTGCCCACCCTGAACCTGGTGGTGGGTCACCAGCCGGACTGGACCTGTGCGGTGGACTGTGGCAGGATGAGGGAGCCGGAGGAGGTCCGAGAGAAAAGACCGGAGCCCCTAAGGAGAGAGGACTCCCATAAAGGAGAGAGGCAGCCTTTGAAGAGCAAGAGGGAGATCAGTGGGTCCAAACACAGGAGTGCCGAGGTCTGGATTTAGTCTCCATGACACCGCTGTCTTTATTTATGCCGACCCATGGAGCTCACCAAAAAAACCACCTGGATCACCTCCTCATGTGTGGAGCAGAGACTCATCTTACGCTGTGATGAGGGACGGGACCAGTGAAGCTGCATTTTAAAGTTGTAGTACATCACTGCTCAGACTGTCCTGTAATTATCAGTTTAGATTAGAAGTCTGTGCACATTTATCAAATATGTCATGCTGACCAAAGTCCTGCACAAAAGACACAAATGGATAAAAATAAATATGAACTACAGAAAATAAATAAAATGCATTAAGCTGCTAAACGTCAGGGCAGACACACTAATCCTAAGTGAACAGGTCCGACTCTGAATACCAAGAAAAATAAGGGTTGTTTCTTACAAATATTCTGATTGAGTCATATCTGGATGTAAAGTTTGAACCTGATGTTGACATAATTTTGTGTATAAACAGAACAGACTGAACAAAGAAAGAAAACACGTGAACGCTGCCTCGATATTTACTCCTCATTTATTTACGCAATATATTTTTGGAATATATTCATTTACAACATCTATAAAACACCTTTTACATAAATTATGCTACTGAAAAACTAAAACACAGAACTGTGACGTTTCCTGTGCAGGGAAGAGGTTTGCAGACTGAACACTGAGACTGCAAAGGCAAACGGAGGCGCGGGGTGGAGAGAGCGGTTTGTTTTAGTGTATCAAAGAGTCAGTTATTCTCACTGTGGGAGTGTGAGGAAGGCCCATCGTGGGTCTGCAGCCTGTAAACAAAACCAAACATCTGGGTGTTTTTATGATAAATGCATTTAAAAAAACCTCCCGTGGCAGGGGTGTGGTCTCTGTGGCAGGGGTGTGGTCTCTGGCCTGCTGCAGTGGAGGGGCGGTGCCAGGACGTGAGAGGGGACAGGTGAAATATGATGGCGCTAATGACCCTCCCCCCTTTGTAGTGATGGAGGCGTGGGGAGAAGTGTGTAGTGGAGGAAGCCGTGTAGAGAGGTCCGGGCGACAAGAAGCTGGAAAGAGTGCTTGTGGTGAAAAATAAAGCTGGGGGGGTCCGCTCATTTCACAACTCCTCTCTTGTTTGTGGAGGACGTCCTCTGTGTAGGTAAGAGCTCCCCGCTCCCCCAAACTCATAATTAACTGCAAATAAAAAAATCCTCATACATCTAAGCTAACAGTAAGAGTCCAGCACAGCTGGTCGAGCTGATCCAAACACGACGGAGCCGAATCAGGTTTGGATCAAAGACGCAGCCGAGCGTCTGCGATTGGACCACAGTAAAAAACTACAATAACACCAAAAACAGGTGGAAGAACTCTGAGGTGGTCAAACCCTCCTCTCCGCTGGAGTAAAGAGTAAGCACGGTTTTACTGGGCTCAGTTCCTGTTTAACTTTCAAATTAAAAGCCTAAAATCACAGCTCATACAGTTTCCTCACGTTCAGCCACCTGCTGATTTGACCTCAGGCAGAAACAGACTGAAAAAGATGAACTAACAGAAGCGACGCGATCATCAGACCACAGCCAGATCACTCGATGTGGAAATAAACCTGCTCTGCTGTGACTGTTGACCTCTGATCAGAGCGTCTGGCGCCGTAAACCGAGACGTAATAAATCACGCGTAATCGTCCGACCTGAAGGTAAACTTTAATTTGAACTCCAGCCTACTCACA
This sequence comes from Diplotaxodon limnothrissa, assembly GCF_057381915.1. Classification (NCBI taxonomy): domain Eukaryota; kingdom Metazoa; phylum Chordata; class Actinopteri; order Cichliformes; family Cichlidae; genus Diplotaxodon; species Diplotaxodon limnothrissa. The sequence continues at coordinate 1,925,821 of NC_140596.1, read as the reverse complement.
GGTAAGCTTCAGTTCATGTTCTGATGCTCTGACTCGTCTCGACAAATAAGGCCGCAATTAACAGAGTCGTGTGACGTCTGCACAGCTCGCACGCTGCTGACGAACACTTCTGACCCTGAAGCACCAACGCGATGTTTCCATAAACGTCACCGAGTGGTCGTTTAAAAAAGTCTTTTTTGTTTCTCTCTCAGTACGTCAATCACGTGTCGTTGGACTTTAATGATGCGAAGTTTTGAAACATTGCTGTTCTCGGGCTAAGTCACGTGTCCAACTCTGGGTCTCTGACAGGCTGCTAGTCCATCACAAGCTGTCTCACAGACACCATCATCATCATCACACGCGTCCTTTAAAGCGGTGCACACGGAGCCGGGGCTGATCTACAGTGATGGGAAATAAAAACAGGAGCTTTCTTACAAAAATATGATCAAATAAGTGTGAAACTAAATAAAAAGCCAAAGAGAGGACGGCGTTTGTTGGTTTCCTTCTTATTTGGTGACTAAACAGACGGCAGCTGGTTAAAAGCCTCAGACTCATCCACTAAAACTAGGAGCTGGACGAGTTTCACAGACGTCTTCAGGTTGAAGATGAGAAACAGACACTTGCTTCAGTCTCACAGAACAGGACAAAGATCTGTGGTTATCTGCCTGTGATTGTGTGAAAAACTCAAAGTGCTGAAGAGGAGGAGGAAGGTGCGACGTGGAAGGCTAAAAAGCTTCAGTGCAGACGACAGCTCAAACATCAGCTTCAGGCTGTCAGACGAGGCGGCGTCCCCGATCCTGAGAACGAACCGTCAGAGCATGTAAACACAGAGAGACACATTCAGAGCGACGGCGTGGACGCGTGAAGACGGGTTTAAACACAGACCGGCCGTCGGAGCCGAGAGGGCAGCAGAATAACAGAAAGATCAAATCCAGTGGAGAAAACCAACACAGGCCAAACATTCAGCTTCACATTTGAAATACTCTGACTTACAGAAGGTGAAGTTTGGGTTTTTGGAGCTTGGGTCACCGTTTCTGTCCGTTAGGGTCACGCCTGTGCTAACCGCTGAGATCTGAGAGCGTGGCACGTGACCGGCACGTGACCGCCACCAAACCCCATCACAGAACGCAGAGTGAGGCGAGCAGGCGGTGCAGTGGGGACAGCGGGGATAAATGGTCACTATGGTTTTGGTGCCGTGTGATTTTTCTATGTGCCGTGGCTCCAAAAGGGAAACACGACTGATCGCCTGACTGCTCGTGTTTCTGAAACCATTAAAACGTCTCCTGCTGTCCACGTCCCAGTCTCAGCGTAAAGCTGTAACCAAGGACAGAAACGACGCCGAAACTACAAAAGCAAAGAAACAAAGTGAAGTCAGGATGAAGTGGATGAGATTTGGGCCTCAAACAAAGTCACACAGACCAAACTCCACCCGCTCACGTCTCTCACATTAAAACCAGAACCTGGCCGAGCTCCATTTCAAAATAAAAGCACCTCCATCCTTGGATTGTGGGAATGTGGAGCGGCTCACTTCCTGTCTGATTCTGATTTGCAACACATCATTTTTGACACAACCAGGAAACATTGAAAGGTGACTTTTAGCAGAACTAGCGTGACCATAAAGTGAGGAAATGTTCGTAGTGGTCGGACGGCGGCGTCGGGATACCCGGCAGAGGCGGCGGTGCTGGACGGTGGGCGGAGCGACAGGTTGAGACCCCGTTAAAGGCTCGGGTTTCCGTTCAGGTTCTTAAATATCAACAGACGACAAAAGTAAAGGAGACGTTTAATCTGAAGTCGGCCGGGACGAAACAGCCGCGTCTGTGGTCCGAAACAGAATCCGCCGCACGCTCACGCCCGAGTCGGGCCGAGGAGAGTCTGCGGAGGCCCGGCGGTGGCGCTCTTCACTGAGGCAGGGGGACGATGACCTCCACGTAGTTGATGGGGAAGAAGCCGGACTCGCCGTTGATCATGCCCTCGTACCAGTTCTCGTCGATCTGGTTGGTGAGGATGATGATGTCGCCTTCTTTGAAGCCCAGCTCGCCCTCGTTCTCCGGCTCAAAGTCGTAGAGGGAGCGACAGCAGGGCTGATCCAAAACCTCCGGCTCTGCAGACAAAACAAAAACTTTATTTAAAAACCTCTGATGGACGGACGGGGCTCGTGACGCAGCGGCGAAATGAAAGCACAACGCTCTGATTTACCGCGAGTCTCTTTCCTTCTTCCTGATTCCTTCCCTCCTTCCTCTATTCTTCCTATTTCATTCCCTCCTTTATTCACTCTTCCTAATTCCTTCCTTCCTAGTACCCGGCAGCCCCTCCCTCAGCCCGGCTCCAGGCCCTGTACACCTGGTCTGAGCGAGGTTGCTGGGTTTGTGGACTCGTGTGTGTCCTCTGCTGGAGGGGTCTTGTTCACAGACCCCCCCAGCAGCACACAGACCCCCCCAGCATGGGTCGAGAGCTAAATGGATGAACAGAAACAATCAAATCTCTCAGTTTCAGCCTCTGATCTGCCATTTTTGGAATTTTGTCTTTAAAATAAGATTTAAAATTCATTATTTGCAAACAGTTTCATATTTTAAAAATTTATATCCCAGCTTTGTCTGAAACAGGGTTAAAGAGCAGGTTACTCATCCAGACAAAGACGGTAAGAAGACATCCAGTGGGTGACGTTTGCTCCGTGACAACACCGACAGACGAAGATCACGAGGAGAAAAATAACAAAATTCACCCACATCTCATGTTTGACCAGCTGAAAATTTACTGTCGTTTTGCTGGATATCAAAAACAAAATCCCGGGGCTGCCGCTCACAGATGCGGGCAGATGTGTGACGGCGTCGGCGTGCGTTACTCACGGTGAGCGTTGCCGTTGGTAGCGGGGGTGTCGGGCCATGACAGCTGCACAGATGATATGTGATCAGCTGGATGACATGTGGAGACAGATGGAGATGGCGATGAGCACAAAACAACAAAAACAATGAGAGGATCAGAGCACCGCTGTGGTGTCAGACTGCCACCAGCAGAGGGCAGCAGCGTTCCAACAACAGCTGCAGGAAAAGCTTCACGTCTACTCCTCGCTTCATCTGTTAGTCGTTTGGAGCTCGTCACTGTGTCAGAGTTTAAGGTGACAACGTGCAGCTGAGCTCAGGTTTTTAAATTAAACATAAATGGAGAGATAAACTTCCTGTGAACGTCACAGCTCGAGTTTCCATCTGTGTGCAGCAGAGCAGCGGTCAGGACGCCCAGAAACAGGTGAGACGTTCACTGTCAGTTTGTAAAAATGGAAACATTCCCACACGATGAACATGATGTGTGTGTGCATAAAGGAATACCTACTTTTCCCGTTCAGTGTGTGGCTGATCTGCGTATCTATAACAGCAGAAGAAGAACAGTGGGACTCAACGCAACGATGGAAACAAACTGAGACACACAGACGGACGCACAGACGGACGGCGTACCCGTGGACTTGAGCGAGGAGCTGTAGGACAGGCCGTTGTGCTGGTTGCTGTCGAGCGCCTCGATGCTGCTCCTGATCGACTTTGACTTGAAGTCTCTCTTGGGCCGGCTGCTGGCCGAGGATATCCTGGAGGAGGAGAGAGAGAGGGAGGCGACTCGAATCAAAGCCGACATTTCCTCTCCGGCGGCAGACCGGACGCTCCGAGGGGAAACGGGCCCACAAACCTCAGATCTCAGCAAATTTCAGGGTTTATAAGCGCTCTTACTCGCTACTTCTACCTTACTGAGCGCGTGTTTAACGAGGACCAAAGAAGTGTTTTTAGCCTTTACTGATGGAAACATGGAGTAACAGGCTCTGACATTTCAGGAGGATAAAACTTCTGATGTCTGCGCAATCCGCCGACAGCGAGCGGCGGCCAAATCCAGACGCTTTCATCAAGAACAGAACCTGAAGTGTGAAAAACACCTTCGGTGACAGACAAACTCAGTGAGCTCCCGCTTTAAAAACGCTGCTGACAGACCTGCTGTTCACAGCGTGAAACGACGTCCCGAAGAATGCCGCGAGCGCCGCGAACGCCACGCAGACATGAACCCCGATCGCAGCGGAGGAGAAGCGGCTCTCTTACCTCTTCTGCAGTTTCCCACTGAGCTCCTGCAGGATCTCACACGACTGCTGGTGGTACTCCAACGCCGCCTTGATCAGTGCTGACAGCTGGTTCACCTGCTCCACCTGGTGGCCACACACGCACACACGCACGTTAAACGATAACGTCTCACGTGTGAAACCCTCCCCGTTACCCGCGTCTTCGCGTCTCTTACGTCGTTCTCCAGGAAGTTGAACATGCTCCTCTCAGCCAGCTCTTTGCTTTCGTCGAACTTCTCCACCGCCTGCCGGATCTCCTCGTCCAGGATCTTCCCCTGACGCTTCTTCTTGTAGTCAAAGTCTAATCTGCGGCCCTCCAGCTTCTTCAGGTGATGCTGCGAACACCAGCGGCAGAAACACGTCGACACGCACGTCACACTGTGTGTTTCTTTACAAAAACATTTCATTTAAAACCATCGTGAACAGATTTACTGAGCTGATGTGGAGGCGAAGTGATCAGGCGTGTGCAGGTGGAGGTCACGAGGCTAAACGCCACGAGCAGCGTATAAGAGGCGAGTGTACTGAGGATAACGTCGTCTAAAAACTCGAGTGTAAGAGTGAAATTCACGATCAGAAGAATGGCCCAAATATCTGATGTGACTCCGCCCACACACCTGAGAGTCCAGGTGCAGGTCAGAGGGTTAGCAGCTAGCATTAGCTCGGCACACGGAGAGGAGAAGCTGCAGGTTTGCTGCACAGCATCTCGCGCAGTAAAGCGGAGGTAGGATGATCTGTGCGTGCAGCGCCCCGACAGGCAGATTTCAAACCGTTTGCAAATTCGCTGCAGAAATTTCAGCGCGTGTTTCTGCTGCGCTGCAAACGGTGCCAGCGGTCAGAGAACCTCGCAGTCTCTCGTCTGTCTTTACCGTGATCTCTTTGAGGTCCTTGTCCTGTAGATTCTGCAGGGGGTCAATGAAGTTTTGTTTGACGTTTATGTCCAGAGAGTCCTTCACGTCTGCCATCTGCCTCATGGCCTCACCCACATCCACCAGAGCGCATCCTGCAGGACAGAGAGAGGTGCCGCCTCCAATGAGCCGTTATCACAGTGATCTCAATAAAATCATCTACAAGGTACAAACTCCTCATTCAACACTGACACACGCAGCCGACTAACAGCAGCACAGAGGGGCGCAAACACAGGGACACGACGAGGGAGGAAATCTGTAGTTCTTTGCATCCTGACCTCACAGCGAGTGACCAGCTCAAAGGAGGGACGCTGCACACTCATTGGCCGGTGACTTGGTTTCAGACTCGGCTGCTTTCCGACTCTGACGGCCAGAATTTTAAAATGAACGTCAGGCTGCAATCGTACCGCCTCCTCTAACCTGAGGCCACGCCCCCTGCTGGCCATTATTACAAACGACACTTCTGCCTTGTATGACTGTGCACTGTAACCTGCACACAGTCCTGCAGGCTTTTGTCCGACATGCAGCGTTCTGCAGCAGACCGCCCGTTCAGCAACACCGAGCGTCACGCTGACACCTGACGTCATGAAGGAGGCAAAGCAGCATTCACAACATTGATGCTTTTAAACTTGTGGTGCACTGTGCAGATTTTATTACGGAGCAATCTTTGAAAACTGCTGCATCACTGTAACACTGACGCTCTGCATGCGTCTTGTACTAAGCAGCTGCGTCCATGTTAAATGTTGCAGTGAAAGGCCAAAGATGACCGTGCTCACGCCTCGGTGCCAGTGCAGGGTTTGCGCTGGCGCCGCCTGTAACGGCCTCTGTGCAGCTGTTAGAGGACCTGAGGCATCTGAGAGCTGGTACCAAACAAAGAGTCCTCTCCCAGCTCCTGGCCGTAGCGCAGCATGCAGTCGCCCAGCAGGCCTTCGGTCTGGGGGTAGCCGGTGGTCTTCACCTGCCCTCGGATCTTGGACATCGTGTTCAGCATGTTCAGTTTGGCTCGAGACGCTGGCGAGGAAACAAAGAATCAAACGCAGGTTTGAGTTTGTAGCACAGAAAGCTCAAAGAACAGCAAACATGGAGGTGTTTCGCACCTGGGTTAGGCTGGAGGTACTCTGTTGTTTTGGACAGGAGGTCAAGCACCGACTTGCTGGTCACCTCGATTTTCTGAAAAAAGGTTGCAGTTAAATGTCAGGATGACATCTGAAAGATTAAATTCAGCAAACGGTTCAGTTTGTTGTGAAATCGTACAATTCCTAAAGCTAACAAACGTTTTAACGGCGAGTTAAATAAAGCGGACGGCCCGAGTGAAGTGTTTCGTCAGCTGAAGATGACGAGACCTCCCAGTTCTGTCCCGAGCGTATGAGTGAAAGCGGTGAGCAGGCCGGCCGCAACCCTCGGCGTGTGCTGGACTCACCCGCTCCATCTCTAAGAAGTCTTCCTCCAGCTTCGTCCCCTCCGCCCCGCTGATCTTTTCACTGAGGAGCTGCACAGAGAGAGCACACAGAGTCACAGAGGCCTGAAGCGTCTTTATTTGTTAACATTTGTGCTTCTGAATGTGTTCAATAAAGTTTTCCCTGCTTGCATTCAAATTTCAACACATCTGAGTAAACCCGGCTCACGCTCCAGCCGTCGCTCCACTAATCACCGTTTAACGCCTCTGGGATTTATCCGAGGATGACATCATCCTCACAATCTGTCACTGTGGTGTTGGAAGAGACGCCGAAACACGGACCTCCTCCTGTGACGGTCATTTCAATTAGAAATGCAGATTTTACACACGTTTAACTTCGTTCCCACGCCGTGTGACATCTTTGTTTGAAGCAGGCTCACACAGCGCCGTATGTGACTCCATGTTTTCTGGGCTATAAAGAGCTCCACACGGACAGACTGACTTCACTCGCAGCCTGTGTGATGGACACTGGTAAACGTGCCGGGTTTACACAGGAAACACAGGAAACACGAGCATCGACCAATGGCTAACGAGCCGCAGTAACACTGTCGCCACTTCAAAGAAACTTTATTAGTGTGAGCATTTAGCTGGACAACAGTAACACACTGATCACTTACAGAGCACGTTTACATTATTCGTGATATAATGAAGGCCGGTGCCTTTCAAAATAAAAGTGCACATCACACAGTAAACTGCATCGACACTTGGAAGGTGGTGCTGAGCGATGACACTCTAAAGTAAAAAGGTGTAAAGCAGACCGCTGAGAGTAACTTAATTACATTTACTCGTTACTGTCAGAGGCTCTGATTGGCTGACGGTTTGGTTGGAGTTGCCGGGCGCTCACACAGCAGTAACAGCAGCGCGGACGCCGTTTAAAGAGGATAAAAATTCTCTGAACACAAAGTAAAGCTCTCAGATTTGGGGCAGTGGGCCAGTCAGACCTGCGACTGCAGCCTGAGCTGAAATCTGACCCATATCTGTGTTTATTTAGGGATCAATAAACTTTAAGGTCAGTCTGATTCATGCTTCTGCACGCTGATCCCAGGTCTGTTTGGCCTTTTTAATCCTCTGCTTATAAAAACTAAACAGCATGTTTAAGACACGCTGAGCTGAACCAGAAGCTAATGTGCAATAAAAACATGCAGGGTGGGGGGTACTGTGGAGGGACGGACACGCCAGCAAAACATTGAAAACGTTACGTGGTGACTGCAGCCTTTTATTCACGACATGAATTGAAACTATGAGGTCTTCCTGTAACAGCAGCTCAGTAAAAACTACCTGCAGGCTGAGTTCAGAGCCTGGAGATCACACAGCAACCTGCAGCTCTGCTAACCTGAGAACTGCCAGGAGACACGACACGAGACTTTCAGGTTCAACCAGATGTGAGACGACGCGACGGGCGCCGAGCGGCAGGAAATCACGTCCACGAGGGGAAATTCAGGATTACTGAGGCAGACGGAGCGTGTCGTCCACCTCAGAGACGCTTCTACACGAGTACGATGACCACAAACCTTCGTACCACGCAGCACCGCTACAGCTTCAACTGAGCATCAACCTTCAGACACGTGAAGTCCAAACATCTGCAGTTCCTCTGACGTCCAGCAGAGGCAGCAGTGAGTCAGCCCCACAGACTCCTGTTCAAACTTCACAGCATAATAAACATGTTTACAGCCGGATACACACACTGTTTGCTCTGTGTAGATAATTCTCCTTCATAACAGCTGCACGGCGGAGCATGTTCACCTGTAACTCACCTGTTGGACATATACAGGACACGCTCTATGCTCCACACTATCACAGATAGATTTTTCTGTTACAGCAGGAAATAAAGAGCAAACATCGTCGTGAGATCCATGAACAGCCCAGGACTGGACCATCAGCACTGTTACAGGTGCAGAAGAAACTAAACCTGATCGTACGTTAGCGCAGAACCTGAGACGATGCACCTGATACGCCGTCCTCTGGATCAGACGATGTTTGTTATGAGGTCAGACGTCTTAGGTGTAAAGAGCACAGGTGAGCCACGTTACACCCGGTAATAAAGGTGTGTCCCATCCACTCAGCGCTGTGTCATGTTCTCAGCTGTTGGACTCTCAGCGTCCTGCTGCTCATGTGATAAACCGATCATACGGCGCCGTTTACAGCCCACTGACAAATCACACAAACAGCTGTAAACGACAGCGGAGTGACGCCGTGGCGAGGCGTCATATCGGATGCAGCTTCTCCTTCAGGTAACTGAACGTCATCCAGTCAGTCAGTTACTCGTGGTGCTGATTTTACTGGATTAAGTACAAAGAATGAGATCAATACGAGGATCGATATAGGACATCCCGTCTTATCTCTGGTCCCTGTAGGCCGCCGCTGAACTGCAGCGAGGCACAGATCAGTGAGGGAAACCATTTTTAAAGCTTTGAGGACAGTAACATGGAATGGAACCAGTCAAAAGAAGGCAAACCAGTACAAACCAGTGCAGAGACATAGCTGCCTGTACTGGTGGACCACACTCCATGAACATCCCAGCAGCGCTGCAGCTAACAAAGTTTTCTGGCAGAACCCACCTGTGCATGATCTAATATTCACCTTCATAACTGCAGGCCTGCTTGTTAATATCACGTTACACGAGCTTTACCTGGTAACTCATCAGCCAGTAAGCCTGAAGATCTCGTTTAAATAAACGGGACGAGGCGAAGCGCTGGAAACGCCGCCGCCGACGTTTGTCCCAAAACAAGTAGCCTTTCATCACAGCGTCATTAATGCTGAGCCTACGTCCTCCCGACCAACCTAAGACCTGTGAGCTGCACACCTGTCCAGCTGCACCCAGCTGTGCGATCACTTTTACCACAGCTGGTAAAAGTGTACAAACCCCTGAGAAAAGCCCAGAAAGGTTTTAGGGATGTTATCCACCTGATACTGAAACGTCAGGAAGTCCAGCTGCAGTGCAACTGCTCAGTTTCATAATAAACTCAGAGCTCTGATTGGCTGCACGCCGAGCTACGAGCCGACTGTGCCCGACAGCATTAGTGTCACCTTCAGTAGTTTAACGAACGCAGTCACAACACGATCGCTCGGCCAACCGTCGAGTCCAAACACTCCGCAGAGTGGGGTGTGTTTGTTTGTGTGTGTGTGTGCGCTTCAGGCTCGACTACAAGTGCTGCCGAGTAGCAGGAAAGATTCACCAAGTGGGTCAGAGCCTGGGTAAAATTAGCAGACTCAGAGAAATGAGCCCAATCTGACGGGCAGAGCCTTTCTAGGACAGAGGAGGGGGCGCTGAACAGGAAGGCTGAACGTCTCGCTGCAGACTCGCTGCACGCTCCGTCTAGATCATCACAGAAGCACAAGCACAGAGCTGGGGTCGGGACGTGGTTAGCCACGTGACCGGGACTTTTCCTAAAAACAAAGAATGATCAGTTCAACGTTCAGGTTTCTTTTCCGCACTTCCTGACGTGTATCTCCTGCTCCAGCGTTGGACGTTCCCATTGAACGTTTGAAGTTAATAATAATGAGCTCAGCGTATTTACAGTAATCCAAGCTCAGGCTACATTTTATTACAGGTTTTTATCCTTGGATCAGCACAGTCAGCACGGGTGAGCAGGATGGGGGTTAAATGACCCTCAATGAAAGTTTGTGTACGAGCAGACAAATGACATCACAAGGAGGTTTCTGTGGGACACCTTGACCCCGTGGGCTGTCACACGCCGAGCTTAAAGATGTGCTGCACGGTGAGGATGATGAGGGCAGAGACAGGAGAGTGAGACAAAGGCCTGCAGCAGCCTCGAGAGCACCAGGAGTTAAACTAAGACACTGTAACAAAAAGATGGATTAGTTTGAACTGTGACTTATACTAAGCTACGCTAACAAGTCTCCTTTAAAACATGTGCAAAAGATGCAGTTTTAAAGGCAACGTGTTATCATGAAGGACAACGTGGAAGTTCATCTGAATGTAAAGTGAAATGTAACTGTTTGTAAATGTAACCATGTGTAACTGTTTCCAAAGTAACGCAGCCTTTGGCAGCTGATGGATGTCAGAGGAGGAGACGGCACAAAGCCTGCAGGCCAGATGCATTAGCAGCAGGTTACAGGTGGCTAAGACAGACTTTTAATCCACGCAGACTCCACGTGAACCGACACATTAGAGCTGAAATGATCCCGAGCGCTGAACACGAGGCTCAGCAGTGAAAACCCGCCGACTCCCCGCACGCCGCCATCTTCATCAGGATGTTAACGTCTCCTCACAGATCAAAGCAGCAGCAGCTTTGCAGCATTTCTTTGATTGTGCAGCTCAGATTGCACGCACGCACACACACACACACACGCCAAGCAATAACGCTGCAGCCAGAGCGCACACGTAAACATCAGCTTCCAGCCTCTGCGATTTTTATTGAATATTTCTGACTTTCCCAAAAGGAAAGTCAGAAAAGGCCTAAAAATGAAGAAGTATGACTCTAAAAGCTCTTCAGAAGATCTTAAGTTGGGGCAAGAACACGCCCGACGTCTGAAAATCAAACCAAACTTTGGGGCATTTGTTTGCGTCTCTGAGCGTCTCCAGCACGTCCAAATGAAACACACCCAACAACATCCAGGAAGTCCAGGGAATGTTGTCTGTGCAGCCTCAGAGCAGCGACGGCCTCTGTGAGACGGCGGTCCTACCCGTTGTCCCACCTCAACTTCAATAAATGCACAGAATAAATGTTCATGTGACAGCTCTACACACTGAACAAAGACACACTCATCTTAAAGGAAGTAGAGTTCGCTGGGTCGTTAAGTATTCATTAAACTTAATTTAATCTTCAGGTCCAAAACTTTTCTCTCTTTTTCCCCTGAAACTAAAAACTAGTTTTTGTTTTAACCTCTTGGAAAAGATCTGACTTCAGATTTTAAGGTTAATCAAAAGCGTCCGGAGGTTAATTAAACGCTTTAACACTCGTCCGCACCGACGCGCGCTCCCGTCCCCGCTCGGCGTTTCGCTCGGCCTCACAGCGTGACGGATCGTGTCGGAAAGTTTGTCTGGAGGAGTGGAGAAACAGGAAGGCGAGCTCAGCTGGGTTGTTGTGCGTTTGTGAGTCAGCGTCACGCTCTGAGCTGAGGTGTGTTATTAACGACGGGGAGAGAGTGACACCGGTCAAACCACGGCGCCCGCCGGAGCGAGCAGCAGATTCCCGTCAAAACAAAGAGGAATCTCTCGCGACGCTGAGTCACCGGCCTCCGCACGCACACAGGAATTCAGCTGTGTGTGCTTTGTGTGTGTTTGCAGGAACGTATTGTTTCAGCGAGCTCCCAGAGCACAGAGCTGAGCTGGAGGGGACGCTTCACTGCTGTTCACACCATCAACAAGCTGATAGGTTGATGCGATTACAGGCCGGAGGTCAGTACTCGCTTTGTCCTGCTAACAAAGCTGTGACTTGGTCCTCAGACGCTCCTGCACGTCTGCGTGAAGCTTGGTCGGTGTTTCCCCACACGGAGAGCGTCGTGTACACGAACAACGCCACTGATAAACTTCACGCCTCCGGCGACGCTCGCATCACTCGGGCTTTCAGCACATTTGTTCTGCTCAGGCCGGAGCCGCTTCTCCACCCGCTGCAGCTGTTGGAAACAGCGACCCAGAGACTTTGTGGAGAAGCAGCCGACTGACATCAAGAACCAGGGAGCTGACCAGAGGCCTGCAGGGAAACAGGAGAGAGGAAGCAGACCGGAGCAAAGTGACCGCCTCGCTGCGTGCAGGAGGCAAAACGAAACAAAGCAGGATGACGACCCCAGGCTGCGCCCGATGCGTCCATCAGAGTGTACGCGCGACAGTCAGACATCGTTTAAAGGAAAAAGCGACCTGTTAGAGACACAACACAGTCAGAGCACGCAAGGAAGAAAAAAGACGAATCAGCAGCCTCAGGAGGCTTTCAACAACCTCCCACTAACAATGTGGAAAAGGTCACGTCAACCTCACCACGTCTTAGGTCAACCTGACCTGTTCCTGCTCTCTGATTGGCTCTCTGTTGTGTCTGCTGCTAAGCGAGCCTTTACCAATACTCAGCTAATCAGCAGAGTCAAAAATAAAAAACCTCCTTTGCTTTGTGGAAACGCTTCCTGTGACCTTAATGAAAACCACCGTGAGGTCAAAGCTGAATTCATAAGACCGAACTTACACTCGAGGACTTTGAGCGTCAGTGTTGAGCAATAATCTGACTGCGCCATAAAAGAGCGCACACACTCTGCAGACCTACGACTGGATTTATCATCAAAGCAGCGCTGCCGTCACCCTGGACACGCTAAACTTACACACGCACACGCATCACAGCTGTGAGAAAATCTTTGGTCTGAGTGTGAAGAGCAACTTTATCATGACTGCACGCAGGAGTAACACAGCGCCCACGAAGGTGTGTTTAAGGCCCAGCTGACTGATCAACACTCGCCAGTGTCATTATTTTATATTTAAGCAGCCTTTACTCTACAGAGTGAGTGTGAGCTGCAGTGAATGCAACCACAGCGTTCACAGTCAGGTGTGTGTGTGCGCGCACGCCGTGGGTGGAGCTTTCCTCATGCGTTCAGCAGGAAGGAAGCAGCAGCCTTGCAGTCATTGTGCTGCGTTTCCCGTCACTTCTGTTTCTGAGCCCGACCTACAAACAGCGGCTCAGTTTCAGGGAATCAAACAGAAACGAGTTAACGAGGTCGTCTCCTAGAAAACAGACGCGAGAGGATTTACGAGAAAATAAAATACGTTAGACAGGACGGCGTGAAACTACTGGATTAATCCCCCGTGGTTACAGGGACACGCGTCGACTGCTGATGGTCACGTCTAATGTCATTATGGTTCCTTCAGTCAGACACATCGCCTCACATACTTCCTGTCAGGTCTGCTGACCACGCTGGGCCTTCAGAGCAGAAACTTGTGATACAGTTTCAACCCCTCCCCCTTTAGGCCAGCTTCATTCTGATTGGCTGTGGGGTTTTGTGTTCACAGACCAAGCTGAATGACCTTCGAACATCACTGGATGTCATCATAAGTCAGGCGTACCTTCAAGTTCTGACAAGTGAAGTCAAACAATGCACAGGTGTCTTAAACCTGCATTATTGCTAATATCCAGCAGGGGGCGACTCTTATATCTGTTAAAGCAGTGCAGAAAAGAGCGTGCTGCTCACCTGCTCTGTGAGCCGAGTAAACACTCTTCTGATGAGCTCGAGTTCAAATTTCAACCCTTATTAAACAACATTTTAGTTTATGGATCACATGGTTACAGAAAAATGTCAATTTCTACTTGTTCGTGTTTTATTTCTCATCTCTCCGACAGTGACACAGTCCCCGCCTCCCTGCAGGCACGTCGCTCTGCTCGTTTTGGTTCTTGATGTTAATCAGCTGCTTCTCCAGAAAATTCCCGCCTCCTCCTCCTCTGCCTCCTCCTGCAGCTGGATGGGTTTTCTAACGAGAACCTGCAGCAGGTGGAGACCTCCATCATGAAGCTGGAGTCACAGATGCAGAGTACGGAGGAGATGGAGTCCGTCTGTGGGCTGCGAGACTCGCTGCAGAGGCAGCTGATTACACCGATCACTTATTTGTCACAAACAAATCTGACTCTTGCAGAGAAGCTTTTCTGTCTTCACTTGTTAACTTGAGTTAATAAGTGCGCAGCGACAATGCACTCTGCGTCTTCCATGAATCATTAAGGTCAGATAACACGACCGAGAGACGTCATGAGAAAATATTCGATTTAAAACATCTCAGGGTCAAAGGTCAGGGAGATGAACAAGTGAACTAGTGATAAAGTGCTGCAGTGTGGGCTGTGCCGGTGCACGTGTGTTTGTTTGACCTTCTTCACAAAATCATTTAGTTTTAAATGACTCCCCGTGTCTTTGAGGAAACGTCTCCATCGGGTGAGTCAGAAGCTAATCTGGTCGGGAGATTTCAGGCCACCTCTCTGATAACTCCTGCAAAGGTTGTCAGAGCGACAAACATCAGCTGCTGTTTTTACAGTCGTCTGGTTCGTGTGGAGCGCCGGCAGCTCCGTCTGCCTGCGTTAACTTCCAGGAGTCACAGTTTTAAACAGAGGTGGTCTGACCATCGGGCCGAGGTTAGGCCGTTTTCCACTTTCAACAAACTCACAATAAAATAATTAAAATGTGCTAACTGGGCTCTGAGAAACTCAAAAGCCCGTCTGCTGAAGCTGCAGGGCCACGATCAAGCTTCACGTCACAGGTGAGAACCAGTCAGTTTCCCAGTTAAGCCACCAACGTTTAATTAAGCCCCAGTTACACTGAAGGTAACGTCTGCAGCTAACAGAGTCTGAGTGAGTTTCTCCAGCATGGACGAGCGTCCTGCAGAGACCACCGCAAAACAACGATCTCATCTGCACCATCACTCAGCAGAAGACCGCAAGAGCCGATACATGAAACCAGTATAAATGTTTGCACCACTGTGCTGATGTCACCATTTGCCAACCGCGGCTTCAGGTCCATCAGGCGAACGCATCAGTTCAGCCACACAAACTCGTTTTCATCACGAGATCAAAGGTTATTACAAAAGAAACTAAAATGAAAAGCAATTCAAACAAAACGATTGTTACACAGCAGTAACAATAGTAACAACCTGACACCTTCAAAACTTAAAAACATCAAAGCTCCACTGCAGATAAACAGGATATTATAACAGGCCAGCGTTCCTTCAATAAAAACCACCAGACTGGAATCGTCTGCAGGTTTTTCTGGCTCCACATCTTCGTCTGCTCGGCGAGTCGCACACATGTACGACTGCTCTGAGCGCAGCTGAAGCACCGAGACTGTTGCCCTGTTTGACAGAAACCTGCATCCTTTGCTATCCCGATGAACAAAATAAAACCTGGTTAAAATGACACTCAGCAGGAAACGGCGTGCTGTGCTAGAACCGGGTGTTTCCTCGGGGGATCAAACAGAAGCCAGTGTAACGTTTCACCTTTTGGGAAATCTTTGCATCATAAACCTTCTGCTGCTCGGCTGGAGGACTCTCGCCTCGCACTGCCAACATAAACCGGCTGATTTACGTCACAGGGAAGCAGCAGTGATGATGATAATGATGAGCTGCTGAAATGTTAATGAGCCAGACCGCCAGGCGACCGGGGCTCGGTCCTCCATCACCGATCATTAAAGATGGATGGGCTCGGCGCAGCGAGCTGTCAGCTGCATCTCTGAGCAGCGGCATCTTGTTCCTGCTGCAGGTGGCGAGCGAACGCAGCAGGTTAGCATAAGAACAAACTGCAGCTGCAGACAGACCAGGTCGTTGAGGCTGCGGGCGTGCAGCGAGGCCTCCACCAGACCCGGAATCAAGACCCCCGCTCACACCTGAGATCGTTTCACCTCCGCTCTGCTGACATCAATGCTTCTTAAGTTATTCCAAAATGTAGTTTTAAAAGAACACGAAACAACGATTTCTGTGCAGTTAGATTTCATTGCTTTCCTGTCGTTTCAGTGCCCGCTGAGGTTTGACTCACCTCACATTCAGCCATTTATAACTAAAGTTCAAGAAAACAGCGAGAGTCTCGCTTTCCAAACTCTGTGAGTGAGAATGACTTCAGCACTAAAGCTGCGCGTCAAAGTCAAAACTGCAAGAGCAACAATGCCTTTGACAAACTCTCTGATGGATGAAAGCAAGAAAAGCATCTGCATAAAAACTAGAATATTACAAGACAAAAATACTTAATATACCAGGATGTAATGTGTCGACATTCAGTCAGGATCCTGGAGTCGATCCTCGCTGTCACTGGAGGAGAGGTGGGCTACACCTGGACGTAAACCTCGTAAAGCGTGCTAAAGAACAGAAACAGTCTTCTCTGGACTCCCATCCAATCACAGGTAATCGATCGTCGGGGGGGGCGGGGTGTTAATGTGCGATCACACCATGTGGCCCAAACACAAACACAACAGTCCTGTGACAGAGTTCATTTCCATCCTCCGGCGTGAAGAGAAAGTATCGCAGGCTTTACAGCATCCAATCATTCAGCCTTTCAGGATCAGACAGTATAACCTGAATTTAACACACAAGCTACAAACTGTCCTCACAAAGCACTGGTGATGAACATCACTGATCCCAAAGGTCATCGTTCATTGGACAACGCTGGGAAAGACGCAGCGCTTGGGCGAAATGGAGGCGATGCTCTGCAGCCCTAAGCTGCCTGAGACGATGAAATCGTACGTGAGCTGGATCAGACTAAAGACCTGTCAGCTTGAAAGTAGAGGTTGGGCTAAAAATCCCCAAACAAGCCTCGCTCTGATGAAGACAGGCAGTGTTATGGCTCTCGTTTGGTTTCAGCGTGTGAGACGACAACAGTGTTAAAACGTCACGGATGGCGAGCTCCACCTGTTCAGCGACTGCACGGCAAAGAGAGCAGCAGATGAGGAAAACCACAGCTGTGACTGAGTGACAGACTGGGGCAGATCGCGATCCCGACACACCGCAAACCCACATCGCGCTCAGTTCACACAGCTCGTCTTTATTGAGCCGCTGAGACACGACCGGTCTGTTTACCTCGAGCTTCAACCAGAAAAATCACCCAAAGGTTACAGACTAAATAAAGACGCCTGCGGTTTCAAGTAGATGACATCATTGTCACTATTTGTCTTTAAAAGACGTTCTGGTGAAGTCTGTCCTGTCTGCTGTGGACCTTTAAAGATCCACATCCACTGCCTGAACAGGACATCCTCGCCGAGCTGACACTTCAGCTCCTCTTCCTCAGTTTTTATTCCAATCTTCCTTCGAGTCCACGTGACCATCGAAGCTTTTTCCTGCTGTTGCTCATTAAAAAAGTTCAGATCTTTGTTTTATGCCTCATTTGTTCTCCTCCTGAAGTCTCTGTGTGTCACACTGTGTCCATCAGTAAAAACAACAGCTTCAGTTATTCTTCAATGACCATTTTAAACACTTCTTCAATGAAACCTAACAAGTAAATAAATCCAAGAATAAACAGTTACTGAATTCAGGAGAAAACTGGGATAAACTGGGATAAATTACAGGCTGATTTCAGCTCAGTGTGGGAGTCTTTCTGTTCTCGTCACGTTAGTTCCTGGTTTCCTGCTCTCGGTCTGGCTGTGAGAGCATCTCTGAGCAGCAGACTGAAGCAGAAGAGAAACAAAAATAACCTTCATCACACAGAAACTCCTCCACACTGACGGCTCTGTGCTGTTAGCTTCCTCTGAGCTCCATGCTATGTTAGCTTAGTAAACACAGAGCGTCATGGAGTGAGATGGATAGACGGGCAGGTTCTGGTGATACCTGATCCAGCGCTCTGAACCAATCTTGGACCAGCATCATCCAACATCTAACTAGACACACAAACACAAAGTTCTGATGGAACGAGACTGAAGGTACAGCTTCTCCTTCACGGCTCAGATTAAACACGCAGATTTGGTCCGTGTCGACAGGATGGCGTCACACAGCTGCTGTAGATTTATCGTCTGCATCCGTGACACGAACCTCCCGTCCTTCCTCCTTCCAAAGGCGCTCTGCTGACTGACGTTTGACTGCCGTGAACTCGTCATCACGTTCAATGAACCTGTTTGAGTCGATCTGAGCTTTGTGGCGTGACGCATGGCGGTCACAAACGGACGAACACGGTCAGCAGCAATACTCAGGCAGGATGTGGAGTTTAAATGAAGCTCAAAGTGTAGCACGAACACCACCGGCAGCATCCTGAACCTTTGATACGAGGCAGGATGGAGCCATGCTTTCACGATGTTTACTGCACATTGTGACCCTGCTACCTAAACGCTGCCACAGAAACCAGACCAGGCCACGTTTTCCAATCCTCTTTCCAGTTGGCTTACATTAACTATACTGGACTAACAGTGGACAGTCCCAGATCAGAGGGAACGCTGGATCTAAGGCTTATGCAGCAGCTGTTCCATAGAATTCAGTAGTGGTTTGGACCTGAGTGCAACTATAAACCCCCCAGCACTGAGGATTTTTCCAAAACGGGCAGAGAAAATATTCTGCTATATTAATTGTGCTGCTTTTCCAACAATAGTGGAAACAAAGAGAGATGTGGCTGAAATAAACAGGAAGTGATAGCGTTTCCCTTCCCGGTTATCTCCTGCTGGTTCATCTGGTCTCCACCCCGGTGTCAGGAAGCAGGTGAACAGCAAACAATGTTCGTGAAACACACGACGAGCAGCTCGCTGTAAAAACACGTCTGATTTGTTTTTTCTGTGCAGGAGAGGCCGACGCTGACGAGCGCCGCTATCAGTCTGTGTCGCCGTGTTCCAGCAGCAGGAAACCACAGCGGGTGACGCCAGCGTTAGAGAAGCTCTGAAATGCTTTGCATTGATTTTTACTGTTATCAGTGCAGGACTCAAACAAACAGATCAAAGGTACCTGGAAAAACACACAGGTAGGGAACACTGAGCATTCATCGGGTTTCACCCAGTCTGCATCTTTTTCTCACGGAAAATAAGTGAAAGTGGAAACCAAGTCGACCTCGAGTTTATCTTTCACGTGTGTTTAAAATAAAACACAATCTATGATGTCGTGCACCGCACACTGATGCACAAACAGGAAGTGGCAGGTTGACTTTCAGCTTGTGCACGTAGGAATAATTTCACAGACACGACAGCGTTCATACAGCCTGCTGTGAGAGGACACCGTGATTAAACAGAGCTCAGCATCAGCGCTCTCACCAGTCACATACCTGAAGCTACTTCATGAGGCAGGAGACACTGCAGGGCGGAGGCCGAGGTATGCAGCGTTCAATCTGGAAGCGTTCGTTAATCACAGCTGCAATCCTAAAAGTTTTATTCTGTCAGATTTGAATAAGCTGCCTCCGTGGAGTCACCTGAACAGCAGAGTCAGGTCTGGAGAATTCAGGTGTGGAAAATATGTCCCAGCAAATTCATCCCAAGCTCAGACCGTGAGACGCTTACAGAAACCCAAGAGGTCCATCTAAGACTCGACGGGCCTCGGTTAAAGGTTGAAGTTCATGACAGCACAAGCAGAAAAAGACTGAACAAGTATGTCTGTTTGGAAAGGCTGCAGGAGAAGCCTCTTCTGTCTGAAGAGTGGCAGCACGGTCAGACTGAACAAAGCAAAGATGCCCGGAGCGAGGTGTCCGTCCACGAAGCACAGCAGCATGTGTGGAGACAAACACTCAGAGCAGCCCGATGATTAACACATGACCTGGTAGTAAATGCATTAGTTGGTTACCTAGGCAACCAGAGCCAGGAATCTCCACTAGTGACCATCCATCAGCCTCAAATCGACGCACGGCGAATGAACCGCTTCCAGTGTGGCTGCAGCTTAGAGCCCTGTAGAGCTCGACTATCTGAAGCAGGATACTGGTGCAGTGAATTATGGGTAAATTAAACCTGTTAAGGTGGACCAGCACCATCCTGCCAGTCACCACACGCTCCACCTTAACACCATTCTTGAACAAGATCCCACGATACATAAACTGCCTGTCCTCCAACCCTGAGAGAGCAATCCACCATCATCACTCGACACCTAAATGCAGGGGTGGGCGACTCCAGGCCTCGAGGTCCTGTGTCTGCAGGTTTCAGATGTGTCCTTGATCCAACACAGCTGATTTAATGGCTGAATGACCTCTTCAACATGTCTTGAAGTTCTCCAGAGGCCTGGCAATGAACTAATCATGTGATTCAGGTGTGCTGACCCAGGATCTAAAACCTGCAGGACACCGGCCCTCGAGGCCTGGAGTTGCCCACTCCTGCCTTTATGTATTTTCTTGAACTCTTTCGCTCTTAAAGACGACCTTCCCAGTACCCACATGACACCTCAGTATATCAATAAAGTCTTGGTTTCATGACCATTTGATGACGCTGAGCAGTTTCTGTGTTTTTCTGAGGGCGGCTGGACTGGCAGAGAGCACCCTCACTGACGGCTGATGCAAACCCAGTCGTGTTGTTCTGTAAACAGCCGAAATATGACGGAAAGGCCTCAGTTCAGAGAAGAGCTTCAAGGGGAACTCCCACTCCCCCTTCAAGGAGTAAAGGGGTACATGTTCAAGTTTGGTAAAGATAAAAATGCGATTGGAGAATGTGGTGCGTTTTCTGTGTGGTGTGTTCACAGCTCCAAACCCCAGAGCTGACGGTGAGAGCTGTATCAGCCAGCTGTTTGTTATTCACACTCACATCTGCAGACTTACAGAGACAGACACAACGCCACCTGCTCAGTCGATGGTGAAAGGGCTGCAGCACCTAAGATTAACACTTCATCTTATACGCAACCCCCCCCACCCACCTCACCAATCTGAGCCACGGTCTGAGTAACCCCCGTCACTCATACACGGACTCTATTCAGACCAAGTCTTGTCTAACGTGGGCCCTTCTCTTATTTTGTACATATTCTGCTATTTATATTTTATTCCGGCACAGCTGATGTGGAGCACCCACAATTTTGTTGCACACGTACAATGACAATAAAGGGCTATTTTATTCTATTTATAAAAACATAAAGTAATTTTTAAAAAAGCAATACTGAGCACAGGCGATCACTGATGAATAAAAGGTTGGATCGCTCTTTATTATGGATTCATTTTTCTCTTGTTCATGCGCACAGTCACACAGGGCTGCAGCCTTTAGCTGACTAATTTACCCTTCATTCTAATTTGTGTTGTACAGTTATTTCATTTTTAACCTTAATTTATATTCTATTCCTTCCTAGTTAAATTTACCCTTTTTAATTTTTCATATTTATTTCCTATCTTATTCATAGCCTTTTCCTTTTTTTGTTTTCTTTAGGTCACGAGCAGTTGTCCAAGCATTTCACTACATATCGTACTGTGTATGACTGTGTACGTGACAAATAAAATTTGAATTTGAATTTAATTATCACGTTATGTGGCTAAAGATAATAATAACACAGGCCCAGGCCTGTAACGCCTCACTGTCACTGTGCGAGTGTTTAACTAAGAGAAGAAATCAGCACTCTGACTGAAACAAAGCCAGGCCTCAAACAGAGGCTGACCACAGCTCTCCACGAAGGTGGAAACCAAAGACGGAAAGATGACCTCAAACCGGCATTTTTTCTAATGGCCAGCAGGGGGCGACTCCTCTGGTTATAAAAGAAATCTGATTACAGTCTATGAGAAGACGAGCCTGCTGCTCACATGGTCTCTGGGCTCATTACACGCCCTGCTGATGAGTTTACGGTCTTACTAAATGAAACACGAGGTTCATTTTGGAAACGATGGCTCTAAAGAAGACTAACACACCGAGCTCCTAACGTTTTAGTTTAGGTTCATCTGCAAGGCTGCACTATTAAGCGACTTTGACGGGATCCAGGATATCTTCCCCTTCATCATCGATCATGCTAAGTGGTCACACGTAGGTGGTTATCAGGTCCATAAGTCTCCTGAGGGTTTCCCAATCTGCTGCGTGAAGTTTGTTTGAAGCAGGAAGTAAAAGCAGAAAAAGTGGCGACTGTGAGTCCACAAACACAAACAGGCGTGGGATCAGATAGCAGCGCTTACAGGGCCATAAAAAATAGAATCAGCAATAAAGTTGTGACTCAGAGTCTTTATCTTACTGATGCTCCGTACTCTCTGAGGTCACATGGAACTTTCAGGAATTCTGACGCTAGTTTCCAGAGATCGTATTGGTCAGTCAGTGCTGACTTCATACCTATCGAGCGCTCATCTCAAACGTAAGTGCTTCGGAGCAGGTTGGGTCTGCAGCATCAGTTACCGTGGCAATTTATCCCAGTTAGATGTGACCCACCTTCACAAACAGGGTTCAACCTGAAGTTGCCTTGATAACCGCAGCAAAGGCCTCTGATGCAATCTGCGGGCTACACTCTGTGTCTTCCTGCTGCCACGATGCATTGTGAAGACATAACACACAATAAAAATAGACTAAAACCAACACACAAGTCCCGCTTCCTATGACAAATCAAATCAGTTTATTCTACTGCCCCACTGCTGAGAGCAGATCTGAAGCACGTTTAACCAAAAAACAACCTGGAAACTATTCAGGGGACGTGATTAAAAACAGTTTACACCATTCACAGAAACACACACACAACGGTGAATGGACACTGAAAAGGCAAATCACAGAACAGCAGAGATAACATTCTCAAGGTTAAAACAAGAACCAAGTGCTTTAATTCGTATATAAACGTCTTAAAAGGAAGAAGCTCACGTTGATGACAGATCTCCACCACGGGGTGATACCTGCAGCGCCAAAGCGGCGCTGCCCCGGACCTCTGCTAACACTTCAGTACTCTGTGACTCATTTGGGGTCGTACTGAATAAAACGGACTTCTTTCAGTTCTCATCCAAGAAGCTTCTTCAGTTCTAAAAACAAAGGTGGAGAGTCCCAGCTATTTAACCCCAGGTTGGGGTTGTCCCCTTAGGAGGTGGTTGTTAAAGAACTCTTAAAACAGCCCAGTCGCCACCTTTTTTCAAGTTCTTCAGACGACCACGAGAAGCTGCACAGACATACTGAATCAAACATTAAGAACATTTCCCAAATCCTGGTCCTTCTCAGCTTCCACCGTCAGAATCCTTCTTTTAACATCATTTTAAAAACACCAAGATGACAATGGCAGCTACATCTATCTTTTATACCATCAGGTTTGATTTAGTTTCATTTGAAGGAATTTATTAAGGAGCTTCTGCTTGGTTTAAAGCGCAGATATATCCGAGTATCATCAGCATAAAAGCGATTTAAATATGAACACAAGGAACAGCTGCTAACATGACAAAGGGGCCACAATGGAGCCCTGTGGTGCGCCACAAGCACAGTCACCAATACTGATGGAAATCAATACTTCTCGCATGCTCTGCTGTATCAAATGCAACAGAGAGAGCAAATCATGCAAGCTGAGCCGATTCACCCAGCATCACCAGTACATATCATGGTATTAAACGTACAGATTCAGTGCTGTGTAGCGAATCCCACTGAGACTGATGGAAGCTGATGGAAACCAGCCTGTGATCTACTGATAACTGGAGCGAATTCTTATTTAAAGGTGAAGATGAAGGTTCACTGAGACTAACAGTCTGTGAGCTGTTTCCAAGTTGTCCAAATGTTAGATGTTACTCACAGCCGCCCACAAACCACAGTGTTTTTGGTGGCAGTGGGAATAGCAGGTCCTTCCACTGGTTCAATGGTATTTTTATCATGTAACGTTAAAAGGTATTTGAGTCTAATGGAGCTTCACCCAGATAACACAAACCGTACAGCCCGGGAGTGAAATCCACCTGATAAAGACTGCTCCACCTGCCTTTAAATGACTGCGCGGCGCAGCTGTGGCAGGTGCGAAACATCTGGCTGGTGCCTCAGTCACACAAACATCGCCATGAAGCCTAAAAACGGGCTTCATGTGTGATTTCCTTTCAGGGGATAAAATCAAACCAGACGTCGACCTAAAGCCTCTCGAAACATTCATAATAAAAACAGTTACGTGTACTTCTCTGTTAGTGTTTCCTGTTGGTTTTACTGTGGAAACAGCAAAGTCTGACGTTTCACAAGAACTTGTATGGCAACAACAATGAAGACGAATTATTCACCGGATTACATAAGTTGATAAAAAGTCCATAACTGTGGCTTAAGATGAATCTATTTGTGTGTGTGTGTGAAATTAGATTAAATCATCAGATTTTCCCAGCAGTGTTTGGTGTGACGTTATCTCCGATAAAAACAACTTATCTGGGCGGAAAAGTAACGCTCCATCCACACCCTGCAAACACGTTTTGAAACCCACGATTTTTAAGCGATAACAACTCAGACTTGTCGTGTTTTCAGACCAACTACAGCCCGATTCCGTTCACGGTTTGATGTTGAAGCGGAGATCAGGGTCCGCATCCGAACTGCTGTTGTCGGGCGCCTCCATACCTGACTGGCTTTGTGGAACTGCTTCTTCAGCCCGGCCACAGACATCCTGGACGAACGGCTTCAACCCCGCACAAAATACTCCGGGAAAGCGACTCAACACACGGCCGACGGAGGCTGGGCTCAAGAACGAAGCAGCCGACACCACAGCTCCGCACTCATCAGTCAGACTCCGCTAAGATTGCAGCATGACCCCGAGCTCAGTGAAGCTCTAACGGCGGGAGGCCGGCCCAACCGGAAACTGCTTCAAAATAAAGGTCTCCGAGGATTTAAAAAGATAAATAATAATTAAGGCATGACATCACTGAGCAGCAGGGCTGGACTTGGATATAAAAAAATGTATATGAGGGTAGAATATGATGTGTGCATGTGTCATTTTGTTTGATTCCTGATATTGAAATTGTTTCTCGGTTGGTACAGTTGTTCCTGGGTTCCTTCTTTGTTGCACACTTTAGCTGTTAGGAGTGGCTCCTGATCAAAGTGGTCATGCATTTTACGTGAATCCTTGATTATTCCAAGAGTCTTTATTTACCACTTGTCATACAAGTACAACACACAGTGAAGTGTGTCCTGACACTGCAAAACATTATAAGCA
Source organism: Diplotaxodon limnothrissa (assembly GCF_057381915.1). NCBI lineage: Eukaryota > Metazoa > Chordata > Actinopteri > Cichliformes > Cichlidae > Diplotaxodon > Diplotaxodon limnothrissa. The sequence continues at coordinate 1,901,000 of NC_140596.1, read as the reverse complement.
ATAAGAAAATCTAAATCAAAACTCTGAAACTTTAAATAAAAAACCTGAAAGTGTACATTGTGGAAATGGAATGTTAAAGTGCTTTGTGCCACATTGGCACAGCAATGTGCTGACAGAGCAAAAGTAGACCAAAAGTAACCGAAACTACCAAAGTAACAGACTGAGCAGAGCAATGTAAGCATAGTGAAGCAGCATTATCAGTGTAGCAGCGCGTGACGTATAATAAATCAGACATGATATGAATTATGACAGTGAAAGTTCTGCAATGTAACAAGAATATGATATAAAATCCAGTTCCAGACCCTTATGGTGATGCTATGAGGGGAGTGGGGGCATGTCCTGGCTCGAATGGCCTGAGGATAGAAGCTCCTCTTCACTCTCTGTCTTTGCCCCGATGGTGTGGAACCTTCCACCTGATGGCAAAAACAAGTTACTGGGATGGGAGCTGCTCTGGACCAACATCTCCTGGTGTAAATGTCCTGAAGGGAAGGGAGATGCTGTTATTGATCCTTTTACCTTAGTCTTAAAGTGTGTATTTATTTCTTACTCTTCTTATATTTATTGCTTGTCTTTTGCACTGAATGTAACTCGAACCTCTTCATCCGGTCTCTATATACTGCACTGTGTACAGCAGAGATGACAATAAAGTTTACTTTGACGTGAGCAGCAGCGCTCTGCAGCACACATCACTCTGTGAAGAGCTTTTCGGTCCTGAACACAACTAATCCCAGGATGTGATGTTCTGTGTGAGGATGCTCTCCACAGCACCTGAATAGAATCACTTAGTCCCTCTCTCTATGTTCTTAACACATTATTTTCACCTTCCTCTACCTCTTCCTCACTCTGCTGTTGTCCCGCCTCCTGCACTTTTTCTCTGCTGGTGCTAAATTTGACCTTTTCACCACTTCCTCCAAGGTAAACTCTCTTTTACAAGTTGCATGAGGGGAGGAGTTCAGGGATTTGATTGGGCAGTGTCCGTATCGGAAATGAGCGAATGGATGCTGTCAGTGTGTGTTGGGTTGGTGGGTAAATGACCCATCAGGTCACCGGGAAAATGCCAGATTACCGGTCCAGCCCTGCTGAGCAGCTGTTTCTGTTGGGGAAAAATTGGCTTAAAACATATTTTATAGGCATATATGTGGTTCTCAGTGACATTTGAAGTTCCACATTTCTGAAAATGAAAAAGTACCTCTTAGCAGTAGCATATTAGGACTCAAGGGAGTCTATCTCAGACTGTGTGTGAGGCCCTTTGTAGGTAATGATGGGTTTAAGATACATTTTTAAAAAGAAAATGAAGGGTCTGGGCGAAGGAGAATAAATATAAAAGAAATAAACTCAAGGTGATTACGTCATACCTTTATTGAAAAAAAACTTTCACAAAATATTTTTAATTGAATTTTTATTATAATTATTTAATACTGAGTGTGAAATGTTTTGTCACACTCACGCTGAGGCGCGGGGTGTGGGTATTATTTTGGAAAGAAAGGACCGGAAGTTACATTCACGTACTCTCGCTTTATTTTCCGGGAGAGAGGGTTTCCTGACTCTCAGAGATGTCGCCACTTCTCAAAGACCATTGGGTGAGAGCGGGGAGAACTGATGATGTCACCCTGTTCGTAAACAGGATGAAGCGTTCATATACTCGATATATTTATTTATTCAGCCCCACGCACGTGTGTGTGACTCACACGTCATCGTAAATCATGTAAATAAGCGTCTTTGCTCAGTTCAGTTGCGCCTCCTGAGGTTCCCACGCGGATCCCTGTTCTCCATCAGTCAGCACAACCTGTATTTCCTGTGTGGGATTCGAGTGATTCACGCTCTGCGTGTTCAAACAGCTTATAGATCTGAGACAGCGACGCGTTTCACTTTCAGTTCAACATTTCAATCCACGCACGCTCTGCTTTTTTATTTGTAGAAAAGTCTGTGAAACAGAAACGGACGTGACTACAAATACACAACGCCTCTGAAGTTCTTTAAATTACTGCACGTGGAGCCAGATGTTAGAAGTTTTGTCCAAATATGAAATATTAAGAGTCGGCGCAAACTCTTTGAGGCTCGCACAGAGGTCTGAACAGCGCCACCTGCTGCTACGGAGAGGAACGAGCCTCAGCCTCTGTTTATCAGCTGGAAGTTTAGATTACAGTAACACGTGGATATAAAGTACTTTGAAATGTGAAAAGTTACATTTAAAGATAGTTTATTGTATGTTTCAGTGCCAGATTTTACACTGTCACGTTATCACTAAAGCACTTCTGGATGGATGCAAACTGCATTTCGTTGCCCTGTACCTGTGCATGTGCAATGACAATAAAGTTGAATTCTATTCTATTCTATTCTATTAATGATGTTATTCTGAAAACTGTGGAAAAGAGAAGCAAATCCTGCCAATTCCACACAGCAAAACGCTGTGCAACGTCACGCTTAATGGACAAAGAGAAGAAACTGATTAACAAAACGAGTATATGTAATATTATTAATGTGCAGTGAAGTTGCCTGCTTTATCTACGTGTCACTTCCTTTCCTCATCTGTGATTGGCTCTTGTGTTCTTTTGTCTCCTGCTTATTACCTGACAGAAATCCTTTTATAAAGACTTCAGTTACTTGTTGCCTTACAGTGAGTACTGTAGTCCTGTTAGCTGTACTGTTACTGCACGTGTTTGTGTTCCTAGTGTATTTTAGGTGGTCTGTGAGTTATGAAGGGAAATACAATAATTAAAGCCCATCTGAACCTATTCACAGTTATAATGAAACTGAAATCTTTACAGGTAAGACCACCAGAGCACACGCAGCAGGAGACGGGAGGACAGCACCCAGACACTTAATGCATGAACTCAAACTGTCTTGGTCTTTGTCACTTTAACTATACTTCAAATTCTGTTCATCAGAAAGTCACAGCGAGCGTCACAGCTGAAAAACGATTTCCCCTGCAGTTCCTCCAACGTCCAGCAGAGGCAGCAGTGAGTCAGCCCCACAGATTCTCATGTTAAAATTATACAGCAGAAATAAACATGTTTACAGCCTGATACACAAACTGTTTGTTCTCTATATTAAATGTCCCTCCTCATAATGAAGAGGGACATTTAATATAGAGAAAATGTTTTTAAATCCAATCAGTTTATTGTCAGTCAACCTGAGGAGTCTGGGCTCCAGTTCTGATGAGCAATATGTGTGATGCATCCATGCAGTGTGCAGGTGCAGCTGGATAACCAGACTAACTAGCATTAGCTGATAACGGCTCATGACTGCACCACAGCAGTGCCCTTCTGCTCACAATGCCTCCCAGTGTACTCAGTGATGTCCAGGCCAAGAACGTTGTAGTTGCTACTGCAACTGGTGGCTCGTACTTCAGAGTGAGACAAGGTGGGGCTACGATGGCTGAAAACATGCTGATGGTGACTAAAGTGGCATTTTTATACAAGTCTGGCAGCTTTTGAGAGCAGACAGGGAACAAATCAAGCCCAAGAAAGTGTTGCAGGTTTTGTGGCTACGAAGAACTCAAGGGAGCCTATCTCAGACTGTGTGTGAGGCCCTTTGTAGGTAATGATGGGTTTAAGATCAGCCATGACACGAAGATGGCCGACTGGATCCCAGAAACAACGGTCACCACAGCCAGCGGCTGATTCAGCTTCTTTACCCAGGACCCCACGGTAGATCTGAAGCAGGTTAGCCAGAGTGCAGGAGATGCAGAGGGTAAAGCTGCTGCCAAATATAGGAAAGCCTAAAGAGGGTTTGTGCAGGAAGCTGAAGGTAAGACAGAAGCTCCAGAAAAGATAACAACAGATACATTATGAACACAGCAACAACCCCGAGGGTGAGAACGATCCCGGAGGTCACCAGAGAGCTCGGAACGATCGAGGGATCCAACCGGAGTGAGAAATCCCCCCGATTTACTCCCACACCTATGCCTCTGTTCATCATGTGAATACTGCTCGTCACCGCAGCCACACCTGCAGAGACGAAACACTTCAATACCCCGAGAAGATTTTCCTTCCTCAGCCCAAAGAATCAAATCCTCAGCAAAGGATTTATGGAAAAACCCTGAATGCAGAATCCACACAGCAGCACCCGATCAGCATCATGGAGCAGGACAGTGAGAGTCCCATTATACACTACAGAACTAACAGTATTTATAAATGGAGATGTGCATAATTATTATGGTTTATATTTTATACTGGCACACTCCTGGGACTGTTAATGTTCAGCTTCCATGTGTAGTGTTGCAATGATGATTTCAGGTGCACTGTGTAAACAGTTTGATGGTTTCTAATGTCTGTGTGGAGCTTTGCTTACCACCATCGTCAGATTCAGTGTTCATGTAAAAACTGATGTCATGTGTGGAGCATATGAATGCACCAGTGTCCCACACAATGCACAGCTGAAGAAAACCAGAGCTGCTGCATTCATGTGTCCCACACACTGATGAAAACTGCATAAAACTATTGAACCGCGCAGTACCTGCGACACAGGCTGCACAGCGTAGTGGGACAGGTGTGACAACAACAAGACGCGAGAGTCTGAAGGGATCATCTGAGTTCATTAAAATACATTTTACTGTAGTTTACTGTATTCTGTCCACCAGTACACGACCATACTGCAGTACTGTTTGCTCTGTTATTAATGTCACTGCTAAAGCATATGTTTGACTCGTATACAAGCCGGCAAGCTCGCCTCTCTAAGCTGACTTTACTCACATGCAGCGAGATAAAAACTGTGAAAAACGATCCTACTTAATCAATCATTTTAAAGATTAATATGGATAATGTTGTGCTGCTGTGAGAGCAGCTCTAAATTTTTATATGCAGTATTTTCACAGTACTGTAACTGGACTGATTCCAGGGGAAAACTCTGAACTCCTGTCCTGGTGGACGTGTAGCAAAGCAGTCACATCCCCGAACGTAAAAATCTGAGATTATTCTGGGAAATAAATGAATGTTGAAACTTTCATCTCACCGTCGAAGCCTTCAGGTTTCTGCAGAGACACTCTGAAACTGATTCTCCAGTCGTTTCTATCTCCATCCTGTGTTCCAGTACGTGATGTCACATCCCAAACCGGGGTCTCCATCGCTGTCAGAGGACATCTGGGTGGTGTCCACACTGAAGTTCACCACTAGAAGCTGTGGAGACAAAAACCGTAAACATTTGTGACAAAATAAAATAAAACACATGGATTCTGTTACAAGTAGAAGCTAAAACGATCCTGACATGAACGTTGATTTTCGCTCTCTTTTATCACGCGTCAGGCTGTATTCAGTGTTATAAATATTTTGGAACAGTTATTGATTCAAAGCTTGTTGAAGCAAAGCGTGACGCTGTGTGCAGGAAGCAGCAGCGCTCGTGCTCGAGGAGCCTCTCTCGCTTCCACGTTGATAAAACCACGATGATTTGATTTTATCTTCCTTCGTCCGATTGATCTTTTCCTTTGGTGTTTGGATATTTATCTAAAAAACTCACTCAGTCAATCAGCTGATTGGTGAAGCACAGCACACGGTTACAGCGGTTGGCTGGTTTAATTTTCCAGGATGATTCACGCGAGTTTCAGTTTCGTCCTTCTGGAGGTTTCTGCTCCCAAAATCTAAAACAACAAGCTTTAAAAATAGCAGCAGCGTTACTCAGATGGACATATTATAGTTTTGCATGTGTTATTGTTGTGTGTTGTGGCTGTACTGAGAGTGTTCATGACTCACGACTGCAGAACAAATCTACCTACAGGTACAGATAAAGTTACTTGACAAATCAAGTGGGACCAGGAAGGGCGATCCAGGAGGATCATCTGGTTTAAGGTCCTCAAAACTTATGAACTTGACGAGCCTTACTCGTTCAGATTCAGGAAGGCCTGCAGACCTATCTGAAGTCCTCTGAGAGCTCAGGCAGCTAATAAAACAAACGAGCCTCAAAGAACTGAGTGCAGTGAACAGAACATACGAGATAAACGGCAAAGGAAGGTTTGAAACATCAGCGGACGAGTTGGAAACGTGAGTGAAGCGGAAAGGAACCAGCTCGGTGTCTCACTGAGAAATTCCAATAGGTACCTGACATCACCGGCGTCTGAATGTCCTGTGTTTGGCGCTCTCTAGCAAAGGCCAAATGGTCAGTTTGGTGGCGTTCAAGGAGACGAAGCCTTTTCAAAGACGTTTCTTGTTTTTGAAGCCCGTCTCAGATGCCGTCTGATGGTTATGGCGCTGCAGCGGGCACCAGTAACGGCCTTGATTTAGGTCGAGGATCGTCTCCACGGGCAGCTAATTGGATCCTCCAGCTCAGTGCTGGTGACATTTTTTGGGTCTTCCACTTGACTTTTTGGTCAATAACCCTCAGGATGATTTAAGAAATTCCAAATGACCGTCTCACTGTCAATGGCGTGTCCAGCGGGGTGGCCTGGGGGGGCACAGGCCACCCCCCCAACCAGACTGGCCACCCCAGGTGCCACCCCAAAGGCAAAACAATAAAATTCAATCAAATATCAAATGTCCGATTATGTTTTCACGGTGACGCTCAGATATCCGAGTGTAAGTGAATGCAGCATCGGCTTCTGCGCTATGTGCATCACGTTAGCAAAGGTAGGAGAGCCAAGCACGAAAGACGGCACTGCAGGAAACAATTTTTCGGTGAAAGAAAATGAGGACAGAATAAATGTCCCGGTAAGTAATATCAAGTTTGTTGAGTTTAGTAAACTTCGGTGAAATTAGAATACCAAGGAAAAAATAACACTTAAAGAATTATTGCAGCCATCAAATATTTCAGACAGTATGCTACAGAGGGCAGCTAACATAAGAGTTATGAGTTATAAGATATAATCTAAGTCGTAACATTGCTGTATGGAGCTGCAGATTTGGTTGCAGGTTAACATAGCTGGACTGGCCATCGGGCTTATTTGACTTATTTTTTATTTTTTTTGTAACGGCATGAACAATGAGAGGTGGTGGATTGGCCAGATGCAGGTCGATGTGTAGAAATAACTCCGTTGTTTGGTGGTGGCTATGGCGGGGCTTCCACAGAGGCAGCAGGTGGATGAGGGAAGGGGAGGCAGGAGGAGAGACCCGAAGCAGCCGCCAGTCCGAGTGTCAGGTGAACTGAACTTCAGGTAAGAAGTTATGACCTGCAGTCTATCTGGGTCAGATATAAACCAAGTTTAGGTGGAGTTTATTTTCATGTTGCTGACTTTTTACCGTCAGTTACAATAACTCATACTGCGTTCTAGCCAGCTTGACGGAGTTTTTATACAGCTGGGTGGTGCTATGATGTTACTGATAGTGAACTTTATTTTATTCATAAGGTTAGTTAGTAGAGTTGCCAACGGCTCCTTAAAAAAATGGAATGGTCCCTCATTCAGAGAAAATATTACACGTTTCGTATTGAGCTGAGAAGAGACGCAGTTTGTCCCGAATTTCAGCTAGAATGGAAAAAAGGCACAAAGCTGGATTTATTCTGTCGTTATGCTGCACAGCTGCCTCTTCTTCTTTCATTCTCTCCCCTCCCTCTCCTGTTGCTACTTCAATCATGAAACTGATCAATGATCAGCTGATCAGCTTTTCTCTCTTGTTTATTTATCGCCCACTTTGCGCCAGAAACAGGAAACCAGCGGATGTCGCGCTAAACAACAGCAGCACGTTTAAGCTTGATCAGCTGTTGTTAGAATGTATTTAATATTAATTTCTAGTATCAGCTGATGTTTGCTGGAGCCACAGCTGTAAAGCTGCTGGTCATGATATCGGTTTGGATATGTGGTGAGAGGGAAACATGAAGATGAAACCAGGAGATGTCCTTACTGAACCATCAGAGCTGAACAGGTGATGGAGAAACAGGTTTACCTTTTAGGTGACATGAATGAGTTGAAGTTATCAACTGTTTCTGAGAGACAAATAACACCAGGATCCTTTTTTATGTAGCTGACAGCTGGTAACTGTGCAGGGGCGGGTCTAGCAAAGTTTTGCCAGGGGGGCAGGTAGGGCATTAACAGGGAGAGGTGGGCACAAGGAAATACTTTTCTTTCTTATTCTCATTTAAAATATCTAGCTTTTATTAAATAATTATCTAAATCTTACAACCAAAGTTTTTATCTGACATAAAATGTATAGAAATCATACATATACCAAAAAGACTGTACATCACTGTCACAACAGCATTTGTTTTCATTCAAAGGCTTTATGGCTTTACTACCTGGTGGGCCGGTCAGTAGTCAAAATGCCCGATTTTCTGTCCCAGTCCAGCCCTGCAGGTTATACTGGCAGTGTCACCATGCCAGCTGAATGTATTTCATCATCAGCCAGTGCTGTTCTTTATCAATATTACCAAAGTTTACCATAAGGCAGCATAGAAAGTATTTACTTGCTTTCAGGTTTTATTCAAATGTTAGTCTTTTCAGTTGTTTCTCCACTTTTTTCCTGTTTCAAAATCAAACACCAGTTTGTGAGAAGATTATCTTCTTTTTTTAACAGGCAGATAAAGTTTTGCATTGGCTAATTTGTCAATTGTTTGTTACAAATGTTCGTATTTTAATATTCAAAAATGTTTTTGCCCAAAACATATGTGTACTATATGTCAGTAAAAATACTATGCAAATATTGCTGTCCTTGAATGCTGAGTAAACACTGACAAAGCACTGATTGTATCTCTTGTACTTTATCAACGCAGTATCTAAAAACTTTGCACCGTAGTGGTTAAAATCTCATTCTAATAAGAGTTAAAAGTGCATTTGGTTATTAGGTTTATAGGATTATTGAATTATGGTTAATGGTTGGTAGAATTTTTTTTTTAAAACATTATCTGCCAATTAAATCTGCCACCCTTCTCCAAATCTGTGCCCCTACCTGGCCCCCCCAACAAAAATTTTCTAGACACGCCACTGCTCACTGTGTCCCACCTCAGCGAGAGACCCTGCTTATGCAGTTCAACAACCCGACCACGTTCACAAAGGCAATGTTTTCTTGCCTTTGCCATCAGAACGTCATGAGTGCGACTACCTGACAGAAAATCACAATGAATCCACATTTCTGCACAGATTTGTCCTTTAAAGGCATGCGGTCCTAAACCTTTGATCAGCTGTAAAACAGCTGTTTAAGTTTAAGTGTTGTATTTAATAAACTGCATGTTTAAAAAAATGTTGTGTCTCACTCCTGCTGCTTCTTGTTGCATGTTGAAGCTCGATTTGGAACCTTGTTAAAATCCAAGCATGCAAAATATGATTTTTTGTCATTTTTCAAGTGGTCTTAAACTTTTGATGGGGACGTATCTGGGGATTCTAAACATCGTTGTAAAGACCTCTAATATACACACAAACACAAGAAATAATCCTAAAAACATACATGAGCTTACAATAGAAATACAAAAACACCAAAAACTTTAAGCTATCATCATAGGTTGAACATTTAGACCCTGGACTAACTGCCTCCAGAGCTTTTATGATGTCCTGATATTTACTGACTGAGACCTGTAAACAGCCACTCGCAGGTGGCTTTTTCTCACTTTGCATCACACAGAACAAAGCAGCCGTGTTGCGTTTGCACTGTTGTACCTCAGATGGTGTACACGTCACCATATATTTGCATACTGCACAGGCTCCAGATCAGGACAAACATTTCTTAAACACCTACTGAGGTGACTGGAAAAAGCTGTGACTGGTTTTCTGGACCACCAGGGGGCAGCACAGACCTGCCGAGGCGCTGGAACAGATGTGAAGCAGACTCAGTACAGATGTGGTTCACAGCAGCAGAGGGCAGACTGGCAGCAGCTCTCCCTCCTGTGATGGTGTCCTCGCTCTTTGACGGTGACCAGGTTCTAATTTGTGAGTCGGGGCCGTGTTTTATCGGACCGGTCCTGAGATTCAGAGGCTGGTAAACATGAGTCAAACCTCACAGTTAAGTTAAGATGAAGGATTCAATAACAATGCAGAGTGGGGGATTTCTTTCACAGCACCACATGTTGGGACACACAAATGGATTTGATGAACGTTTTATGATCCAGAGAGGGAAAAAAGCTGCCCTGTAAAACCAAAACTTTCACTTAAGCCTTTCTCCTCTTCCCCCTCCCTCCTGCCCAGCTCATCTTCCTCTTCCTCCTCTTCCTCCCCCAGCCTGCAGAGTGTTTGGAAGAACAAAGTCATCTGCTGTCCATCTGGCCGCTGTGCTGGGCGGTAATACCCCCTCATATTCCTCTGCTTCCCAAGCACCCGTGGACAATCCATTCTCTCACCCCCCCACCCCCGTCCCTGCCTTACCCTCCAGTTCCACCACAACCCCCCACTGGCCCCGATCCCTGTCCCAGGACCGAGAGGTGGGATCCGGTGTCAGTGCCCCAGAAAGACCCCTCTCTCTGGAACATGTGGGGGATCAGCAGCAGTGTTGCTCAGAGGGCTCAGTTTCACTGTTTGGGATTCTCACAGTAGCTTGCAACATATCCAACGCTTCCCAGGTGCTGGCAGCTCGCAGCAAAGCCGGGACAGAAAAGTGCTCAAGTTTTCTCACGAAGAGCAAAAACAAGAACTCCTCTGACACGATGAAGGTTTTCACATTGTGAGTCTGCAGGTTAACGTCTGTCTAAATCACACTCCACATGCTAAAGTAATGATGTCTGAAAAAAAAACAGTCATAGGGAAAAAGTCTGTTTGTGTTTCTGACATATGCAACATCCAACATCCAGTCCTCTAAACAGATGCATGTGACACATCTGAACGTCAACAAAGGCACCTGAGATGTCATTACAGGCTTAAGACGAATTAAAAACCACTAACAACCATTAAGTTACAAGAAACAAGCTTGAAAAACAACAACAAAAACATTTTTTTAAAAAACTATTAAAATAATAAAAACAAATTAATTAATAAAAACTGTCACTAAAAATAAAAGCAGGTATTTAAACTTGCAGCGTGTAAATTCTCATCACTAGATGTCAGTAGATTGTAGATTTGAGTCAGCTGAGTTCTGTATGTAACCGAGCTACCGTACAAATCTGGCTGCCCTTCATCTGCAGTGAGTGTAGGCTGTCAGCACGCTACATCTGCTGTTAGCTGCTGTTAGCTGCTGTTAGCTGGCACTGGTTAAACTTTCTTTGTCAGTTGCTGACGCTCAGTTAAAAACTCTCATATAATATGAGAACGTAATCAAACTTTATTAGAGGTAAAGACTGATTTTTACTAGACTAACTAGCATTAGCTAGCATAATGTTAGCTTATAACCAGCTGTTGTTGCTGTGTAGCTGTCTGGAGACAGTATCCACTCCCCTGACAATCAGTAACAGCAGCATTACTTTGAATAAATGAGGACGTTTTCGTGAGTTGCAGCCCTGACTTCATTTCAGGGGAAGAGGCTTGAGGTGACGAGGAAGAGGATGGGGTTTTATAAGACGCGGTTCATGTGAACATAAAGGATATTGCTGTTATTAATTTAACATGATTAAACTGAATGCATTTATATGAGAAGCAGTATTTCAAAAATTTATTGAAATACAAAAATGTTAAATTTAACATTTACCAAAGTCAGAAAAAATCTCAGCGTTCAGAAACTGTTGACTACTTTTTCTCCAAAATCTCTGCAGCTGCTGGACGGCTGCAGGTTTCTGTGCCTCCTCACAACAGTGAGGACACTCAGTGGGGTTCAGATCCAAGCTAACCTTCCTCAGTGCTGATTCAGATGTAATGCATGTGTTCAAATGTGGACCTGCTTCATATTTATGAGTCTCAGATTTAAAATGAACATAGAGTCTTAGCTTTAAATGTCATTTATATGAGTGTAATATAATTAAGCCACTGGACGACGGTCGTGTTCTCTGGTTACAACAGAGGACAGTTTCACTGAGATGTGAGAAAATAAAGACACAAAAAAGGAGCCCGGCGTGGCGAGCGCTCAGCTCGTGTTTTCTAAAAACATCATCGTGTAAAATCAACTTTTCAGACTCGGGCATGAACAGGACGCTTTTGTTTTTACAAGAATGCTTTAAGGATTAAGTGATTGGATTGAGACATTTTCTCTCTTACTTTTTAACATGAGTGTGCTTAGGGTTCTGTCTTTTTAGGTAATAAATATATTTTTAAAAGATGTGTTGTGGAAAGTTTGCCACTTAGACTAATACACAGTGAGTTTTTACCTCGGCTCAGCTGCTCTCTGAGGCTCTTTGCATCATTATTTTCACTGCTTTGCTGTCTGGTTGAGCCTCGCTGCTGTATCAGCCTTTTTCTGCAGCAGCAGGGAGTCATTTTCACTGAAAAGACTCATGTAAAGAAAATCCTCTCTGAACTCGGCCTGGAATTTAGAAGCTGAAGAGTCAGAGATGATGCACCAAAACAGACGGATTAGATCAGACAGGAACACAGCTCCAAATGAATGCTAATGTTCTTCATCCCAGTGAGCTTCACGAGTTCATGTTTCGGTTTGGTTCTTTTATTGCATTAGTGAGATGGTCACTGATATATATCCTCTGTGTGTATTCTAGTTTCACCTTCTTTTGTGATTTCTTTCTGTCTCCCGGTCAACTCCCTGAAGAAAGCCTGACATGCTGCATGGAAGCATTGTGAGCTAAGGCTGCTCACCTGCGTTGTCCAGGATATAAGAGCTGGCTTAGATGAGCTGCCCGGTCTCTCTCTTCAACCTGTTGGTGATCTTTGTTTCAGTCTCTGTGCTCCCCTGTTTAGGTCAGGTTTGCATGTCTGTTACTTCCTGTGAGCCTTATGTTCAGTTTCTCTTCCTCTTGTCTCATCAGGTAGATTTAGTTTAGCTGTGTTTCACCAGGTGTCTCCATCCTCCCCTGAACTTTTCTTGTGTATTTAAACCCTCAGTTTGCTTCTGTTCTTGGTTGCATCGTGATTCATGTTGTTTTCTTCTGTTGCTTTGTATCCTTCTAGTCCTGTTTTTCGCTCCTGTTCTGCTCTGTTATGGTTTGCTCCATCTGTCGCCACCAATGAAGTCTGTGTTTAAGATTAAATCTTGTCTCACGAGTCATACGTCGGGGTCTGCCACATCATTCCTGACTCTGCTTCTGAGTTTCCGCAATAATTCTGTGCTTGCTGTTTGTTGCAGTGACCCCTAGTGGGCAAAACAAATGTACAAGGGACATCGTGTTTGGTTCAGTCAGACTGAGACCATAAACTTAGCAGGAAAGTGTTTACTGAGCTCAGAGATGAAGCAAGCAGCAGCTCATGTTTGTCTCGACTATCAGTCCTGAACACAGCAAACCTCTGCAGCTCAGTAGTCTCCTCGATCTGTTCCAAATTTACCAGTGAACAGCTTCTGAAAGCGTCCACTGCTTCTTAAAAATAGCCCCAAAGATGCAAGCTGTTCCGGATACAGATACGACTGTGGAGGAAGCTGAGCGAGTGCTCCACCTCTACAGATCAACCAGCTTCTCTGCTGGATATTGTCGCCTACATGCAGCACACAGGAGGGACTGAAATAACCCACTGTGCCCTCTCTGAGTGGTACTAGATTTCTGCAATGTGCCAGAGAAAAAGGATGGGGGCCACTTGTCAGAACTGGGTTTTTCAGCTCCTAAGTGATGAGGAACGGCTCTGCAGGCTCACTAATGTACAGTAAATGCGACGGGTGGGTTGGATTGTTGAGTTATGCAAGGCTTTCAGCCCTCTGTAATAGTGCAATACTTTGGCATGTTGCGTAACAGATTTGTCCTCCTCGCTTTTTTAATGCAAGTCCAACGATGCTTCCACTGTCCCCGTCCATTTCCATCCCTGCCCTTTACCTTTGCGCAGCGGGAATACAGTGATTAATTCACCTCTTCAATAACTCTGAGAGCTTCTTTTTGGACAGTGGAGAGCGTGCCATTTTGCAGGAATGTAAATGTTAATCAGTGCTGACTGCAGTTTCAGTGTCTCCCCCGTGTTATCATCCAAAAGAAGCAAAAATCACAGAGATATCAAACCTATTAATCAACTTCAACACAAAACCTGTCGTGTTCCCGTCACCTGTGTGTGCGTCTACAGCAGTTTGTGTTTGCTTTGTTTGCTCGCCAAGTCTGGGTGGCGTAGCAGTGAAAGGGTCAAGCCGAGGCTGACCTGAGCCCAGTCATGTTGCAGGCCACGCCCCTCCCTGACCTGTGAGCAAGGCCCGATGGAAAGACAACCTGCCTCATATCACTTCTAAAGCCTTGTTGTTTTAAAAGAAAAGAGCCAAAAGCATTTGCTGACATCATTAAATCATCCAGCGAGTCCTCGTCTCCGTGACAGAGATGGTTTAGTTCAGGGGTGTCAAACATATGGCCCGGGGGCCACTACCGGCCTGCTTAAGAGTCCAGTTGAGCACAGCTGTATTTTCTCCTTAATAGTGTCTCACATCACAAGAGTGTGAACTGATACCTTGACTTGAGTCAGAGGTCTGAATCATCATCAGCTTTACACTGAGTAACATCACCCACAGCATCCACAGCTACACCACAGGACGTACACAGAACCAGTCAACCAGTAAAAAGATTTGTTTTTTTTAATTATGGGAGAAAGTCATGACTGAGCTCTCAGCAGAGAGCCGTGCAAAAAACCAACATCTGAGACTGTTTTACTTATTTAATGTGACAATTTCAGAGTGTGCTTCTTTAAAGAAAGAGGACCAGACCATCCAACTTCTGCTCAGGGTGCTGGACGGGCTGGCAGAGGGTGGAAGGTGGGGGTAAACCTGAACGGGTCAACAGTCAATCACAGGGCTAACGCAGAAAGACTCCAAGCAGGACGGCACACGTCCCACAGACTGACTGTCACCCCTGGTTTATCTGCACTCACAGCTGAGTGAAAGGAAGAAGGTGTCTTTCATAAAAAGGAAGAAATGAACGAAGGGGAACCAAAAAGGAAATTAGCACTGATACTGGACCACGGGTAGGTCCTCCACCTGTTACAGGTGATGCGAAACCAGGTGAGCTCATTACTGAAGGTAACCAGTGAGCCAGCGAGGTGTCTCTGACCTGGCGGTAAAGAGCGCAGGTTTGGAGCCCAACACGCTCTGACACGTTTGGCGTTGGTGGGTTCATACGATACCGCTGCATTTGCTGGAGATGATGCAGAGCTGACAGACTGGCTTCTGCTTGCAAACCAAGTAAAATGTTTCGGAAGCTGACAAGCAAAGAATTCACAGCTGTACAGTTTATCCACGTACAGTTCATATCGTGCAATACAGCCTTAGAACAAAGGTCAGACTGTAAACTGCGGTGCTCTCCTCTGTGGTTTGAAATGCTGGCACATGGTGAAAGGTGGCATAAGATTAAAAGCTTTCACAATGGATGCCTCCGAAAATATGACACATCTGGCCAAAAGTCAGTCGAGTAGAGAGCTCTAAACACAGACAAAGTGCTCACAGTGGCTCGGCCATGTCCTCGGATCGCTCCAGGATGGGCATCGCCTGGAAAACACAAGGTCGGCCACAGAAACATGGTGGCAAAGCTGAAGGAGGAACACGTGGACATGCAGACCTACTGACTAACAGTTCACAGTCAGCTCAGCTTCAAACATGGTGGACTAAACCTTCCTTACACTGAAATACAGCTGCTATCACCAAACATCCTCATACGTCAATCAGGCATCTGTCCGTCTTTACCTCAGAGAAGCTCCGCCTCTATAAGACGCTCCTTTTACACGAGGTCATGTGACCTGTTCCTCCAGCTGTTTCTATGGCACAGGGTTTATTTTCTAGCTGTTTGTTGCTCCATAACAACATTTCTGAGACATGTTACATTAAATTGAAAATGAGGTCATAGTAAAATTTCCCAGTTGAAACATTTCATATATTTTCTATTATAAATAAAATATATGTTTATGACATTTGCAAGTCATTGATTTCTGTTTTTATTTGCACTCTACACAGCTCACCAGTGTTTTGGGACTGGGCTTCGTTATTTTCTTCATTGTGGCTTCAGTAATAACACAGAATTTCAGTGATACGTTGATTTTAAGAGCTTCAGAGGACAGATGACTGTCAGTGACGTTCGAATGATTCAGTGCACGAGCATGAGGACGCGTGTGCTTGCTTAGGAAAAGTTCAAACTCAAATATATTTCCCACTGTTTGCGTAACAGGAGCTTCTCCGTCCTGCATGTGCAGAAATCTGCTGTTAAAACACGGGTCGCTGTGCGTGTTTCTGACTGACCCTTTCATGGTATTAATGCAGTTTTTATGTTTAGACGTGTCTGTTTTCATACATATAAACACATTTAATATTCATGTTCCTTGTAATTAGTCAAATCTCAGCGCGTCTCACAGTTCTGTCCTTTCCCTGCTGCTATCTCACTGTATGCTGCTGTGTGCTGAATGATATAATAAGAGTTTACATATACAGTCATCCATCAGACACCAAGGTGGAGAAAGAACAATCCTACCGTAACTGTGAATTACAACAACAATAAATACGTAAATGAATCATATTCAAGCACATTTGAACTTCTTCTCTCACAAACAAAGACCCGACCGCTGGGATGCAAAATGTTTGATTAAATAAAAATAGGAATAAAGAGTCAGGGAGAGTCTGTGGGTCGGGGCGCTGTCTCACCGCAGGCTGAATCCTCCTGAGGTACCTGAGCTGGTGGACGGCCGGACAGGTAAGTGCATCAGATCAGGTGTTTTAATGACCTTAAATTAATTGATTCAATTGAAACGTAAATTATGAGATTAAGTAGCTGTTCCTGTTACTTTGTGTAAACATTGTAGACTGATACTGTCTGTATTAATAATAATAACAATAATAATTTGTTAAATTGTTCTGGCACCTTTCAAGAAAACCAAGGATGCTTCACACAGGAGAAGCAAAACAAGAGCCTTGCTCTGCCGGAGGTTTCTCCTGCCCACTGTTGCCGGCGTTGCTCACAGGGGGTCGTCTGAACCCCCGGTTGTGTGTGACTGGTAGACAGAAAACACTTTTTTGTGTGAATGATGAAAGGGGACGAAGCACTTTGAATAGTGTACAACGCACCTAAAGTCGACTGTTGTCATGATTTGAAAAAACTTTATTTTGTATAATTCACCATTTAGCCTTAGAACATTTTTCACTGATTCTTCTTCTGCTGTTATATTTTAAACCTTTTTCTGTTTATTTCAGTCTCCCAGCTGAGCTGTGACGTCACACAGACGCCGACAGTCAGCAGGAGAAATCAGGCTTCCTGACTCTGGTCCAGTGTGCGCTCCCACTTTGTATTCATAGCCACAGAACAGCTCTTTCAATCTTTGAATGTTTACAAGTCACACACTGCAAAATCTCCAGTAGAGCAGAGTCTACATGTGTCCACAAACTACCAGCATTTCTAGTTATTTTCCAGTGTTAGAAAACCAGCACGTGTCCAACAGTGGACACACACAGACACCTTTGTAGTGTCAATGTAACACTGGTGATTCTGCAGCTACGCGCTATAATGTTATATTTATCTGAGATTTACAGCAGAAAAAAAGTCCCACTGAATCAGTTTTTTCTTCTGATTTTATAATATTACATGAATTAACATAATTTACAGTTAATTACTTGTTCCTGGTTATTACTATAAAGTTTGCAACTATTTCTTCATTTCTTCAGAGATTTCCCGTCATGACCGAAGGACGTCGCAGACGGCAGTCGATGTGGAGCAGCTAGCTAACAAGCTGCAACTCCGGAGTTGCATCACTGCATGACACAGAAATATTTCTGGGACTTTTGAGAGTGTCCTGATGCTCTCAATCTTGTGTTTCGTTAACAGTAGTTTTCAGTGACCTGATGAAAAGCTTGTGCAGCGTACAGACCGACATGTTTTTAATGCAGGAATTCAAAATAAGTGACCAGAGTCTTGCAAACATATGGCTTTTTATTTAACTGAATGAATATTGTAACATTAATTCAAAAGAAACATGAACATCTATCCACATGTCTCGGCTTTTGCTCTTTTTTTAATATGAACGAATCCAAACAACAGACGAGCGCGACCTTAAATCTGAGCCATCGCGTTTAAATACAGACTGAAAGGAAATATGCAGAATACCGAGCAAAACCAGGACAGTAAACCAAATCAGGAATGTACAACACAGTGTTTATGTTCACGTAAAGAAACGTAATGTTAGTGGTGAAGTTCTTCCATTTTACACAGCTTCTTTTCTTTTGGTGTCTTTCAGCACAAATTATTCACAGAATCTACAGCTCAAACATTTTGTTTCCGGCTCTTCGTGTAAGGTGTGCTCAGGGCAAAGGGCCAGATTCAGAAACTGCATTTTGTCTTGATTATTTCTCAGTGTTTGACTCTTTCACAGTACATCCTTCCTGCCTCCAGAGGTGGCATCTTTCTGCCGTTTGTCCAGTCGGTGAGGTTACTGCAAGGAACCACGCGAACAACATCAAGTCTGGCTGCGTGAGAACATTTCTTTACTAAAACACCAACAAAAAACAGGATTTCACCCTTTCAGTCAACATTCCTATATATTTTACTGTTTTAGGCCACGCCCACGCCTGAATACTGCTGTTAAAAACGATGAAGGCGAAGACCAGGCGGACCTCTTAATACTGCATAACCCCTCCCACAACACGAAGGGTCCGGACACACACACACACGCGTGCACGCACACACACACACACACGCGCACGCACGCACACACACACACACGCGCACACACACACACACACAACTGTGAACTGAGAAGAAATCTTTGGTCAACATTAGCAGTTTCCAACAAAGAGAACAGTGAAGACAGATCATAGAAACACCGTACAATAACTTATTGTTCTACCTCACAACACAATAGCTTTTCAACAGAGACTGTTTTGCTGGGACGAGTGAAACGACGAGTGTAGGAGTTACTTCACTACGGCTTCACGGGGCAGACGTGGACGTCCGACGACAGAAACACTGGAAGAGAAAAAACACTTGCAGGATTCGACAACACAAGGAAAACTTTAGTCCACACGGATGTTTTTTTAAAGGGCTCAAAGGAAAACCAAAATAAATCAGCACGACGCCGAAACCAACTGGCTGACCTGCGCAGGTTTTGGTTGTTTTAAATGAATTTGGTTTCCTCTCTGCTCGTCCCTTTCTCGCCTACAGTAACGGATGAATGACGGCGTGATGTTTCCAAAGTGCTAACGGGTGAGCCTTCTTTATTACGCGCCCAGGAAAAACAACAAAAGAACAACTTGGACAAAGTAAACGTTGGCCTTTGAGGTCTACTCCTGTTCCATGGGGGAACCCGAGCTAACAGCCAGGTTCCTGTGGAGGTTCGGGTTCTGGCTGTGCCTGTTCCTGCTCCGCACGGAGGAGAACGACGTGTCGCAGCCGGGGACTTTACACTTGTGAAGAAGTCTCAGATGGACAGTCTTGTAATGGGCTCTGAATGTGCCCTTGTTGCTGTAGACCTTTTGGCAGACGTGGCACGTTATTGGAGATCCACCCCCACCTCCCTGAAGCCCTCCTTGTCCTCCCTCGCCACAGCCCAGGGTCCTCCCCCCTTCGAGTGCAAGCTCGTCGCCCCCGGGCCTGCCCACGCCGATCCCATCGCAGCTTTCATCGCTGTCCTCCACGGGGAGCGCCTCCTCCTCGTCTTCCTCGGCCCCCTCCCCTTCCTCGCTGCCGGCTCCGTCTGAGTCCCAGGAAGACTGAGCGCTGCCACGAGGCGGGGCAGAGGATGAGGTGCTCAGGTCCAGGACTGCCCCATCCTCCCCGCTTACGCCGCCTTCCCCACCTCCCAATCTCTGAGTCTCTCCCACCGGAGACGCCTCGGCGCTGTCCAGAGCCGTGGACATTTTGCTCATCGGGAAGACCAGACCCATGCGGTTGTGCCCTCGGAAGATGACGGAGGTCTGGCCGCTCGGATCCCGGTGGGGCGGGTCTCGGTCCCGCTGCTCTTGGCAGTACTCCAGCCCGGCAGAGTCTCTGTCTCGACAAAGGGAGGCGTGAGAGTAGAGGGCGTTGGCCGGGCTGAAGGAGTCTTTGGTCAGCAGCTTGTGGTGCAGGTTCAGGTTGGCGCTGTGTCTGCGGGTGACAAACAAAAATGACACTGTGAGTGTTTCAGTCAGTTTACCTCAAAATTTCATGTGAAACATTTATTGTTATTGCAGCTGCACAAAGAGTGATGAGCGTCCGTCTGCATGCGAGCGCACATCGCACTGACAGAGAGGGCTATCCGAGTTTGGATCACTTTTGGAAGGTTCGGATAAAAAGTGTCTTCAGTGTTTTTAACAAGGTGACAAGATTTCAGGTGACTGTGGCTGTTTTCCTCAAACATTAACGCAGGGCAGCGTTCTTAGCCCTCTGCTGTGGTTTGGGTACAAAGTGAGAAGCACCTTCAGAAATGTAGAATTGCTATTAGCTGATGGAAGTTCAGTTCAATTCAGCACCAAAACAATACAACACAGCAACGATCTCTTTATCCAGTAAAGACCCAACAGTCAGGGGGAAGCAGTAGGCGACACCGGGGAAGAAAAACTCCCACAGAGGTCACACTGCTGTTCTGTCGCTATGGTGATGCTGAACTGTCCCCTTTCAAAGAGCGAGAGCTTGAATCTGAGCAGGCGAGGTTTTTCCTCTCCACTGTCACCAAATGCTAGCTCATAGGGGGTCATCTGATTGTCTATTGATGTTTTACACTATAATGAGCCTTGAGGCGACTGCTGTTGTGATTTGGTGCTATATAAGTACAAATGGATCGATCTGTATCTGTGAGACGCAGCCAGCACGAGAACAGGCTGTCATCACACACGTACAGTCTTTACCCTGTGAGCGCCAAACCCCGACTCTGTTTTTGATTGACGAGACTCGAGGACACAGTTTGCTAAAGCAGATGCACTTTCAGCTGCACCGTCAGTGCGAACAGATGCAGTTTGTAACGTTTCCTACAGATTCATGAATACAGAAACCTGACGTGGTGCTGCACAGACATGCAGGCTGCACTTTTGTGACTTTAAGTTGTTGTTGTTTATAAATACTCGAACGTGCACTTGTGTCAGGAGGAGAAATCGAGCGCCTCTCACCTGTCTCTGCTCCTGCGGGAGGGGAAGGCAGCGTTGCAGCCGTCCACCGTGCACATGTGCATCTCCTTCAGGTGGACGTTTTGGTAGTGCATCTTGACGCTGTAGGGGTTTTTGAAGTTCTTGCTGCAGATCTCACAGTGGTGCGGCAGGACGGCGTCGGGATCGAGGTGAGATAACCCCGAGTCTCCGTAGTCATCTCCGCAGCCATCGGACGCCTCCCTCTCTGTGAGCTGGAGGCCGCCGCCATTCGTCAGCCTGTGCTCGCCGTCGTCCCACTTGAGTTCTGACATCTTGTTGAGGCCGTGCTCGCGGTCCTCCCTCTCTGGGTCCTGGCAGAGCGAGCTGTCATCACAGTGATTGTCCATCAGCCTGTTTTCGAAGGGGGAGGACGCGCAGGTGATGACGCCGGTCTCGGCTAGCCTCGAGCCGTCGTCTTTGTCCTCCCTCTCTGTCCTTTCTCTCTCCAAACTTTGCTCTCTCTCCATGTCTTTGCCCTGGTACGCATCTCTGGCTTCCTTCTCCTCCCCAGCTTCTCTTGTGCACAGACGTCCTTCCTCTTTGTTACCGTCGCACTCGTCCTTGTCCCTGCCGTGTAAGGGAGCTTCATCCTCGGAGCTGCTCTCCTTATCCTGCTCGTCTCGCTCCACCATCTCCTTTTCTATCTTTATTGGCATGCTGGACTTGCGAGACTTTTTCTTTGGTATCGGGTCAGTCGTGCAGGGCTCGGGGGCTGTGAGGGGTTTGACGGGCACAGAGGAGGACAGCAGAGGAAGCGAGGGTAGCGTTCCCGGGGTGTTGGCGAGCTCAGCCGGGGTTACCAGGCTTCTGTAGAAAGGCAGGACTGGCTGGACTGTTTTTAAGTTGGGGAAGAGGATGCCGCTTTGGCCCATGCTGGGGAACGAGCTGCTGTGGAGCTTGGAGCCAGAGTCCATGTGGCTCACCATGTAGCTGGACACCGATTTTTGGCTCTCTGCAGAGCAGATGGAGATGGGGGTGCCGTATTCAGGCCTCTTCTCTCCTTCAGAGCTCTCGTCAGCGGACAAGTTGCTCCGCAGGTCTTTGTCCCGGTTGTTGCGGTTCATGGGCATATGGAGGCGTGGGTTTGGGTTGGCACTGTGGCGATTGCGGCTGCGCAGCGAGCTGAACACCATGTTGCAGCCCTCGATGGTGCACTTGTGCTTGATCTTGAGGTGCACTGCGTTGTAGTGGATTTTCAGCGTGCCTTTGTCATAGAACGTCTTCTCGCAGGCGTTGCAAAACACACGACCCTTCTTCAGAGAGCCTCCTCCGGCGATGCCTCCCGAGACGCCACCGCCGCTCCCGTTTCTGTCCAATGAGCGCAGTTTGCTCTCCGGTGACATCTGGGTCACGTCGGAGCTGATGGACGGCGTGCACGGTGTGGAGGGCCCGTCTGAGTAATTGTCACTGGTGGAGAAGTCCTCGGCCTCGATCTTCGTGCTGGCGGAGAGGCCGTCCGTCGGCTTGTCTCCACTTCGGTCGAGGTCAGCTGAGAACGAGATGGCGCCGGAGCTGAGCAGCGTGCTCTCCGACGGGTGCGACAGAGAGGGGTGATTGCCCCTGAGCAGACCGTCCCGCCCCTGAACGTCCTGCCGCTGGCCCTGCTGCTCCATCGGCCCGCGGCACAGCGGCTGGTGCTGCTGATGTTGCTGGTGCTGCTGTTGCATCGCCCCCGTGTGCGAGCCCAGGAACGGCGCCGGGACAGAGCCGAGCAGCTGGAACGGCAGCATGAAGGCCATGCTGTTGATGAAGTTCTCGAAGTGGTGCATG
The DNA here is from genome assembly GCF_057381915.1 of Diplotaxodon limnothrissa. Taxonomy (NCBI): domain Eukaryota; kingdom Metazoa; phylum Chordata; class Actinopteri; order Cichliformes; family Cichlidae; genus Diplotaxodon; species Diplotaxodon limnothrissa. The sequence goes on along the minus strand of NC_140596.1, from coordinate 1,878,315 downwards.
CTGTTGCCGCTCAGCTTATCGGTCTTGGACGCGGAGAGGTTGGCAGCCGTGCGGGGGGTGTTTCGCTCGATGAATGTGCGGATGTCGGAGTTGGTGCGGGTGCTGGGAACCAGCACTGCCTGGCCCTCTTTGTCCTGCAGAGCCATCAGCTCCACGATGGATTTGGTCTCCCCGAAACGCAGGAACTGCTGCAGCGTGGCGATCTCCTCCTCGAACGTCATGATCGCCCAGCGGTCCAACACCTTCCCCGCGACATCCTGCAGAGAGAAGAGAGGAGAGGGCAGAGGAAGTAGGAGAAAGAAAGGAGAGAGCGGTTTCATCATCGGCATTAAAAGTGTCTGCTGGCTTGCTCATACATATTCACACAGTGGGCTGCACGACACACCTTATAAAGCAGATTGGCAGGGCGGCTAAATAAAGGAATCAGATGGAGTGTTAATGCAAGCGGGCAGCGCAGAACCCCGAGAAAGCTCATTACGCAGACACGCAGCGCTTCATCTCGCAGGTCATTTCTCTTCATTTAAATCATGTGGATGTGCCTGCTCTGCATCGGCAGGACACACACACGCACGCGCACACTCCCAAAGGCGAGCGCAAATAAATACGTGCACAACATACCACACACACATATCTGCGGCGAGGGCGGGGGGAGCAGAAGGCGCCGTGCATTGATCAAGCGGGTCCTCTCTGCCTCAGCCCGGCTGTAATCACATGTGAGTTTGGGGGTCTTTGAAAGTGAGGAGCGGCTTCGTGCCATAACCGCGATTAATATTTCATCACAGAGCATTCATTGGGTGCCTGTCGAGGATTCTGACTCTACGTTCGCCATTAGATGAGCTAACATGAATTAAACGCAGCCCAGCTTGAATACTTGATGATGTACTAATCGAAGTGAGATCTGTGTGCGCGCCTGACACGGCGCCTGCAGCCTCGGACCCGGCCGGCTTGGCGCCGGCTTGAGAGGAAATCTGGAGCAAAAGACATAATGTTTACAAATGCAGCGGGCAGTTCGGAGACCTCCCCGAGCCCGGTGGTACCGCCTCGGCGGGGCACCGCTCGTGGCATCGCTTTGCCGTGGCACCCCCCCGCCCTTTCCTGCCTGGCGTCAACCATGATTTTCTGACTCCCCCTCCTCCCTCGCCTTCCTCAGAAATTCCTTCAGTCTCTCCCTTCATGTACTCGCGGGCTGTGGTGGTGTTTCTCAGGTGTCCCGCTCACACGTCTATCCAGGAAAGTGTTTTAACTTTGTTTTTCGTCACTGCGGCGGCCGAAAAACTGAGTCTGAACACAACCCGAGTCCACAAAATGCTGGAAAAACAGGAGGAAATGAAGGCGTGATATTTAAAAATATGCATTGATATTGTGTCGTAATGCATGACCAATAATATGAGAAATAATCGTTCTTGTCTCACAGACGCTCATCTCCTCCATGCACTCAAAAACATGCAGTACACAAAGTTGTAGATGATTATTTCAGGTTTCCCCGAAAGAGATTTTGGCCACAACAAAACTGAATCCAACAGCTTTCTAATTAAACTAATTAAATTAACACTTTTACCAGCTACATAACATTCAATTCAACTTTATTTATACACAACAACAGTCGCCTCAAGGCGCTTTAAACTGTAAGGCAGACCCTACAATAACACATACAGAGAAAACCCAACAATCATATGACCCCCTATGAGCAGCACTTTGGCGACAGTGGGAAGGAAAAACTCCCTTTTAACAGGAAGAAACCTCCAGCAGAACCAGGCTCAGGGAGGGGCGGGGCCATCTGCTGTGATTGGTTGGGGTGAGAGATCACATGTCTGTGCTTATCAAATGGTTACGATTAACAAAGAAATGCACAGATTGTTGTAAAATAAGTGAACAGTCAGACATCAGCCTGCACTTCCTCTAACATCCACTAGAGGCTCCAGTCTCGGGGAGCCGCTCTGTTAAACGTGTTAAACGGCTCCAGCAGAAGATAACTGATACACTCAGAATACGACTGTAAGGAGAGTCTGTGGCTATCAGCAGTAAAGCAACGTCCCCCATCCTGATTTCTTTTGTAAAATTATTAAATTAATTTTTATAGAACTTTTCTTTGTAGAAGAGCACTGAGCTTAGCTTAGCATAAACCCTGGAGGCAGCTAAACTGAAGTCTTAAACTGAATGAACACCGACGATTGAAGGCTTCTTTCTCACTCACAGAGTCTTTCTAGAGCTTCTCCAGCTGCAGCCAGATGCAGCACAGGTGTCCTTAAATTTGTCACTCATGAGGTGTCCACAGGAGCAGCAGGCACACATGTTTTTAATGTGCAAGCTTACTGTTATATTCAAACATGAACCACGATCAATTTGTGAACCTGATCATCGAATCCCTGCTCCCCTGACTGATGAGCCACACATGCAGGTGGCATTGTGCCGCAGACCGTTGCTGAACGCTAACGTGTTCAGTCAAACCTTTCCTGAAATGTCGCGCACACCAGCCGAGGCTTCTTCAGTCCTAAGCGCTCACCTGCAGCACGTATCCTCGTATGTAGTCCTGCAGCGTCCAGTCGAGCGCGTTCAGGATCTGGATCACCACCTCCTGCTTCAGGACGGAGAACAGGCGGTCCAGGAGGATCTTGAGGCGGATGGGGATGGCCTGCGTGCCGTACAGCATCAGGCTGCAGATGTCGAACACCACATTGGAGTGGACGATCTCCACCTGGCTGCTCTGGTACATGTGGTGCACCTTCAGCTTGCTCAGGGCTGAAACACAGGGGTCACGTTTGAACAGATTAGAGTAATCTGAGATCACAGAGTTCAGCTCTGCCTGGGCGCTGCATGCGTGTTTGTGCTGCTGCATGTTCACATTTCACATTCCTGTCCGCTCTCTCACTCCGCTTGCATTATTAAATTGAGTTCAAGCATTTATTAATATTTTTTTGATCGAATCTTTGGGCCTAAATGTAACAAATCAAATAAAAACAGGAACAAAAGAAAAAGAATGAAAAATAAATAAACAATAATCTTCATTAAATATTGGACAACAAATAAAATCTGTTCACTGCACTTCAGGTTGCTCAGCAACTTAACCTTTATTATTATTATTATTTGTTTTCATTCACCGAACAATTTCCTGTTAGATCGTTTTACTACTTTTTAAATTTACTTTTTATTCTTTCTATTTACCATTTTATTTATTTAGTTTAAAGAAATATATAATTTCTAATTTAAGTTTTATTTAACTAAATTTTAATTTAGCTTTTTTATTATAATACCTTAATTTTGCTTGTTTTTATTCGGTATTATTACATTTTATTTAGATTTTTATTTATTGAACTTCTTTAGTTATTTATTTTTATGTCATTCACTTTTTATTTTAACTCTTTTTTGTCCTTTAGAAATTTGGCTTCTAACTTCGTGCTCTATATTGTGTGTATGACAGAGTGGGTATTACTGGACGATGTTAACTGGAGGGAATAACGCAGCATTCAAGTCTGTGTAGCAGAAATAATCATCAGAACACAAAATGATGGTGATTCAAGCAGAGTGTTGGACACATTAGAATAATTACAGGAAATAAATGTGACTCTCGCTCTGTAAACTCTGACTTCCAGAGCTTCAGCGATCATTAAAATCCCGCTGCGGTCACCCTGTTAGTCCACCATCATCCTCTGTGTTTACGCCACAGAGCGATGACTCTAAAGGACTTTTAAAGCTTCGGTTCACCTAAATCTGAAAGCTCCAGTTCTCCAGATTTTCAGACGGTATCACAATAAAGTGATGAGTGATTGTCTTGAGACAAAAAGCCTTCAGGTGACTCCAGGCGTTACTCTAAGTACTTAAATCACACTTTTCTGGCCTTTGTGAGAACTCAAAAAATGTTTTGTTTTTTTTTACTTCGTGCTTTTACTTAAAAAAAAGCTGCATAAATAATATTTAGTGAATAAAATCCTCAGTCAAGAAAAATGAATTATTTTAGATTTTCTGTTTGCGATTTTCTTTTAAATAGACCGATTGTGTCTGCAGGGCCTGGAAACGTCTTATTTATGTGAGGACGAATGACAGACACCAGCTGGGAGTAATCTGGGATGCACTGCAGGGAGGAGCTCAGGGTTCTGTGTCATCATTAAAATCAACACTTTTTCTCCCGAGTCAGCAAACGTGAAGTTCAGGATTCACGCACGCCAACAAAGGCAGAGGGCCAAACATGTCGCCGTGCGCCGCGGGTTACTCGATTACGTTAAACATGCAGGTTTTCTCTCTGTGACGGTTCCTGATGTTTAACCTGGGTCTGTGTAAAGGCGACAGTGTCATCGCTGCGCTCACTTTTCTAACTTTATTTAAACACGTCCATGTGAACAACACTGTGCAGCTCTGCAGCCACACTTCATGTTGCATCTCTGTTTGAATTTAAACGCCGCGTGGTCGTAGAATCTCCCTGACTACAGCATCCATCTGATGCTCAAAGCCTCCGACTGTGTCTGAACTTCAGCGGTGCTCTGCTCTTCTTTATTTAATTTTTAAACACAGCTCACATCTTATCGTCTCACAGGACACAGCTGCACGTTTCACTTACAGTTAATCTGAAAAATAATAAAACTAAAAACAGGAAGCTACTTTCTTGATTCCATTTTAATGGTTTTATTTGCGAGTCTGTCAGCAAACTAGAAATTAGATTCCTTTGGCACACAGATAAATAGATTCAGATTTCAGCGTGAAAGCTTTTTAAATCAAAGATTTCTGACTGATAATAACGACAAACTCTCGTCTTACCGTGAGCCACCCAGCCATGCTTGCAGTTTTCACACTGCCTCCTCTTCAGCTTCCCCGGCTTGAAGCTGTCACAGTTACAGTTCACCAAAGTGCAGCAGATAGCCTGTCAACACACACACACACACACACACACACACACACACACACACACAGAATTCTTTACAATGAAAGCAGATAGAATCAGATAAACTGCAGGTTTTCTTTTCCTGTGTTGTGAACGGTTTTCCTTACATTAAAACACTGCAGAGGCCTTTCACACATTTAGTCACACTGGATGTGGGAAGAAACGCCAAATTCCTGACATCAAGACCCGACACGACTGATGTCAAGGCCTCTCTGTAATTTTATAAATTACTAAACGAAAAATATTTCATGTATTTCTTACAGAAAATCACCAGTAATTTAACACCTGTGTGGGGTTAAAATGACTGGTAGAGAAACCAAAGCAGATCTGAGCAGCAGAGCGTGGAGATGATCAGCTGCAGGTTTTAAAAAGCATTGAACACATTTTAAAGTTCCTAATGAATTAACAGGCAGGCACTTAATGGCAGCTTTGACTGATAATAAGCGTCAGAGCGCTGCGTTTATTTTTGGTGTTGAAGGCAGTAAAAATAATCAAAGTGTCAAAAACGAAAAATCAGCAAAATTATCAAAACTGTGAAAATGAAACATTTAAAATTACAGTGAATGCAATTTTTTTTTAATGAGAAGAAAGACGAAGGAAAAACTGACACAAGTGAATAAAATGATTATTGTTACATTTGCATTATTTTTAGATTCCAGGTAAGCAGCGAGTCGGTCACCCTGAGTCTCCTCCTCTCTGCTGACCTTCAGGTGGCAATAATAACATCAATAACAACAATAATCATAAAGTATTTATTTGTGCAGTGTTTGGTTTTGTCCATGCAGCGATGCTGTGGCTGCAGAGGAAACCAGGTGAGCGCTGCACCTGAGAGCTGTGGTGCTCTCCAGCAGCCTTCTTGTGCTTAGTGTCACATTAAATTCACATGTTAATGTGCCACATACATATAAAACCTTCTGTTTTTTAGAATTAATTTTAGGATCTCGTCAGGTCGGTTTAGCAGCAAACTCCTCCTGTGCTGCACACCAGCTCGACGATTGTTTAGCTGTTCGTGTGATGTTTTATTCTAGTCTTTATTGATTTGAATCACTGGCTGATGGTTTATGATGAAGTTCGCTTCCTTTCATAATGTGGTTAGCAGATCAGCAGAGTCACAAACATGCTGTTTAACACGTTTTTGTGTTTGTGCAGGAAAAGTGATTAATTGTAATTAGAGTAATTTATGTCCAGCCTTAAAAATCCGTCAGTGTTTCCATAAAACACATGAAGATCATTTTGGGTGTCAAAAATTTTTTATTAAATAAAAGAAAATTTGCAAACGTGATCTGAATCTGGAACCCCGACAACAAACCTCCACCTCAGTACGCAGTCAAGGCAAAAAAGAAGTGCTGAGAGTGTGTGTGTGTGTGTGTGTGTGTGTGTGTGTGTGAGTGTGAGTGTGTGAGTGTGAGTGTGTGTGCAGCTTCGCTCTCCTTACAAAGCTACATAAAAAATGTACAATCGCCAAGTTGCCCGTGGAAACTGAAAGAAGGAGCACGACTGCCTTTGGTGATTTCTCCCCCATCACTTCGTGGTTTGCCCCGTTAGCACAGGTGTGTGTGTGTGTGTGTGTGTGTGTGTGTGTGTGTGTGCAGGGCTGCCGGGCAGGTCGGACACACCTGGACTACAAAACCAATCAATGACAGCCTGAGGCGTGCGTGTGCACACACACACACACACACACACACACACACACACACACACACACACACACACACACAGGGTTCAGAGGGCTCTGTCCATTACCTCCTCAGCTAATGGGATGAAGATGCAGGAAGTGATGACGACAATAATGAGTCCAGTTTTCTGAGGAGCTGCTGACTGTGCAGCGACCTGCAGAGAGGAGCCCTACACTAAAAATGACTCCACTTCCTGCTCTCTAAAAAAAAAAAAAGAGGCATATCTGAACGGAGGAGCATCATCAGATTTATGATCAAAGCCGCTGTTGTTAGCGCTACACGCTGAAAACCTTGGGGTGGCTGCGCTCCGCCACCTCTCTCCCTCCGCATCTATAATGCATGATCAGCAGGGGTTTAGTATACATGAGCAGCATGCTCATCTCCATCAGAGCCCGGTCCCTCTCCACGAGGAGGAAGAGCGTGGGCGGATGGGTAAGGAGCCTCCTCCTCCTCGTTTAGTCAGTTCTACGCTCGAGGCCGGGCTCGTCCTTCAACTCGCGGTGACCTCGCATTGTTAGGACGAATAAACGGACCCGAGGTGAAGGTGGTGGCAGCTACCTGAGCGCGGGGTGGCAGCTCCGGCCTCCGGCCCCGTGACGCCTATCTGCCACCCTGTCTGCACCCTCTCTGCCGGCCTCTTATGTTGGGTTTTACCTCCCGAGGACCACGGCGGCCTCCTCGGGACAGCAGCGAGGTGTGAAAACCCCTTTGCTCATCTCTCAGCAACATAATCCCATCATTACAGAGCGCCGAGACCCAACACGGCCCAATTAGTCTAATCCCGTCTCGCTGTGGGTGCACACACACCCCCTGCTGCTGCCCCCCTAATATACATCTCAATCTCACACACACACACACACACACACACACACACACACACACACACACACACACACATTCCAGTGCTTGCAGTCGTTTATCTTAATTAGCGAGTCACTTCATGAGTTCCTGAGAAGAAGAAGAAGGAGAGGTGGAGGAGGAAATATGGCAGCGCGGGGCAGGCCACTGCTACCGCCGCTCTCAGTGACCGAGAAGAACCCACCAACTCTCCGCCCCCCTCCCCGCCGCCGCAACCATCCCTTTCTCTTTGCTGTTGTCACAACAAAGCGGCAGCTGCTCGCACGCACCAATGACGCCGCTGACAAGAAGACTAATTGCACAAAATGATGCGTCCCCGTCAGACTTCTTCAAGCTAAAGTTAACACGGTGTCACTTTCTTTATATCGTACAACAGTGTAACCCCCACCCCCCGCCTCCGCCTCCACGTTACACGTCTTCGATTAGCACCGTGACAGCACGGGGCATCGAATAAACGACAAAACGAAAGCGCGCTGTCGTCAGGAGGGGACGCATTCATTTCACTGCGCCGGGTGAGCGACCGTGAACACTTTAATGCGAGTTCCTCTCATTCACAGAAAAATCCACTTCCACTCTCAGAGCTTTGCTCCACATCTCAGGTATCCCGAGGTCGTGTGATGACACCTCAGCTCTGCTGATTAAACAAACAGGTGCATGAATGATGCAGAATCAAAGGAAGCGATGCAGCCTTGGTTCTCTCTGTATACATTCGTATGACACGTTTGCGCTTCCATCTTTAACGTGAAAACAGATGGAGCCTCGTGGCGTGCACGCTCTGATTCTGACGCCGTCTCTCCGGTTTGTTTCAGCATTTAGTTTGAGGCCGTGTGTGGGAAGGAGGCCGTGGAGGGAGAGGAGGTGAGGCCAGGACAAGACAAAAGTGAGAGAAGAAGAAGGAGCAGGAGGAGGTGGAGGTAAGTATGCCATAAAACAGCATCCATACTCTGACGATGTGAAATCTCTCCACGCTCAGCAGCGGGGTTCACTGGATTTTACTGGCTTCAGGTTAACCTGCGCACGTTATTGCGCCGCCGTTACAAAGACTGACACTTTTATGAGAATTATTAAAAGCTTTAAACGCAGCTGCTTCCTGGTGATCGGATCTGCTTTCTCGCTCCACCGCGTCTTAAAAAGACGTGGAATAAAACACAAACACGGCTTCAAGGCCAGACGCAGAGAGAAAAGAAGAAGCTGGAACATGATGTGTGCGTCCGCTGCTGCAGCCACACACACAAAGAGAAAGAAAATGACATCGTCCTCTCTGGCGTTTAAAATAAACTCTTTAAAATATGTCCGCGTCCTCGGAGACTCGCGGGAGCAAACAGCTGCTTGGACGTGGGCCGTGCGGGGATGGACGGGGACACATTGGACTAATGCGCTGGAAAACTAATCAATTAGCAGCAGCTCGCTCGACTCTGACTGCTGCCAAAGAGCCGCGAGGAAAAGGGAGAGACGACCAAGTGCGAGGGACCACATTTTACTGTCAGCCATTAATCAGTTAACGCGACGATTACACAGAGGGGATAAAAACAGGAAGTGTGCATGAAGAAATCGTCTGCGATTCGGCACAGATATCCCTCAGCTTTACTTTTTTTGTGTAAACTGATAAATTCTTGGCGAAAACATCGTTGAGCCCACCGAGAGCTGCCAGAACGTATTTCTCCTCTTCACGCTGGAAACAACAAATCAAAGAAAGACCATTTATTATTCTTATTTTTAGGATTTATCACGAGCGCCAACAAACATCCAAAACACGATTTACTGACACTTATTCATTATGAGAGACAAAATGTAAAAACACGAGTAAATCCTCCTCAAACCTGTTGTCTGGTTTATAACTGATCTCTTCATAAAATTAATAATGCCGTTTAATACGAAACACAGTCACTGGATTTTTATTTCAAATTAAAATGACTGATGTTGTTTATCCGAGCAGAAAAAATCTGATCCACAGATCGATGGCATGAGAATTTTTTTTCACTTTTCTGTTTTACATCATTCAATTTTCCAGTTTGGATTTTCAGACGAAGTAAGAATTTCTCTCCAAACACGACATTTTCCTTCAAACAGAAAACGCTCACAAAACTGCAGAAATGCTCAAATATAATTTTATCTCTCAGACGTTAAAGTTATGAAGGAGAAAAATGACACCGCAGCAGTTTGATCACTAAAAACTGAGACCAACGCGACTCTGTTCATTCAGAAAACTGTGAAGTTTTACTTTGAAATTAACCAGCAGCATCCATGCATGTTTAATAAAAATCACACACACACACACACACACACACACACACACACACACACACACACAGGGTAATGAATATTTGATAGAAGCCAACACACACAGTATCAGTCAGGAATTCGGAGGGAGGACCGTGCTCCTGGTACCGCTCGCTTATCTCCCACCAGTGAAACCAACACAGCACCAAAACCTGCAGCTTCACCTGACCTCACCACGGACACAGTGTGTGTGTGTGTGTGTGTGTGTGTGTGTGTGTGTGTGTGTGTGTGTGTGTGAGACAGCCAGGAGTCTTTATTGATGACAAGCGTTAGTTGCAGTGAGGTTAGGATACGCGAGCTTCTGATTTCGTCTCCCTGCTCCGAGGAAGCAGCTGACAATAAGAAATTAAAAAAACAAAATCGCCCAGAACAATCAAAAATGTGAACTTTAAACAAACCCTCAGCTGTCCGACCGTCCAGCCTCCTCGCAGGGTGGACTGCACATCAGCACAGCTTTTAAAATTCCCTTAAATGAAAGCAGAGTGTTTGTGGAAGACGGCGGCCGGTCCCGAGCAGGAGGAGACAAACCCGGGAAAAGCCCGGGCGAGTGCAAGTAGTGACAGGCTGCGTTTGAGCCTATTAGGACTCCATACAGCCCAAAGACAGCGTGAAACACTCGTTATTTCAAACTCATCCAGCAATCAATCACACACATGAATGCAGCGCATGTTTGAACACTGGAGCAGACAAAAAAAAGATCTTTACCTGCAGATCCATGAGAGGAGGAGAAGAGCGGCCTCTTTGCAGACAAAGAGATGAAGGAGAAGGAGGCGAGCCAAAGTTTGGTTGGCTTCCTGCAGCTCGTGGCTCCCCGTTAGGAACTCGTAGGGAGTGTTTGGCTCGCAGAGCGAGTAAATGAGGGGAACATGTTAGTACACCGAGTCTGAGGGAGTTTGGCTCCCAGCTACGCTCTGATTAATATCAGATCTCCCTCTCTCCTCGCCGCCTCTTGACAATCTTGTCACATCTGGCTGACAAATCCTCACAAGCCTTTTGGTGGCAGCGCAGAGCACGGGGCGGTGTGTGTGTGTGTGTTAGGGGGGCAGGACGGGGGCCACGAGGGGCGGATCGCAGCTCAAGGAGACGCTGAAGGGGGTAAAAGGCTGGAGCAGATACACACAGATACCCCACCCGCCCCTCATCCTCTCACGGATGGACCCTCGTGAAGCTAATGAAGCTGATGAGGCTGGAACACACACACACATTTATATATAAAGACACACAAAGCAAAGTGCAGCCCTATAAAAACAGGCCGGGGCACTCGCTGTGAATCGTTGTCTGTTGCCCTGCAGCGCTGGAGGAGAGCAGAGACACCCGCAGAAAGCAGCGGAGCTACAGAGGGAAACAAAGGTGGAGATAAAGAGAGGACGAGAGGAAAAGCCACCGAGGGCCGATCGACTCGCATTTCTGCCTCACGCACAAATAATCACTGCCTCGGCGTAATGGCCTCCTCAGAAAAGCAACCTGTTAGAGGAACAAAGTGTGGACGCAAACACAATGACACGATGAGTGTAATTTACTAAGAATTTACATTCTTACAGTTTTTATTTGTCTTCCACTTTTTTATTCTGCTGTAAAATAAAACGAGAACGTCGCAGCTGTAAATCTGCTCCTCACACCTTCGAGAGGCATAAAGGCTGCTATATTATCCTGTGTACGACTGATCGTGTCCTCAAATCTCAGCTGATTCATGTCAACGTATTTCAAACATGAGGTCAGACAGTTCAGCTGATAACAGTTAGTTATTCCACGCTCACTCATCGTTTTCCACACACACCAGTGTGTAAGTGAAACCGCTAACGGGGCATAAACACACGCTGTTTAAATAGTTTACACACACACACACGCACACACACAGGCGTGAAGAGCTGCCACCGCCGCCGCCACACAGACGGCTCAGCTAATTGTTACATGATGGCTGCAACAAAACATTAGGCAGCTCTTAAATTACATTCCGACAGGCTGCGGCCGCGAGGACCCGGCCGGCAGCGAGAGGCAGCGAGAGGCAGCGAGAGGCCACGCCACTCTGCAAACAAACCCACAGACACACAAACAGGCCTCTCAGTGCCTCAGAAATCAAGCACCTTAGAATAAATTCAAAGAAGAGAAAAAGGCGAATGCAGAATATTATCTCAGAGGAAGAAACGGCGAAATAAAGAAGTGAATCATGTTTCATGAAGTGCAGAACTCGACTCTTTGGATTGTCGGTGACCGGAGTGAATAAACATAACGTCTCCATCAAAGTGTTTGAGAGCGAGTCAGAGATGCACACATGCCACGAAAGAAAGTTTCAAAAACTTTAAAATCCTCTTTATGTGAATTTAAACTCTCCGCCTGCACAGCTGCTCATTTTCACATTTTTAAACTTATTAAAGGAGTTTAAACAAAGTTTTTCTGGCATGAATTCTTTACTTTGAAGGAGTAAAGTGTAAAAATCCACACAGTGTGATAACAGAAACCCTAAATATCAGCTCGAGACCACCTTTCTGTTTTTGCCCGATCAGTAACAGGATCAGGACACGCTGAACGTCTACATTCAACAACCCAACGCGCCCGTCACCAGAGTCGGCACAACTCCATCCAGCCCGTCTTTGTTAATCGCGTCCTGATGATGTGCGAGACGAGCCGCGGCACACAGAGGACGGCGGCGAAGCGCTCTTACCTCAGCCATTGTCATTAGTCGGATGTTTCCAGGGATACCGCCGAGTTTGCCATTCCCTGCGAGTCCCACAAAACAACTGCCTCCAACTCTCCTGTCCGCACAAGTACTAACGCGAAAGAGCCATCACACCCAGCAGCGTCTCCTTCAACAGCAGACACACATGTGCTCCTCTGCCTCACACACACACACACACAGCCGCCACCACTCGAACAAAAAACAGAGAGAAGAAGAAGAAGTCCCTGTGCTTTTACTCTCACTGCACACACACAGACACACACACGCCTCCTCTGCTTTCTCTCCTCTAATGCCGGACTCGCTCTAAACTACTCAAGATGTTCAGTGTGTGTGTGTGTGTGTTGAAACTGGGCACAGGGGATTGGAATGAGATCCTCCTACTCGGCATTCTCACCTCAGGAGCTGCTCCCTCCCAATCCCACACACACACACACACACACTCACACACACACACTCACACGTGCACGCACAGAGGTGCGCATGCCTTTCTTTCACACATGTGCGCACACACACACAGACACACACACGCCTCCCCCCTCAGAGTCACAGGGCAGTCCCCTCACAGCTGGCTGGAAGAGGGCATGACACTCATCTTTCACAGAGATTTGATCAAAAGGAATCACAAAGGCTGGAGGCTCCCCTAATGCAGTCAGGGGAGACTCTCCCTTTCTCCCCTCTCTCCCCTCTCCGTCTGAGTAATGCTCTAAATCAACGCTGCCCCTCTCGCTGCACACAGCCCACTGTGCGCGTCTGGATTCACCTTAACGCAGCTCTGTGAACGGCCTCCGTAACAAGTTATGCCTTGTGCCGTCAGGAATGCGTAAGTGTCTGTGCCGAGCGTTTCTCAGGACGACGGGGGGGACGCCGCACATGGCGAAAACCGAATCTGCGTTACCGGGAGGAAGACGTGCACCTCGGGCCGGGGGCGGCAGATCTCTGCGGTACAGTCCAGCGCTTTTCTGTTTTCAGGAGATGCTGTGCAATCAAAAAGAATAACAAAAACATATCATTACCTAAGCTTTGTCTAAAGGTGTGAAGGCGGGCGGGAGGAGAGTCGCACAGCGATTATTCACAGTTTGAAAATTTGGGGCCAAAATGTTGGTGGGACTGAAAGAATGTGGCTTATATGGGCCAAACGTCAGGTGAGGTTTCCTAAAGGTAAAGTGGAAACAGCACAGCTCTTAAAACATAATAAAATCTAAACATTTGCAGTATGATGCAGACACACATGTGTAACCTCAAGTTTAACATGTAAACTTTAAACCATGTCCAGCAGCCACTGTAGGAACATTTAGGAGCAAATATTCTCATGAACATGAGACTGTGAGCCAGTGACATCAGCCAGGGATTCTCAGAGGAATTACTAAATAAACAACAGTGAGATCACCTTTTTACATATATTTAACACATTTTTCCTTTTTCTAAGGTCTAATCGACCCAGTGAGCATCAGCTGATGGCTCAAATAATCTGATTTAAATTTAAAACTACCTCCAAGAACCTCTGATGATTTATTATTACTATTAATTAATAACTGGGGTAACGGAGGCAGACAGTCACAGGTGAAATGCTCACCTGGTCTCAAACTGATCAGGAGGGCTAGCTCTGTGGTCGGCATGAAGCTGGACACTCTGGTGACAGTGGCAGAGAAAAGGACATTAAAGAAACTGATGGACATTATGGACAATGCTGGGCATCCTCTGCACACGGCCATAAACAATCAGAAGAGTCTGTTCAGTGACAGGTTGCTTCTCCCCAAGACAAGAACTAACAGACTTAAAAACTCCTTTGTCCCACACGCCATCAGACTGTTTAACTCCTCTCTGGAGGGGAGAGGGAGGGGAAACAGGAGGACAAAGGAGGGGGGAACAACTAAGCTGTAGTGCCTCTTCACCTCACTGTACAATACCTTGTGCAATACTTTTGTAAATAGTCAACAGTGCAATAGACTCAATACTTGAAATGTGCAATTCACTTGTATTTTTATTTTTATTCCTATTTATTCTATTTATCCCCTTTGTATATTTTATTTATATTTGTCTCTGTATTTATATATGTGTGTGTGTGTGTGTGTGTGTGTGTGTGTGTGTGTGTGTGTATATATATATATAACAGTTCTGTAACTGTAACTTCGGTCGTTGCTGTGCTTTTTTTGGAAGTCGAATTTCCCAGAGGAACCCACCCGAGGGATTAATAAAGTTCTATCTTATCTTATCTTATCTTATGTGTGCAGGTAACTGAGGCTGAGGGGGGAAAAGCAAAACTGCACCAATAAAACTCGTCAGTAGAAACTTGACCTGACGGCACAGGTGGTACGCATCGCTGTCACGTGACATGATGATGCTGATGCAAACCTCATCACCTGCGGGACAATATCCATTAAATACAGATGTTTTAAACTAAACCGCTACTGAATTGTTTCATGAAATGTCCTTTTTTGTGTCTCCGTATCTGTGGAAATGTGGGGATGAGTGATTTTCAGTCTTTTTTGCACCCGAGTCCACCTGATAAGTGCCAAACATCAGGTGTGTCGTGGGCCACACCTGGGCCCACAAATTAGCCAGAAGCTGCACAAGTCCAGGTCCTGTGACTGCAGCGTGAAGGCTGACGTCCCTCCGCTCAGCTCCGTGTGAAACGATGAACACACAGTGGAAAAGGAGCTTTTTTAAAGTGCTGACACTGCAGGAACATTGACAGAGTGAAGCAGCGAGAAATTCGACAAGTGATGTGTGAGTAACTTTTCAGCTTCTGCCCTTTTTCCTTTTCTTCCCCTCCTCCTCTCTGCATAGAGGGAACGCTCTGCTGACTTTAGCCATTAGAGGCATCTGCTAATCCACAAATTACACAGCAAGTTTAAACAGGCACACCTGGTCTGCTCTACCTGTGCAGAGACAGAGGGCGGGGAGGGGGGCGGCCCCACCTGACGGGTTTGAAACTGAAAGCATGAAACCTCACTTCGACTCTTTTTCCTTTTTCTGAGATTGAACTCGCGCAGAGAGCGTCGGCGAAGCGGCTCTTGATGCCATTCTCCTCGAATAATCTCGTTTTCCTTCTTCTGACCCTCTGAAGCAGCAGAGGGGTGGGAGTTCACTGCCTTGCTCAAAGGTAGCTCAGCTGCAGCGCTGCAGGGAGGGAAGAGTTTTACTCATCCGCTTTCCCCACCCACATTCTTCCCAGCGAGGAGCTCAACCTGACATCCGTCCAATCACAAACCTGCTCCCCTAACCTCTAGGCGAGCAACACCCGCTCCACTCGACATTCAGAAATTCGCCGAGCGGCCTCGCTAACTGATAAAAATGCAACTAATGGCCCTTGAAGTTGGACATTAAAACTGCATTACTTTCCACAGGAGATCAAAGCCGTTCTTATTCGTGAAAAGCGCAGAGTGTTATGAGGTTACATATATGGATAAGAGACATCCCGTCAAGGCATGTATCGTAAGGCTGGAAAGCCCTGCGCTCCCCCTGCGGTCGTCCAGGCAGGCAGATCTGCTTACCGGCCTTGTATTTATTCCAGACCTAGGGGATGCATAGCAAACACAGCCGCAGACCTGGCCTGGATTAGGTCTGCGCCGCTTGTCAGATTGCTGCTGCTCCCTGGGCCGGAGCGCCGCAGACGTATTTGTGCCGCGGGGGCAGAAGGTGGAAGCTGCAGCAAATAAACTCCATGTGCAGCAGAACAGGTCACGCTGCCTACTTACACGTCTGTTATTAGCCTTCCTGCAGGGGAGAGCGGACGGGGCTGAGCGCTCCAGCAGATGAGCAGCTTTGGGAGAGCATTACACCCTCCTTTACATTTTCTTTACATGCTGGAGCCAAGAAAAACCCTGCAAAAAACCCGATCACACACTCACCGGCCTTTGTTTAACGCGACACGAGGCACCAGGAGGGATTCCAGGAGTCACTTTCTTTTGAGTGTTTTGCCTCCCATCAAAGAGGAAAATGCAGCTCCGGCTGAACATTAGATAATTAATCTGAGGGGCTGACAAATGATTTGATTTTGAAAGAGAAAATCACAGCTGCTCTGACCCCGGGAAGGCGTCCAAACGTCCTGTTTTTGTGTAAACAGCGTCTGAAACAGGGCAGTCTTTGATTTACAGGAACAGCAGGAGAGTTCAGCTCAATTTAAATCACTACAGCAGCCAAAGTGCTTCATATTACAAGGCACCTGGCGACAGTGGTGAGGAAAAACTCCCTTTCAACAAGAAGAAACGTCCAGCAGAACCAGGCTCGGGGAGCAGGGTGGCTGATGATCACTTTTTAAATATTAATTTGAGTCAAAAGAAAGGAAAATATGAGCGGAGCAAGTAAATCAAATATGAAATGAACATTTACCCTGAAAGCTGTGCACATTTTGGTTGTTTCTGCAGGCTAATCATGAGCTGATTTTGCATTTTTGCACAAAAGGAAAGAAAAGTTTGTAATATTTATATTTTTCAACAAAATCCGCACAAACTGGAGCCACTTTTATAATTTTGCGTGAAGAATAGAGCCAATAAGCCCAACAAGCTTCATATTCACCAGCGGGGGATTTACTGACGTACATGAAGCCGAACTGGAAAAAGTCTAAATCTCACATGAACTCAGGACATGAATGCAAACCCGCTGACTTCAAAGAGAAGGATCTGGTAACCTACAACATGTTTTCGGACTCCAACAACGTCCTGTTGTTTCCATGAATGTGCCATTACATAAAAGGCTTCCCTATGGCCCGTAGCATCGTTACACTATCCGCTGTAAAGATGTCTGCCTTCTCTTTGAATGTGGTGAAAGTGAACGTCCACGTGGCGTGCAACGGCCAAAAAACCAAACATCATAAACAAAGCAAAGTCCAGAAATGATGACCTGACGACTTAAAGTCTACCAAACTTATTGAGGGCAGCTCCATGTTGGAATTACATCCTGCAATCGCATCGCTGTGGAGAAGGAAACGTGCATCGCTCCACGGCGAGAGGCTCAGAGTCACAGCTGTGGTGCTATCAGACGCTAGGTGATAACGGTCCCCCCGTGAAGGGCGACAAACTCAGCAGCACCAAAAGAAGTCAAAGGGACCTTTTGAAATCTGTGTTTCTTTTATTTCCTGGCTTAAGCAGTGAAAACGACTCGGTCGGATTAAAGATTTGGGCAGAAATACCCCCGCGCTGCACACTGAGGAGTAAATGCGTGCACGATAGTTTTAAGAAAGCACGATGGTGCAGACGCTGAAGGATGCCTTCTACATAAAACTGCAGTAATTTTAGCTGCACACTTCCTTGCTTTGGTGGGTGTAGACAGCAGAGAGTATACAGGTCATGATTTCTAAACAAAGACATTACTGCTGAAGGTTCTTTGGTGCTTAGAGGAACACGCAGTGAACGCTGTTTAGTCCCATTGCAGCAGAGAGACGGCACAACTGGATCACTGCACGGATGAACCAGCACTGATATCCCTC
This sequence comes from Diplotaxodon limnothrissa, assembly GCF_057381915.1. NCBI lineage: Eukaryota > Metazoa > Chordata > Actinopteri > Cichliformes > Cichlidae > Diplotaxodon > Diplotaxodon limnothrissa. The sequence goes on along the minus strand of NC_140596.1, from coordinate 1,860,523 downwards.
TTTAGATGCACTTGGAGCTCGTCCTTGGTTAGCGTTGTTTCCAAGTGTGCTGTCTTATCTCTCATCTCGACTACCTATCACGCAGAACCTGCCCCAACACAGCAAGCAGTGTGTGTTTGCATACATGCCATGTGTGTCATCCAAGTGTCGGCCTGCCTTTCCTCACTTTAGTTGACAGTAAGAAAGGCCAAGAGGGGAGCTATTACCTCACCGTGCTCTGCACACTCCCCGTACCAGGCTCCGGCCACCACCACGCCAAATGGGCCGAGGTCTGCCCGTCGTTCGGTGGCATTATTCAGCACAGACACGCTCACGGGGTGACTGTAAATCACATGGGATTACAGAGGCAGAAAGCTGCTTTAAAGTGAGAGGAGATGGAAGATGTTGGAGTGATCAGATGTGGAGAAGCAGTGTGTGTGTGTGTGTGTGTGTGTGTGTGTGTGTGTGTGTGTGTGTGTGTGTGTGTGTGTGTGTGTGTGTGTGTGTGTGAAGGCGATGGAAAACACTGTAACAAGAAAAAAGTGAGGAGAGCACTTTCGCCATGCAGCATGAGGGGAGGTCAGAGCTGTTCACGTGTGTGGGAGGCGCGGGGCTTTCATACAGATTGGTTTTATATAAAACAGCAGCAGTGAAAGCAGCACCAGCTACTGAGTGCACTCGAAATGTTAACACAAGACCACAGAGTATTAGTGCTTACTATTAATATATTCTTCTCTCTTTAGTTTGTGAGTAAAGTGTGGAGGATGGGGATGTAAATATACATGGAAGCGATGCTGACGGTACAGAGCTCTGTGCACAGATGACCAATTTCACGTTTTCAGCCGACCGCGTGTCCCCGTCGCCGTTTCCTCCGTCACTAATTAAAATCACGCACATATTTCAGCTCCTGTGTTTCACACTGACGTCACCCGTTTCCTCATGGAGTAAAATATTGAAGCACACAACGTGTTTGAGAAAGGATCAAACTGTGTATAAAACATGAGCGTGGCCACTGTGACATCACCCGCTCAGATACGTTTGAACCACTTCTGCTGCAAGAAGCCCCTTTATTTGTACAAGAGGGTGGCGTGACAATTAATAACACCCACAATTTCATCAAAACTGGAGCTCCGCCTCCTTGGACGGTCTGTTAGTACAGTGACCTCACAGCAGCCATATTATTGGTCACATGATGTCATTAAAATGCTCCTAAAAGCTCAAACAGCACAAACACAGTGCAGAGGTCCAGCTCAGGCGAAGCTAGCAGCTACAGCCGCCTGTGTCACCATCCACCTGTCAGTCAAAGAGGCCACGCCCCTAATAATGCAAATTTCAATCCTTAATACAATTTAAAATTTGGATTGCAGGATTTTTTCTATAAGTGCCGCAGATTGCATTTAAAATAATCTGCAGTCAAACTAGAATAAAGGCCTTCACACAACAAGCGCGTCGCAAATAAACAATGTGAAATTCAGAATTTTCAGGTGCAAACTTGTCATGTGGTATATATGCATGTATACATACACCACAGTCAAAAAATTCAAGAAGAAATGATGAGCTCTGTGTGTGCGCTTAAATCATAGTATATCCAGGACACTTATTTCCAAACACAGTGGTCTGATTGGTCAGATCCACATGCAAAAAAAGGTCAAATTGGGCTTGATCAAAGAAAAAGTCTGAAAAATATTTTCAACACACAAAATATTCGGACAGACTTTCCGGTGTGTGCAGGCCTTTCATTGTGAGCGTTACTTGGCTATGCAGATAAAATTGAGCAATTTTAAATCTGTTTTGTTTGTGGTAACTCAATCTGGCAGCCCATTAGCTTGTCGCTGAATTAGCCTCGGCGCTTGACAGACTTCCGGTTCAGACTTCCGGTTCCATGCTAATTCCAAAATGATCCTCAGCGGGCGGCTGATGGGTTTGAGGTACCACAAACAGATCTCAGCTCTCAAAATTCTGACTGTTGATGATTCAATACTGTTTATTCACACTGAGCTGAGGACGGAGCTCCTGAACATTAATGCAGAATCACCTCACATGTGCACAGTTTGTGCCACTGACAGCTCTGCCGTCCTTTTCAAAGTGTTTCTACTGAATGAGCTCTTCTGCAAGGACTTTTTCAAGCACATTTTCTGCTCCACCTGTTCATCTGAAAATGATTCATACACAAAACACTTAAACACAACATGTATTGTGTAAATTACACCCACCCACAGACAAAATGTAAATCTAAAATTTAAAAGTGGTTACAAAATATCATTTAATATATAAAATAGCTCCCAAGCCCCTTCAAACGCTGCACTTTCCTCTCGTCTGTGTGAAATTTAACTGTTGAAATTATAAATCCATTTTAGGGGATTTTCTTGATGCCTTCCTCTAATAACTTAAACCAATTTATTTAACATCAGCATGTTTTTTAAACAGTAATTCTGCACTAAGAGTTGTCGGCACCAGCTCACTGCTCTGTGACATGATTTCATCCAGTGACGGATTGAGCGTGTCGCTAACAGACTTTACTGCTGTGTCTGAGTAAATACTGATACTGCAGCTGGTTTATAACCTGTTACCAAACATTACAAATATATATATGTGAAAAACAGATAAAATATTAAACTCATTTATGTCATAACAATCAAAATATTCATTCAACCTGTTTATCGTTTTAATAAATGTTAAATCGAATTCTTTGTGATATTTACATATAAAACAAAATGATAAAATAAATAATTTCAACAGTTTGACTGCGCCGAAGCACGAGGCTGAACAGCGATGTGACGCAGAGCTGAAGTAAAGAACACGCCGCACATCTTGCTTTTCTCGTGACACAGTGATGCATGGTGGAGCAGCTCGCTGTCCCTGCATTCATCTGCTCCCATGGCTGCACTGACCTAACAGCCTCGTTTTTCTGCTTTTGGGGCAGTCGAGCTTCAGGGAGAGGCCTGATCTCTGCAGGATGAAATGCTTCCATCCACAGAGCATTAAGACTCACTGAACGCTGGGATGAAGATGAAGATAATGGGAATCAGATGCTCAGGCCTTCTCACTCACTGTATCCCAGCCTGGTGAACCCTTTCAGGAGATTCTGGACATGTCAAGGTAGCGCTCACCATCATCATCATCACAGCACCGAATGAGGAGGTGTGTTTGGAACAATGGTGATCATCGCTCCCAGCGGAGACTTGAGCGCTGGAGCTGCCCTGGAGGCTTTCTGAGGCACACGGTTGTTATTTTTTCACCCATTTCTAATCTTGGAAAGCTTACGATCGAGCTGGTGGCACCACCGAACAGCGAGTGGGCCAAATATCGAGTTGATTTTGGCAGCTTGGCGAGCATAAACACGTTTTAAAAATTACAGCAGCAGCAATGAGAACAATCGCCGAGATGCAAACAGGCTTCCTTTATACACAATCTGGGACTCATCATCTGTGGGAAGTTCAATAGGAAGCACTTCTGATCTGCTGTTGTACAACAACTGTCAGTGCTGGAAACCACACACTCATCCTGCATTCCCACTTCAGCTGCAACTGCCATCTATCTGTCAGTCCAACTTTCTGTGCAGTCGTTAAACAGCCATCATTGCTAAACATTCGTTTCCACCCAGCGTTCAGGACGCCTTCCAACACGGATCCATCTCAGTTGCTGGGTGTAGATGAGAGCTGCCGAGGGAAGGCTGTTTCTGGAAACCTGTCACGCTCGTATGAGGAAAACTGATGCGAACCAGCTGGCTGTCTGCTCACACTGCCACTGAAATGATGTGAGGACATCCCCGCAGAAGACATGTGGGACACACCTGCAGGTAAAGCCATTAAACAGTCTGCTGTAAAGCAACGAGACAAGCAGCCGTCCTCCAGACATGCACGTGTTCTTCAGTGGAATAATCGCAGGTAACACTTGATGTCAAATGGTGCTCGTGAGGCTGGAGATCACTGACATTCATAGACTGGAAGATCAAGTCTGAAAATGGATGAGTCTGTTAATTTACCCAGAATCCAACACCAAACGTCGTCAGCTTTGACTACACCCATTCGAAAGCAATCTCAGATCAACTGCACCGTGAAAACCAACGACCTCGTTCATGTAACGCACATGTGACTGATCAGGGCACAGACGGTGAACATTTGGAGCTGTGTACCAAGGCGTCTGTGACGTGTCCTTTGTTTCCTGTGGGAATTTGGGGTGGGTCTCCAGTACATCCTCACAATGTGGAGGACGAGTTGAGTTTGGAGGTCAACTCATCCTGCTTTGGAGGTCAGTGCCTCTGACTCTCTGTTAACATTTGAGAGGCAACTTTAGTCTGTTCATGTTCGCAGCAGAACGTTGCACTGTAGCAAGAACATCGCGGTCTAAGCTAACAATGAAAAACACCAAAAGCTGCATCTTGATGCATTCTCCATCATCCAGGAAAGTAAATCTCCAAAAGTTGATTCTGTTCATCTGGACGCAGCATTTTGCGGGAGAAACGCTTCAGATTTGGAGTCCTTAGAGACTAGTAAAGCGCTATACAAATACAGGCCATTTACCATTACAAGTCCTCCCCCATGGCCGTCTACACCAAAGTAAAACAATTAAATGACAGAAAACTTCTTTTTATTCTACTATAGAAATGTCTGCTTTTATCAGTAAAATAAATAAATAAAAAAACCTTTAAATTAACAAAACCTTCCGGCCCACTTAAGATAAAACGTGGGCTGCATACACCACACAGTGTGACACCGTGCCCAATTTATCCACACCATTTATCAAAACCCTGCCACTCCTCCACAACAATTCCAAATGTTTTAACCTGATGAGCTTAAATTGCATTGTACATATCGACATCAAAACCTCAGAATGGGAGGTGCTGAGTCTGATTCCAGCTGCAGGTGTAACCTTCAGTGGGCTGCGAGCTGGAGATCAACAGCAAAGACACCTCCGAGCCCGACACCCTCAGCACAAGGACAACATGTCGAACCGCGGGGCCTGAATTCAGCGTCATCAGTTTAGCTGCAGTCTCATAACACAGGGATTTAAATCATTTCATGCTCATTAATAAATGAATAGCTTGCTTTGGTTTGCACTTTAAATTCAAGTTGTCACATGACCCAGATATGGCATCAGATGACTAAAAACAGCGCGGCGCTGCTCGTGCTCTCTCCTCCCATCGCTGCCATCCTGCGCTGTGGCGACAGAGCTAATAAATAAAGCTGCTCCCTCTCCTCTCATCCTTCATCCATCCGTCCATCCATCCCTCCACCCCCCCTCCCTGGAGTCTGGTATTGATCAGACATGTCCACATTAGAGGGAGGGGAGATGCTTTTATGATAATCCACCCACCCTAGCCGCCACTCGTAATGGCTGCATTAGACGCTCATCCCCTCCGCACCCGACACCTGGCCCTCGCTCTCTTCGGACTCACTGTTTGCATTACAACACTGTTTAATGGGCTCTTTAGAGGGGCTGGAGGGGGAGCGGGGGGCCTGGGGGCAGGAAACTTTCCAAGAGTTTCCAGTAGATGAGGACCCAGCAAGGAGCCACTGGGAAGGTCCGGTGCGAGAGTGATAGATGGCACTACGGTGAAGTGGAGGGCGGGGGGGCTGGAAGTGGGGGTCCATTACCTATTACTGAATGCCCTCTCTGTCTAGCCACGCCACTCAGCTGGCTGTCTGATGGCGAACTCTGGGAAGTGGAGCTCTGGACGAGTGCGTTCTCCGACCGAACCCAGACACGGGGTCAATCAATAGCTCTCTCTCTCTCATTACCTTCCAGTCAAGACAATCCCGATACTTTCTGACACAAACCTAAAGAGTCCGTCCACAAATGTGCCTGAGCTCAGCTAGAGATCCAGGCAGGTGGGTCGCCGGTGACGGGAATCACGCCGGGCAGCGCTTTACCTTCACATCACTCAGCAGCCGACAGCAGAGAGAGGAGAAAATACAAGGAGAGGGATAGAGAGAGCCACCTGGACACCATCAGTCTCAGCCAAGGTAAACATCTCCGACATTCCTCCCGGCACGCTGGACTACAGGGGTCAAAGGTCATAATGACAAACGAGTGACCCAGAAGCCCTGAGAGGCCAAGAGAGGTGCCTCTGGAATCTCTCAGCAGGGGGACGGAGGACACAGAGACACATTCACCAGGCCAGGAAAAAAAAGGATAGTTGCAGGGCCGGGGTGCAAGACCCAACCTGCGGCTCCTCAACATGAAGAAGAAACGCCAAGCGAGCGCTGTCACCTCACCTTTTTCACCATTTCAGCCCATGCCAAGTATCTCCACTTACCAGGTTTGACAAGCTTCTGTTAATTGAGCCAAACTTTGAAGGCTAAATCGGATGAGAAGGAAGAACAGGAAGTGGGTGTCGGCTGCAAACCGCTGGACAAATTTCAGCCTAAGCTTCCCGTGGTAGTAGGAAGTCAGTTGTAACTTAGGAATGCATATTGACAATATTTCATGCGTCAGGAATGATGGGTATGTGAGGGGGTGGGGGGCTCCAAGGGTGATGATGATGAGGCACAACTGGAAGCTGTTCTGGACTCTTCCCAGATGTCTGCAATCTATACAATAAACATCAATGTTGGAGCTTTGTGAGCCGGTTATTCCCAGCCAGGGGTACAAACGATCCTGGAGCCGCAGTTAGAGAGTTCCTGCACAGATTAGCTCCAGTAATCTTACAAACGCAAAACTGCATCACGGCTCACGGTATCCACAATAAGGGAAAGACAGTAGAAACAGGAAGATGCTGTAAATGTCCACACAATCTAAATGTAACCAACATGTGAAAACAACGTAACGTAATTATTACCAGTTATTATTTAGTGACAGTCGCTCACACATCTGAGCAGTTTGCTGTCCAACTCCAACAGAACATCAACTGAAGAGAAGAAGAAAAAAGTTTGAAATAAGTGGACGACATCTAAAGGCTCCATAAATGTCCAGAATGACGACTTCTGTCATCGAAAGACTAAAAACAGGCAAATTTGGAAACACTCGCTGTCACTGTGACGACGTGTTACGTTTTACTGACAGTAAACTCCTGATACCATTTTTACGTGTGAAGGTTTCCTCACATGTGACACATTTGTTTAGGTTTCCTATCAAGTGCTGCCATTTATGTTCATCGTCTCACAGCATTCACACTTCCTGTCTCAGTACAGCTGCTGTTTGGAAATGAAGTTTGCATAAGCAGAAAGAGCAGAGTTACGCACAGCTGGCAGGACAAGTGGCTTGCCAAACACTTGAACCTCGTGTGGTAAATAGCCAGAACTGTAGTAATAGTTGGCACGTTGAGCCGTACTAAGCAGGGACTTGAGAAACTCCAGAAAGAGGAAATGATTATAGGACACACATGTGGTGAGGTCGGGCAGATCCGGTGACCTACAGTACAGACAAAACAAAAGCTTACTAGCTTTTGTTTGGGATCCAATGGTGACACGAAAACTGCACATGATCATTTTTCCTGAATTATTCAACTTTTTCATTAGTGAGTTTCACGCATTGTTTGCTGTTAGGAAAAAGTGGTAAGGCACGCTGATGCACAGAAAGACGGCGATTTTACAACTTATATAAGCTACAAATAATACTGCACTGCTACTGTGTACAAATATATCTGCATATAAGTATCTAAGGTCTTTGTGGCTGGAAGCTTTCTTGGTACTGACCAACCACGTTTGAGGTTGGTCACTCTGTTAAAGGTGGATGTAGCTTCACACCTGTATTGTTTCTGACGGACTGCAGGGGGCAACTCATCTGGAAGTCTGTGGGAAAACTCTTGGCTCACTCCATCTGTGTGGTAATTAGTTTGTGGTAATTAGATGAATTGCACTTCTGTTTTGTAATACCACCAAATCCAAATCTGAAATAATGATTACTTAGAAAGGCGAGCCACTGTAGCCTAGGCAACCTGAGGTTGTTAAAACTTTTAGTTCAATTCAATTCAGTTTCATTGACAAAATCACAACAACAGTCGTCTCAAAGCGCTTCATACTGTAAGGTCGACCCTACAATAATACATACAGAGAAAACCCAACAATCATATGAACCCCAATGAACAAGCACTTTGGTGACAGTGGGAAGGAAAAACTCCCTTTTAACAGGAAGAAACCTCCGGCAGAACCAGGCTCAGGGAGGGGCGGGGCCATCTGCTGCGACCGGTTGGGGTGAGAGAAGGAAGACAGGATAAAGACACGTCTGATGGTGTTTGATTTAAAGGAGTGATTAAAAATGGTAACTGTAAAGTGCCTTAAACTTGCATTCTTTACAAAGGGCAGCAGGGGGCGACTCCTCTGGCCTCCAGTTTATGGTCTCAGTCTGGTTTCAGGTCTGGTAATGTGTCCATGTTAGCCTAACACTAGCTAACCATCCTAAACTTCACAGATCCTGTTTTCCTGTTTGACTTTATCATAACAGCCACACTGTGGACTGGACTGTTTTTAACCCTCAGTGGTTCTGAGGGACGACACAGACTGGATTCAGGATGTCAGATGGAAGCAGACCAGTTTGGTGGGTAGACAGACTTTATTCTATGGAGGTCAAGACTGTGGCTGAGCGCAAGTAAGCAGAACAGGTCTGAGCAGACAGACATTTAGATTTACAGGGACTGAGATTATTACTCAACAATGCCCCCTTGCCCCGCTCACCACTCAATGAATGTGTTACTGTAATACACTTTATTACTCAGGCTACAATAACGTTGTAGACATCAAGTTCACATCAAGTTCATAATCATTATATTCCTATTGTGCATATTTATATTAATATGTATACAGAGATGGGCAGCACGGTGCGTGGTGGTTAGCATGTTGCCTCACAGCAGAAGAAGAGTTTGACTCCGCCCTCTGGACGGGACTCTGTGTGGAGTTCTTCAAGATAAACAGTCGGGTCTTTAGCTTGCAATATAAAGCGCCTTGCTCTGATTTGGTGCCATATAAACAAAACTGAACTAAATATTGGCCTTTTCACCTTTGTCAGCTTCAGCTCTTGGGTTTCCAAGCTGACAAATATTCACTTTAAAGTCATCTCTGGTCCTTTTACAGGCGATCTGGCTTCAAAATGCTTTTCAGACAGAGGGTCTCTCTCACTTTAGTGCCTGTAAGCAAAATCAGAGCCAGCTCCAGGCCTGCCGCTGTTTAGAGGAGCCTCTGACCTCTCTGACCTTTGACCCGAACAATCTCTGAACAGCCTCACAGGTACTATTCTGCATTAGTCACTACTATTCTGTCCTCTTTGCTGTCAGCATCAGCTGGTTGTGTAGGCAGATGACAGAAGCTAAGCAGATACACTGCGAGTGAAAATGTGAGTCAGTGTGTGAGAGTTCTGTGACTACAACCTTCATCGTTGTTTGACCTTTGAACTTCGTCCCAGCTTGCTTACGCTCCCTAACACAAACACTCATATTCCCATCCACCACACTGGCGAAATACTTCCAGAGAAAATTCATGGGCGCAGTGAATCATACAGGGACATCTGCTACTCTTTCATCCCTCAAAGGACTAAAGTGGGAAAGCAGCACACTGTATTCACTGATATGGGAGATCCAGATGAAAACATTTCAAGATTTTGGCATTGAAGTTGGTTTTCACTGTGTGGTTGTCCAGAACCTGCCTAGCCCTGAGTTGTTAGTGACTCAGCACCATCGACATTCCTTCAAATATTTCTCTTTAAAGGTGCAGGTAGTCATTTTGTTCAGCTTTTTTAATAGAAAAAAAATGTTGTGCTCATAAATTTACATTGATTAGCTGGTTATAAGCAAACTTTATGCTTTCCTGCTGATAAACAGATTGATTATATTCCTCATCACAACAACAGTTGCCTCAAAGTGCTTCACATTGTAACGTAAAACCCTACAGTAATACAGAGAAAATGTCTTTGTCTAACAATTTAGCATCCACCTAAAAAAAGTAGGTAGGTAACGCAGCTAATAGAGGCTAACAGCATCAGCCAATAGCTAGCATCAGCTAACAGAGGGCTAAGGGCAAGCGCCAATAGCTAGCAGCAGCAAACAGAGACTAACAGCAACAATAGCTAGCAGCAGCAAACAGAGACTAACAGCAACAATAGCTAGCAGCAGCTAACAAAGGCTAACTGCAGATAATATGAGATAACAGCATTAACAGACAGAAAAGTTGAGTATATCCTTAACAACTCACCTCAGTCTAGCTGTTATCCGTGAGAAGTGAGCTTCACTGACTTATCGACTCTTTTCAGAAAGTTTTACAGCCTCCTCGAGAGTAAAAACACATGGATGCTCCTCACCTGGCATTGACAGCAGAAGTAAGCAGTCGAGTGACAGCGTCACAGCGTCACAGCCTCTGTGTGCACTCACTACAGGTGGCCATAGTTTCTGAGGTATCTTGGGGCTATAAAAATAAAATATCAAAATATATTTAATTGTCACATATCATGATGAGTTCTTACAATCATCATAAAAAGATTAAATATTGTTTTTAGTACACTTTACTATACAGTGGGATGTGAACTTCTTATTCGCTGCATGCAAATAGTATTTTTTTTAACCATATTTTTGCCATGTTACCATGTTTGACCTCATAATTGTGCTGTTTCAGTTTTTGATGATGTGAAACTGAGCGTCAAAACCTTTTGAAAAATAAAACACCAAACACCACCAGTTCCTTTAACACCCAGCATAGGTTCCAGCACTAATTCAGTCCACATAGACTCCCATATTAAAATGTCCAACAGGATGTTTGATATTGTAGAATCATCAGGGCCAAAGTGGCAGCTCTGGCTCCCAAAAGTTATGTTTGCATCCAACTTCCTGGAAGTTGCATAAAAACAAAGTTCAGCCGAGTCCCAATGTGGGACTGTCCTGTTCACAATGTTTTGTTTGACTTTTCTTTGGCGATGTCACAGTTTGGTTGGTTTAATTCCCAAAACATCCTGGTTTTTATACAGTTTGGATAAAAATGGCCCTTGTATTGGAGACCAAGTTTCCGTTCCATGGTTTCCTGAAACAAAGAGCAGCCAGTATGAAAGCAATAGCACAAATGGTAAAATTACTACTTTGAGAAAATAATTGGGGCCTATCACAGAGAAATTTTCTTCATTTTGCATTGTAGCTGTTTGGGACCATCAGTGGAACCCTGTGTGGTACTGAGACGGTCCCTGTGGGCCGCTGGTGCCATCACATCGGCCCTGACCACTGCGGTGGATCAGCAGCCTTACTCCTTAAGAGGAGATCGGTGCTTTTGAAGGGGGAAGCGTTATGTACATCTCTGTCCCCACTTCTGATAGCCATGTGATCTCAGTGGAAACTAAATTAGCAGTCACACACTCCCACACACTGTTAGCAGGCGGCTGGTTGGAGAGCACATCACAAAGGGAATAATTTAATCAGGAGCAGCACCTTTCGTAAGCTTTCTCCCAGTGTCATCACATCAGACTGTGGCTGGGGACTAACAATGAGTGGCTTCAGCCGCATGCACACAGACCTTCACGGAGGGCGGGCCTTGTTCAGCTGGCTCACCTCTGGTAGGCTGCTGTTTGTTTCCAAGTGACCCCGCCCATCCGTCAGAGCTGCCAGCAAGTTTGTTAATGAATGTGGTGAGGATGGCTCTGCATGCATTGGCAGTGTGCACTTATAGTGTTTTATTAATATGCAGCCGTTTATGCAGCTGAGAACTCAGAGTAACGTGTTTGCAGCCTGATACAAAAGCTGCTAGCTTCACCCTTTATAACAGCAGCCCGCGTGTTTAAAGTTTGGGGCGTGGCCTCTCACAGGTGGATGGTGACAGAGGCGGTTGTAGCTGCTAGCTGTCTGCAACATGGAAGAAGACGACTCCAACACGTCTCCTGCTTCAGTCACTGATTAAATCAGAGCAGCTGGCAACAACTCTGAGGGTGTATCTGCTCCGTCATCGTTACACTGATTCATAATGACGTCCAGTGTTGTGTCAGACCTGAACACGAGGCTGTGCGAGGCCGCAGCAGCTCCACAGAGAGAGACCACAGTTATTCAGCTCATACCGCAATTAGCGCTCATGTGTGGACTCTCCAGTGTGTTTGGTGCTGCTGAGAGACAGGGCAACATGTTTAAGGGCAAACAATGTGTCACATACAGGTGTGTGCAAAAAACGGGCAGTTTAATACTTTAAGCTGACGTGCATCTCTGGGGTCAGGGCGTTTGGCATATTTGGACTTTTCCTCAATTATTCAATCGGTTATTGGCCTTATTAAACAAAAACCCCGGGACAGCCAATCGTGTGTGAGCCTCAGGTCTCAGGAAACACTTATAGCGTCTGTGATAACAGAGGTGGAAGATATAGACGAGATTTTTATGATGCGAATCAGGCTGACATATTGGAACAACCCCAGTCTGACACACATTATTACAAGACAAAGATAAAAATGCACAGTCACGCGGGGGCGACCGGCTGGCGACGCCGCGGCCAGCAGGCCAGCTGGACGTCAGGGACACCTCTGAGTTTGTCTCACATATCAGCACAGATTTAAAAGCAGCTCAAGGATGAACTCAAAGGCTTCTGGAAAAAATAATCCTCATTTCATCATCACTCCTGCTCTCGCTTGATCCCCCGCCCTGGAGGTCATGCAAGTCTCCAGGGAGTTTTTGGAGGTAGGAGAGGTGGGGTGGTGGAGGGGGGGCGTACCAACAGGTTCATATGGAGGCCTTTGCTGCTGTGACACATTGTGACCTCCCCTGGGCTTTGGGCACAGCGAGAGCTCAGAGAGGGGGGAGGACGGCGGGGAAAGAGGAGGGAGTGAGGGAGGAGAAGAAGAAGAGAGGGCCTGTGCGTGTCTTCACAGTGTTTAGCTGTGATTAGAGCGACCGGCATCTCTGCGGTGGCTGTATATCCATCTGCCGCTCAGGGCCGAGCGGTGTGTTCCCGTTGCCATCCTCATGACCTCAGACCTAAACACACCAATTAACCACCACTGGACTTTCCACTTTCCTCAAAGTCTGGTCCAAACAAACACACCACTACATCTCCCCCCCCTGCCTCTGCTCATCTCTGATCTGCTGCTTCTCGCTCTGACCTATGAGAGAGAACATCGCCCTCTTTTAGCCAGCGGCAGACACGAGCCGGGAAATACGCACTCGGCAAAAATAGTTCCTCACACTGAACCACAAACGATATCCAAGTTTGTTTAACCTGATGGCTTTGATTACACCTCGCACTAACACGTCAACATTTAACAGGTGCCTCATGCTTTTTATTAGACCCCAAAAACTACATACGCTCTTTAATTTAAATGGTGACTCTGTTCTTTTCCAGGGTGGAATGATTGTACACCAGATTATTTATCTGTATATAAAGGAAATACCAGAAAGATAAACTTGATGTTTTTAAATGCTGAGCTCAAAATCCAGTGTTTGATATCTGACGTTGCAATGACCGTGAGCAAAATCCTCAAAGGAAACTCGTGTTTCCTTTCAATGACACTATCATACTGTACAAAGGCCAGCGGGGTCCACATCTGCAGCAGGGGGTAGGCAGAGGTAGCACGAGAGAAATGGAGGCTACCAAATGTGGAGTTCATAAGCCGATGGTGCTGCAGCCGATACATTTTTTAAATAAGTCAGAGAGGCTTCGGTAAATAAAACGCCTAAAGTTACGAGCGCTCAGCTCAGGTAGAGGCGCTTCTCCCCGTCCCCTGCGCGAGGATAATCCTGGCCTTTGTCTTTTTCTAAAACTTCCCCATATTTGAGGAGCTGTCAGCAAAAACCAAACAATGTGTTTTTTTTGCTGCTGCTTTTTAGCTTACGAGTAACTGCTGAGTCTGTGGCGTATAAGTCTCACCATGTGAAACGTGCACAATGTATAAAAGCAATAAAACATCTATTCCTTTATGTAATGTGCTGCTGTCAGGTTTGTAAAGACGATGCCAGTAGGCTGTAAATCATTTTCCGGTAGTTTCTTGTGGCTTTTGTACATAAAGCCGTGCATATGAAGAATGTAACGCGTCATTAACTTCCCTGGAAGCTCGACATCTAGAGGGTGTGTGTAGTTTTGTAATCTCAGCCAACGACGAGGTGGGTGGGTGGGTGGGGGGGGGGGGGGGGGGGCCTTGTGAATACGCCAGTGAAAACAGCTCGTGGTTTGGAGGGACAGACAGAGTCACTTTTGAACAAACTACATTCAATACACACAATTTTATTTCAATTAAACGTCATACATTGTGTTTAGACCTGCTACCGATTCTCTTGGCGTCGGGGCTGCTGATCGTCGACGCGCCGTGATCCATCTCACGTCTCCCTGGCTGCGAGGGGGGATGATGATTCCAGTTAAAGCTTTAAAGTCTGCGTGTGGAAGCACAGGCACAGAAACAGATCGCCTCAGGCTCTGTGTTGTGGCACGGCTGTGTCAGGGCTGTGTTGGGACTTGTAGCAGTAGAGTCTTGACACTGAGCCCAGCAGCACCTGAGGGCCCCCTAACATGCAACGGTGGCCTTGTCAAAGCACAAAGAGACGATGGAACCATTCGTCCCGTCTGCTGGGGCCGAGACAGGGACGGTTACGGTCGGCGTTCAGAAATGGTGGCTTACGCTCGGTTTATTATAAAAACTGTGAATACCATGTCAAATAAATCAATATCAGAACCGCTGGAGTTTAGTTTCATCATGGTGCGGATATCTCACATCTACTGACGGAGTTCTTTTCTCCCACTTTCACCGTGAGTCAGTTATTTTATTTTTGATGCATCTCCCTCTGATGATTTACCACTTTGATGTGTTCCTGTGATCCTGGGATCTGGTAGGGTCTCCCATGGAAAATTGCTCCCAGAAGAGGCTTTCAGAGCTATTTAACCTCACACTGTTTAAAACCTCCACTGCTGGTGGCAACCTGAGGACCCTCTGGTTGCCTCCAATGGTGAGGGAGGCCATCAAGCTGAAGAAGGAAGCTTTCCAGGCTTGTTTGGCCTAGCGGTCTCCTGAAGCAGCAGACAGGTATTGGAAGGCCAATACCTGTCTGCTGTTGTGGAAACAAAACCTCAGGTTTGGGAGGACTTTCAGCAGGCCTCAAAGACGTTCTGGCAAGCCATTCAGCAACTCAGTAAGGGAAAGGAGGGCTGGGTTCAAGCCTTGTTCTGGGTGCTGGGGACATTGTCAGGAGGTGGAGGGAGCACTCTGACAAGCTCCTAGCCAAATACAGTGTCCTATTTGGAAGAGACGAGCCTGAAGACTCCAGAGAAACTTGTGAATTACACCGGCAGAGATTGCTGGGGTTGTTTAGAAGCTCCCTGTTGGCAAGATCCTACCAGGAAGTTCCTCAGCCAAACACCAGATCAAGAACGGATGACATTCACCCTGAGATGCTAAAGAATCAATGTGGGGATGTGTTGGTGGACTCGCTTTAAACTGCTCAGCCTCCCGGGGAAAGTTGTGTTGCAGGTGACGCAGCCAATTCTGACGCCACATCATGTGTCGAGCTCAGAGGCAGACACGAATAAAACGTGGTTCAAATATCCGCCACATTTATCCTCTACATCAGCGGTCTCCAACCTTTTTTGCGCCACGGACCGGTTTATGCCCGACAATATTTTCACGGACCGGCCTTTAAGGTGTCGCGGATAAATACAACAAAATAAAACCAGTACCGGTACCGAAAAAAAGAAGATTTATTCATAACACACGTGAAAAGACCCAGGAAAACCGAGTAAACGATAAAAACGATAACAAAATAACGCTGAAAACCGATAAAAACCCTGAAAACCAGACATTTCACACCTGAGCCTCAACTCTCGCGGCCCGGTACCAAACGACTCACGGACAGGTACCGGTCCGAGGCCCGGGGGTTGGGGACCGCTGCTCTACATGTCAGACAGTCCTGATTTAGATAAAAGGCTTTAGATATGTTTGTTTTCATCCATGACATTCATCTGTGGACAGATCAATCTTTAGCTGAATGGACGATTCACAGCTGCTGCTGGTTCTTGTCAGTTGAACATTATCTTCTGAATTTTCTCCAGCCAATGGTTAGGTTACATTTTAACCACATGCTAAACAAGCCTAGCTTAGATTAAACCATCTAAACTAGAAGATGTAACTCTTCAGCTTCTTTGTCAGATGGTTTCGATTTGATACGCTGAATCTGTGAAGATTTCCTATAAAAGTGTAGCTGTCATGTATCTAACACCACAGAGTTCACTATTTAAGCTGCTTTAGCCTATAGCTGTTTTGCTTTGCAAGCCACTTTGCAACCCACCTCCTCCTGTTTCTGCTCTTGCTGCCTCAGAAGACCCGAGAACACCAAATATAAATGATCACAATAACAATCAGCGTTTGACCGCATTTAGTCAGATCCTGTCATTTGATAGTGTTTCAGTTTACTGATCAAAACACACAGCAGACACAGACAGGTAAAAATATTTGTACAGCTCTGAATCACAGGTGTTTGCTTGACCTAAGATGGCATCAGTAAGGCAATTTGAAATGAATACAGCAAGGTGGAAAATTGGATTGTGGAAGCTGTTTTACAAGCCCGGACTGATCGATGCTCGCGCGGTGCGAGCACGGAAAATCTTCTCTGAGGCTATCATTTCAACATAAGAGAGGAGAGGTGCCTCATTAGGAAAGCTGCCGTTGTAGGACTGAAGACTTCACATAAACTTATCAGTAAACAAGACCCATATCAGGAGGCGTTCGCGGGACTCAACGCAGCCAATTTTCACTTATTTTTTCTCAGTAAAAGTCAGCTTGAACGTGCTCCACAGCCTCGACACGTGCAGACAAAGAGACAGCGGTAATCCCAGGAGGGCGCGCCGGATTGTTTACTGTTGCTACACGTCCAGCCTCCATTAGACGCCGACTCTCTCTCACAGGACCCAGAAACCGGGTCGCCTCAGAGATGGCAGTGAAGAAGAAAGACCATCACTAACACACACACACACACACACACACACTGTGGCATCCCCTCTGCCAATCAAGGCTCACCCCTGTGTGTGACAGTGAATCAAAGACCGGCTTCATTAGCCCTCCAGATGCTTGTCCTATAATGGCATTCAGACGCACATGGACTACAGCTTTAAAATGATGTTCAGCTGACACACACACACACACACACACACACACACACACACACACACACACGGACTCAAACGAGCCTCCACTTGATCTTCCCCCCCCTTTTCCTCTATTTCGATGGCACTCGCTCACTCTTTTCTGCTTCTTTAGTGAAATGTGAGACTCCAGCAGCATTCCTTTCTATGGAGACTCTGTGTGTGTGTGTGTGTGTGTGTGTGTGTGTGTGTGTGTGTGTGTGTGTGTGTGTGTGTGTGTGTGTGTGTGTGTGTGTATAAGAGTGAAAGACAGAGATTCTGCGTGCAATTTATATTTTTTAACAGCGAAAAACAAACATTCATTTTCTGTTTAGATGCCTAAGAAAAGAAAAACAGCACACATGATTGGCCTACAGGCTGACACACACACACACACACACACACACACACACTCTACAGCTGTGACATGGCTCACCCGTTTCCGAACAGGAACACATTTATGTAAAACCAGGATCTGTACACACACACGTGTAACGGCACGGCTGACGAGTCCGCCGGGACAGCCGCCGTTAATCAGAGCAAGATGTTTATTTTCGACTCTTTAATGATCAGATAGACGCACTCCACACGGACATCGACGTGTTTTCCACCAACATACATCTGTTTGTGTCATGATCAATCCGCTCTGACACATCAGCAGACCCCCCCTTCCTCCTCAGACCAGCAAGCACACACAGCTGCCCCCTACCTACCCCCACCGCCCGACCGCCATCAGGCTAGGGGACATAATTACCTCGGCTGGCTGTGACATTCCTGTTTAAGGGTCGGGGGTGAAGCTGTTCCCCCTCCACCTCCTATTACCTCCTTTTTGCACGCATGCTCACACTTCTTCATGCGTGACTTTCTTATTTACTGTCAGGGAGAAGCGTTCAGTGGAAACAACACCAAACAAGTACAATGATACCAGCGTACCTTCAGTCCTGCTTTAAAAACCCAAAGTTATCATCAAGATCTTTAAAAAAAACATTTTTAGGAAGCAATTTAAACGACAGCGATGACGGTTTCATTCTGATCTCAATGGGAAAAGTTTGATAGAGAAAAATGAATTCATGCAATCCAGAGAGAAAGGATTTAATAATCAGAGAGAGGAAATAAAAGGCATAAGGGACCTCGTAATAGATCTAATTTAAGAGTTAAAGGAACAGGACTGGACAATGCTCCAAACAGACATCAGTGTCAGTAACTCCCAGACCGTGTTTACCGTAGGCCTCGATGGCACAATTTGCTGAGACCGACGGCTGATAAATCAGACTGGAGATTGACTCAGGGAGCTGTGGGACAGCCAGCATTTCATATCCATACGTCCAGCCATCCTCTTCTGCTTCTCCACACAGGATCCCGGTTGGACCGGAGTCTATCATTTAGGCCGAGGAGGACTAAAATCTGGACCTTCTGCACCCCCACCACGGAGCCTCTCCAATAAATCCATCTTTAAAACAACTACTAACTCAAATTCTTACATTTCAAAAGATTGCAAAGTCGTCCCTCTTTATCTTTTATTCAGCTTAATTCTGTGGAATTAATGTATAGAATACGGTCCATTTAATCAAGTGATAATAACAATAACATTATATCCAAACAGATATTTAATAACATGTGTTTGACTGACTCATGAAACAAAGGCACAGGGTTCAAAAGAAACAAACTATTATTCATTATTTTCAGATGTGTTTTTCATTTTAAATCATCTTACATATTATAGTGAGCTGGCTATCAGGTGACACACATAAAGCTCAACCCCAACACATAAACCATCAGAAGGTGTGATCATCAGTTTCACGTTTCAAACTGAGCCATGGCGTTCTGCGTTTTCTAGTCAGATCAAGGCTGTTGGATCACAGAGGGACATATAGCAGCACATCGTCTATGAACGATTTCAGAAATCGAGGGGGCTAACGAGAGAGCCATGGGGAACTCCGACAGAGGCTCATGTGCTGGCTGTGGGCACAGGAAAGCTTCTGTCAGAGAGGAAAGGTCGATGGCGCAGCGTCATTCGTGAACAACCCGGCAGGATGGTTCATGAATCACAGTTTCCAGACAGACACAGGCAGAAACTATCAATCCAGAATTTTCACCTATAAATATATAAGCTTTCCCTTCACTGTTACAGTAATGTTTAAGTATGAGTCAAGTTTACAATCCCGGAGGTTTTATAGTTTCTATTTCTTTATTACTTTTTATTTTTCTCTTGAATTCACTTTCATTTTACTTCTGTTTCATCTTCCGACACCACCTTACTCTACTGGATACGTCACATTAACAATGCACACGACTGCTTATAATGTTCTCACCACATACTGCAAACTTGTACGTTCTACACATTTCACAATAAAAACCTTATCCAGTGCCGTGTCAACAACATATATTGTTACTGCAACGTTATACGTTGCAGTAACAATATATGCACCCAATATATAAAAGCCACCCAGCACATCAGCTGTTCTCCTTGCTACCATCTGGCAGACGTTACAGGAGTGTGCTCAGACTACAAGACTTAAAAACAGTTTTTACCATCAAGCCATACGACACCCCAAACACAACACAACATAGATGCTGTCCTACAGCTTCACAAGTACATGTTACACGCTGCACATGTGCAATATCCCATGACTGTACCATCATGGGGAGAAGTTGGAGGCATAAGGACAGCGCTTTTAAGACAACCGCCCAACATGTCTGCGCCGGATCTCATCCACTAACATCAAGACGTTCTGATCCATGTTCAGTTTTATTCCTACTGCAGGAGGGAGGGAAGGGATTTACCGCAAAGCAATTCAATTCAGTTTTATTCATACAGCACCAAATCACAACAACAGTCGCCTCAAGGTGCTTTATATTGTAAGGTCGACCCTACAATAATACATACAGAGAAGAACCCAACAATCATATGACCCCCTATGAGCAGCACTTTGGCGACAGTGGGAAGGAAAAACTCCCTTTTAACAAAAAGAAACCTCCAGCAGAACCAGGCTCAGGGAGGGGCGGGGCCATCTGCTGTGACCAGATGTAGTGAGTGGATGAAGACAGCAGAGTGGGGAAAGATGTAAGCATGCTGTAAAAGAAAAGTCTGCACATCTAAAGCAATGAAAGTCAGAAGTATGAAAGAAGAAGTTAAAAAGAAAAAATTCTCCTGAGACATCAGGTTAAAAAAATGATGATCTGTAATAAAAAAAAAAGATTCATCCAACATCTGTGAGCTATTATAAAGAAATTATCGATGGAAGGGAACAAAACACTTTTAATTCATGATAAAGTTTATGTCATTATGCCACTAGGTTTATATCTGGGACTCTCCGCCATTTGACCTGAACTGAAGAAGCTTCTCGGATGAGAGGTGAAACGTCTTCAAGTAACTTAAAGAAGTCCAGACGCTTTTCTTTGCAAGCTCCTTTGACTACGATGACCTGGATGACTGAGAACCTTCACAGACACTTTATGTCATTTATCCCTCAGGGCGGGAAATTCCCAAATGTGCTTTTGTGTGTAGCATTTAAAGCTGATCTGTGATCAGTTTTGTGTTTGTGAAAGGTCGACCTTTTAGAATAATCTCTGTATCTAAAAAAAAAAAAAAAAAAAAAGGTTAATATGTGCTTAATTTTTTAGGATTTAAATAAAATCTCATCTTTGGCTTTTACCAATAAAGAAATAGAAGATTCAGTGTTTATCAGTGAGAAATGCAGATTTTCATGTTTCTGAGAAGAATGTTGTTGGAAACAGGAGACATACTATTAATATTTACTTTTGCTACGAATATACTACTATACTTTAATACTTCATGAAGTGGTAATGATTAAAACCACAATATTTGAAAGTATTTAGGATCAAACCATCTCTTTATGCGTCTCTATAGTTCAGGTTCTTTCTCCATCGCCTACAATCATATTTTCATTTGATGCATTTTTCTTTTATTTATTCGATTAACTCACAATGAGAAAATTCTGAGAAATATGAAGGTCACATTGATTTATATGGAAATGTAAGATTTCAAGGAATTACGCACATCTCCAAGTCTAAACAACAAGCAGCTTGATTTTAATACGTCACATATTAATTACTGAACTTTGAGAAAGGACTGAAGTTCTAATAAAGCAGAGCTGTGCTTTCTTTGCCTACTTGTCTCTACACTTCCTGTATGTGTTGCCCCTTTAGATCTTCTATTGGAAAACCGTGTCACCTGAAGTTTGGAGGTGGAGCTAATCGGGGAACAGTAGGGGTCAGTGAGTGGCTGGGGGCCGTGGTGGGGGAGGAGGACGAGGAGGGGGAGGTTGGGGTGATGAAATTGGAAAAGCATGTGGAGATAGCTGTGACTGTGGGACAGATCCAGACACCTCCAGATGCCTGAGCACCGAGGGGCCGAGGACCGCAGCGGAGCCACCCTCCCGTGGGACGTGACTCACCTGGAAGGAGGGCCAAGCGCTGCCAGATGTGGAGGAAGCCGCCTGGGTCCCTCACGCCAAGCCCGTCTAACACTGTCTCGATTGTGCAGCAGCATATGCTTCCAGTCAAGGGTGAAAAATGCAGGCACCAGCACATGCCAGAAGTCTTTCAAGCATAGCCCAGCAGTCAGCCTCCAGCCTTACACCCACTGATCCACACACACACACAGCAGATCCTCCCAGTCAGTGCGGTGCAGACATGTCACCACACAGCAAGTCGAGGCTGGTTAAACCGTACCCTGTTTTACACACACATCCCGCTATTCTGCCCAGGAGAAGAGCGCTCATTACGCCGGCTTTGCTTGTTGACACTGACGCAAACAGAGCCGCCACCACGGGATCTCCGATCACATGTCATAGGTTGAGGTGTTCCTCAAACACAGGCGTGACAGCGTGGCGTTCTGGTTGTACTTCCTGTAATTGGGTTTTTCAAATCCAGCGTCACACCTACACAGGTTTCAATAAAAGGCCACCACCACACGCCATATATCAAAGATGGACAGAGCCACCGTCATGCAACCCACAAGCTGAAGACTAGTGGGCATTAGTGGAACTGCATGTTTTGGGGTTTCAGCATCAGGCTCATTTTAAACCACCAGAGGCTCCACACCATCAACACAGGCATGAATGTGACGACCTTCATGGAGTGGGAAAGCCGCCTCCAAACTATTTCTGTGGAATATCGCTCTGAGTTCCTTGAACAACATCTATGAAAATGTCTGAACTCAGACAGAGTGCCCTGCATCAGACACCGCTCATGTCGCCCACCTCCTCAGAAATGGCGCTCCTTCTCCAGGATGAATGCAGGAAAAATGCAGACAGGCAGACGGTGGGGGGATATGAGGAAGAGTTGAGTTCACTGTGTCTCGGGACTGTGAAGTGCCAGCCAAACAAACACAGAGGCCACTGACTGAGCTGCCTGAGTCACTCCGGATGACTTCATCGCCGTAGTAACGTCCATACTGCTCTAATGGACCGGGGTCTGCATGGGGAACAGCAGTGACACGGTCGGAAAAAACCCAGCCAGCCCCACTTAACCCGACGCCCACTCTCTCAGACAAGACGCTGATTTTGCAACACTCAGGAATCGTCACTTGGCTTGTCTTTGTGAGTCTGTGTGTGTGTGAGCCTCGGAGGTTTCCTTGAGTGTGCAGGGACATGCAGCTGGTGAGCACGCATCTCTTTCATACACCAAATCTCGTCCAAATCCCCCTCACCTGGAGCGACACACACACACAGATGGCTACCTCCAGCCTGTAAAAGTCCGAGGGCCTTGTGCAGGAATGTGCGTGTTGCACAATGACCTCATTGTGCCGTGATATGGCTTGTCTGAGCCGCGCTCTGTGGCAGAGTCACACCTGTTCCACCTATGCCAAAGGGCTGACAAAGCCAGAGATACATCAATCAGCATTTAGAGCGCACAGACGCACACACAGAGACCTGAGACGCATGCATGTACATGCAGAGATGCGCACACACGCACACACGAACGCTGTGCTGATGTGGCACTGTCTCCGTCTGCAGCAGGGTGGCTCCCCGAGCGTGATTATATCAAATGAGCTGGGATATGAAGGGATGCTTTGACAGATTTCTAAATACTTCATTTGCTTTGACTTGTTGGTGGTTTGAGCGCGCTCACCGAGAAGCACAACAGGACAATTTGTTACTGTTTGCAAAGATTTGGCAGCATTTTATTTTATCCAGCCAGGAAGTCCCCAGAGATTAAAATCTCCCTTACACATCCATAAATGGGATATTTAATAGAAATTAAAGCGATAACATCCAACAGAGACCAAAGTTTTTTCAGTAAACGTGGTTTGAGCACATCCTTGCTCTGCACAACAAGTTTGGGACCTTTTGTCTCAACAGGAAACGTCAGAAAATAACCTGCAGCGATGGAAACGTCCCTGCGCCCCGTGATCTCCTCTCTGAGGAGCATCATCAGAAATGAGCTGTCCCTCTCGTCCATCAACAATCCTGCTCACTCAAAATGAAGATTCATCAGCTTCTCAGTTCTCCTTCCACATTCTCTCTTCTTTCACTTCATAGCACATTGTTATCTCCATCCTTGATCCCCTGACCTGCTGCAAATCCATCTGGCAGAACCAGGACGAGTTTGTTTGCTTGTTTGAAAGCAGCCGTGAAAATGTTGCTTCTCACAACGCTTCAGCCTGCACCTCAGTGATTTATTAAACTGTATTTCATTATTTAAATAAAATACATATTTAGTTTACAGATGTGTATTTTTATATTAACCAACAGCACAGCGTTCATTATTTGTGTCTTCTGCTCACAGTCTGATTAATGTCTACCCAGAACGACTTTATAAATAAGAATTCATATTTTAAATGCGAGTCTCATAACAGCCAGTTCAGTTTTGTTCAGAATCAATGACTTATAATCCACGTCCAGCTTTCCCCATACAGAATGTTATATGTTGTGTGCTGTGATTATTTAACAATTCTTACGCTCTTATTTTGAAAGGTCAGTCTCTACCTAGCTAGTTTCCTTTCTGCAGGAGCATAAAACAAACTATATTATTTTGTAGTTTTAAGCACGTGTGGCTGCATTTCCACAGTCAGCACAATCTCACGGTTCAACGAGGCCTTCAAGTAAAGATGATCAATAAATCTTTTTAACCCACGTTTGGGAAATTATTTTTATTACAGCCGGTGAAATAATACATAAAACAATAATAGCAGTAGTATTTGTAGTGCAGAAACAGAACTGCAGTGCACTGATGGATATTATCAGTTTAAATATAAATAAGATAAACATGGAGAACTAACCTTTACAATAAAGCAGGAAGTAAACAGTGATGAATTCAAAATAAAGTGACAAACACAAGGCGGTGAAAACGCATCGTTTGATACAAGCGTTTTTGGCGTTGTAGCTTTTATGTTTGATGATTTTTCAAGACGGAAAACTTCAAAAATCTATTACAGAAACATTTTTATTTAATTTGGTCACAGGGTTTTTTCAATAGCAGAATTAGTTGAATGCACATATAATTATATGCTCTTATTTTGAAATATTTTCTATTATGTGCCTTTTATTTTAATGGTCAATCTCAGAAACTCACTGTCGGCCTGTCTGCAGGATCAATAGTTCTTAATAAACACAACAAATCGTATTTGTTGAATGCATCCTGCGTGCAGACGTCCATTACGTGTCTGTGAGCCTGAAGTTCATCGCAGGCCCTCGGCTTCTTTCTTACACTTATTCCAACCAAGACATGTGACGGTCACTTCCTGGAGCCATGACAGACTCATTAAGACGGTTTCCACAGTGTCATTTGATCCACTGGCTCATTGGCCTGACGGGTCCCCAGTGCCGGAAGACCGCTTCCAGTAAGCCTCTGATACTCTCATGATAAAGGCTTCACTGGAGGACCAAAGTGATGTTTCAGTGGGAAATGACTGCTGCTTGTCACATTATCACCACCACTCTGAGAAGAGTTAATCAATACCCATTTTGTGAAGGTCCATCTGGGAGAGCTGCTGCTGCTGCTGCTGCTGATGACGATGATGATGCACACTAAGGCCGGAGATAAACTTGCTTTTTAACCACGTTCGTGCAGACCGCCAGCTGCATCATGGACATAATTGTTCCCATACTGTCTTATGTACTACACGTGTTAATGGAGGAAACGCCAGAGACCTTTGAACTCGGAAAACCTGGATTTACAAGAAATAAACCAATAAACATGGTGACATAAAGAAGTACCACAAACTGCAGTTCCTCCAACGTCCAGCAGAGGCTCCAGCAGTGAGTCCCCATAGACTCGCTTGTTAAAACTTCAAATAAACACGTTTACAGCCTGAGACACAAACTGTTTACGTCTCTGTGGATGATTTCCTCCTTCATAACACCTGCACTCTTTTATAGCTTCCTCGTCTTTTTGCTGCTTCCTTTAGAGATCGTCTGCCTCCATCTCACCCCATCCCCATCATCCACCCGTGTC
Organism: Diplotaxodon limnothrissa; assembly: GCF_057381915.1. Lineage (NCBI taxonomy): Eukaryota > Metazoa > Chordata > Actinopteri > Cichliformes > Cichlidae > Diplotaxodon > Diplotaxodon limnothrissa. The sequence continues at coordinate 1,835,132 of NC_140596.1, read as the reverse complement.
ACGCCCCGTATTCTGCACCCTGCTGTTCATGTGCTTAACATGGGAGCGCTCACATCGTCCTCATCCATGAAGGAATCTGCTGATTCACGGTTACAGTAAAACTGAGGAGTGAATCAGCGGTTTGATTGCACACGAACACGACGGCAAACATTTATTTTAACACAGCAGAAGAGTCTTGGAGGCCGCAGCCTGCAGCCTCAGCTGGATTTTTACCTGGTCTCACATTTGACCTTGAATAAAGATGAACTTTAATTTCATAAAGCTTACAGGGCTCCTCATGACTAAGACTAAAGTTTCCAGAGTTTTCATCATCTAAAATGATGAGCGACATAAAAAGGATGGCGTTGTAACCCGGTATGACTACGCTCGTGTGAGCGTTTGATCTCAGGATGAACGCTGAATCTAAAATAGCAGAAAAACACCAGATAAAAGTAGAGTAGGCTGCACCTGCAAACACACAGATCCAGTTTGCTGAGGTGAATTTTATGGGTTAAATTTGACTCATCAGTATGAAAGCACCACATCTCGAACACTGCTGTGAAAATCCTACAGAGTGTGTGTGTGTGCGCTTGTATTACTCATGTTCAGGGTTACATAAATCTATTTACACAATGGCACTGTGAGTACCTGCTCTGCTTTTGGGGCGAAACCTCCTCAAGTCTCAGAGATGTGCAGTCTTTGCATTTCAGCGGGACATTTTTCAGGTTTCAGGACTTCAGCAGTGATCAATAACAATAAAAACAATAATAACAATAATCAATACTGAAGCTTTAACCGGTGCAACACAGCCACTGCACACACAAAGCAGAGATAATGGCCGTGATATGAGCTGCATTAACATGTAAAACAATCACACAGAGAGGAAGTCAGAAGGCGTCCGACGTTTTGAAATGTAACTGTAGTATAAAAGTTATGTAAACAGATTCGTTTTTAGCAGTTTAATTATTTCAAACTTATTTGAATAACTGGAAAAATAATCAAAATAGTGTGAATATTCTAGCTAAGAATTTAAGCAGTTGGGAGCAAGGTAACATAACCAACCTCTGGGCTGCGATTCCTCTAATGGCCAGCAGGGGGCGATGTCCAGCAAATTCTATGAGAAGATAAAGCCGTGGTTCTTAACTTTGTTGGAGGCACCGAACCCCACCTGTTTCATATGCGCATTCGTTGAACCCCTCTTTAGTGAAAAATAAAATAGGATTTTTTTCAAGACATAGATATGTTTTTCACTGGTGCACAAAATGAGCCGTGCATGAACATCACCTTGTTCAAAGAAGAAAACCAACACAATGCATGAACTTACAACAAATTACACACCTGCAAATCAGTGGGACTTCTGCTGTTGCCTTGGAGAGACCAGTTCAGATATGCGTGGCTTCACCTTGGCAAGTGCCAGTCTCATGTCATTTTCACAGCAAAGTCTGTTCCTTTTCTTCGTTTTTATGTCCAGCATCCTCGAAAAGGGTTGCTCGCAAAGATAGGTTGTAACAAATGGTATTAAAAAATCCAGGGCTTTCTTAGCAATAACTGGATACTCGTCCATTTGTCGACACCAAAACGTTGAGAGCGTTGTTGTTCTGAAGAGTTGCTGTTGAACCTGGCTCTGCTGAATTTCAATTTGACATCTGCTGTCTCAACAGCAAACGTGAACGTCTGTCTCACCCATGCTGGATATGACTCTTGTAGGAAAATATCTGTCGAGAGACTTTGCAAGCTCATATAGGTGCGTTGCAATTGTTTGCTTCAGTTCTGTGGATACAGAAACATCTCCGATTCCAGACACATCTTCGACCTTACTTACACAGTTGTCCAGGAGGGGGAGGTTTGCAAAGTTGTTGTTCTCTGTTCGTCGTTTCCATAACGTTAGCTTTTTTTGAAAAGCCTTCAGGTGTTCTTACGCTTCTATGATATTGACTCCACCACCCTGCATCTGCTGATTGAGATGATTCGAGAGCTGCGAATATATCAGCCATGTACGCTAAAATGAGAATGAACTCAGGATTTTTGAAGCAATCTGCATGACAGTGTTGGTGCTCTTGCAAAAACAGGGCTAATTCCACACGCATGGCAAAAACACGATTCAGCACCTGTCCCCGGGACAACCACCGAACATTAGAATGGTACAGAAGTACCTCGAATTCAGAGCCCATTTCTTCACACAGCTCACTGAAGATGCAGAGCATCAGAGCACTATTTCGCACATAGTTCACACATTCCACCACAGTTTTTAATACTTCTGCCATTTTTGGAGGCAAGGTTTTTATTGCCAACGCATGCCTGTGCAAAATACAATGCGTCACCATGATGTGTGGTGCATCGGCTTTTACTAGCACACCAAAACCAGAGTTTCTTCCCAGCATGACTGGAGCTCCATCTGTACAAACTGCAGAAACCATGTCCATGTAAGAGGCTTGCAAAATAAAATCTTCTTTTATCACGTCATCTTTCACATAGTGCACAAGAACAGCATGCTGGCTTAGATTAGCAGCGTCTGTGCTCTCGTCGACTTGAAGGATGAATTTTGCCGGGCTTGAAATCAGATCGGCGACTACTTGAGCCAAGATGTCTTTACTCATGTCTTCTATTCTGCCGCTGACGGTGTCATTTGAAAGAGGAATTTGTGATAATTTACCTTCGGCCGCTGTTCCGAGTATCAGATTCGCCATCTTTAACGCGGCTGGTTTCACGAGTGTTTCACCAAAGGTGTGTGGCTTGCCCTACTTTGCGATCAGGTAAGCAGCTTCGTACGATGCTGTGAGGATACGGGTACAAATCCAAGAGCAGGCAGAGTGGGCCTTTCATCGAATCTGGCTCTCTTCACCTTGAATTCAGCAAGTGTTGTGTTCTTGTATTCCCCGTCTCCATGCAGCTTCAAGAAGTGTTCCTTTAGTTTTGCCGGTGCGAGACTAGAGTTGCTCTACTTGGCGTTGCAAAACGTGCAGATAGGACGCTCACTCCCACCACGTTCCATGATACATGTGAATCCATATTCGTACGACCACTTTCTTCTTTTGCCCGACATACTTAGTATGGATTAAAATATTAACAAAAAAAATCCCATGAAGTACTACCACGACAGTCACATGTTGACTGAGCGCGCTAAATTCCCGGCAGCACTCGATAATTCGGGTGTGTCTGGACCTCCGCAGTGGAGGCTCTGCCGAACGCCTGAGACCGACTCACCGAACCCCGAGGATTCGATCGAACCCAGGTTAAGAACCACGGAGATAAAGCCGCTGGTCACCTGATCGCGTTTATGAGTCGCTAGTTTTAGAAGAAGGGGAGGAATCAATGAATGAAATTCTGACGCCTTCGTTGGGTGGAAGCAGATATCACAGCCGGGTACCGACGGACAGAAATGGAGAATTAACCCTCGGTTACATCATCACATGGCTGTGATGATGTCGGCTGTGTGAGAAATGCATTTTGAAGCCAAAATCTGTCTGAAACATTCAATCTTAAGTAGAGATGGCACAATACCACTTTTTTATGTCCGATACCGATATCATAAATTTGGATATCTGCCGATACCGATATGAATCCGATATAGTATTTTTTAAATCAACAAAACTGTTTTTTAAATATCTTGCTGAATTTTGTATAAGTTCATACTCAAGTTTAAAACAACAACTACACTAAAGCTATTCTGTTATACCTGTATGCAAAAAAAATATTTCATAGTTCAGCAATACTGATCAATCTAATAAACTTAAACCTACACCATCCTCCCTATTCTGGTATTTTAAAGAGTACTTAGTGTAAATATTAAGCAACCTAACTAATAGGGTTCCAACTCCCAGCAACAACAAAAATAAATAAATAAAAAATAGGGAACCACCCCTCACGCTCCACCTCATGATGCTTAATCGACGTAATCAACCTTAATTTGATGCAGTGTGAAAAAAATGCACAGAAATCAATTATTTTTCAAGAAATATTAAATAGATTCAACATCTTTCTTCAACAAAATTGCAGACTGCACAGATGGTACCTTCCCAAAGTAAAAAGTACTATAGCTTACTAGGGTATATATATTAGACTTAATAGTTACTATATACAGTAATTGACTTCTATACATTTTACATCAAATTAAAACTTTGGGTGTCAGATAATTATTTATTAAAAGCTCGACATTTTAAATGAGAATAAGAAAGAAAAGTATGTCTTTGTGCCCCTTTTCCCTGTTAATGCCCTATCGGCCCCCCTGGCTAAACTTTGCTAGATCCGCCCCTGCACAGTTACCAGCGTCAGCTACGTAGAAAAAGATCCTGGTGTAGAAAGTAATATTAAATAACTTCTAACAGCAGCTTATCAAGCTTAAACGTGCTGCTGTTGTTCAGCCGCTGGTTTCCTCTTTCTGGTGCAAAGTGGGCCAAAAACAAACTAGAGACACGGACTCGCGACAGAAAAGCCGATCAGCTGATCGTTAAGCAGTTTCATGATTGAAGTAGCAGCCGGAGAGCGAGAGGCAGTCGCTTGTTAAGCTTAACGCAGGAATGCTTTACAAACATTCAGAGATGGACTTACACACTTGCTTTACTTCTCTCGGGATAACTTTGTCGGAGATGAAATGCCGGGTTGCTAGCGAAGCTCCAAATGCTATCCAGACCACCGACAGGTCCCGCATGCCACAGCCGCTCTATCACGTGATGCCTACTGCTCCGACGTGCTAACGTTCTGAGGTGAGTTACGGCGTGTTGCAAGTTTTGTGAGGTGCTTTCGTGATATTTAATGGATCGGATTACATTTTTTATTTTTCTCCGATATCCGATCCAGTCATTTAGGTCAGTATCGGACCGATACCGATACGTAATATCGGATCGGTCCATCTCTAATCTTAAGTTCATAAAACACCTCACTCACCTTCTCACACACACACAGACGAGATTATCCACTTTAACTCGTCTCAAATAAAGTTTTCAACATCTCTTGATGATAATCCTCAAAGCTTTAAATGCAGCAACACCCAGAATGAAGAAATAAGCAACACAAACTGAATTATGTTGAAGCTGAAATTCACTTTGCTCCTTCTGAGAAATCGAATCTCCTTTCTCTATTCACAAAGTGCTCCACACACACAAACAATCTGACCAACAAGAAGCAAAAATGAGGTTACTTAAGGAACACCTCAGAGCAGATGTATCGGGCTGCTTTCATTTTTAGTCTTCATCTTTTCCAGCTGCAGTAAAAAGGGATTGCTCAGTTTGCTGATGACTCAATGATGTATGCAGCAAAATGTTCAAGTGATGAGTAACACAAAATAGAGCCAGCACGTGGGAGGCTACTCTGGTGTTAGTTGTTAGTAAAACGTTTTATTGGAAACTAGAGGGCGACTCCACTGGTTTCACAAAGACTTGCACTGCTATAAAAATGGCCGACAAACTCCTGTAACCACAGTTCCCAATGATCATTTCAAGTCATGTTGAATAAAATATGAAGTAGCTCCTTAGATCACCATGACCTGGATGACCTGGATGACCCGGGTGACTGAGAACAGACACAGACAAAATATGAAGCTCGTTTAACAAACTCTGGTCATTTAAGTTTCAGAAATTCAGACTGGCAGGTCAATCGTCAGTCCTGAGCTCACGAGCTTGCGATCATAATCCACCGCTCTCTAATCACATCCAGTCACTAAACACAAAAATGTCCTGTTCTCATAACAGCACTTCAGAAACATAGCCATGTCCATCTTTTATATACAGTTTGTGACCAAACCAGTGAAAGTTAGTACAGGAAGAGGAAGAAGACCAGTTAACATGGTCTATACGGGGGTATCAAATATAAGGCCTGGGGACCAGAATCGACTCCGGTCTGGTTCACTGACGGTTCTGAAGAAAGTGAAGATTTTGGACAATGTTTTTCACTACCTACTGTGGAAATCTCAGATTTTAACAGTGGGTCCACAGTCTGTGTGTCTCTGTGAGTGCGGGCAGTATGGAGGACCCGGGGAGGAGCAGCTAAGGTTGGCGGGGTTCCTGATAAACACAAACAAACCTGGACGTGTAAACTGGAAGATTTCCCATCCCCGGGCTCCCTCCCGCCAAACTACAGAGCGGCCGAGCTCTCAGGCACAGATGCTGACAGCGGGCAGATCCCGGAGAGCTGAAACGGTGATCTGGGTGGGTATGAGAGCGCTGTGGGTTAGCGCTGGTTCTGTGGAGGCTGCAGCTGAGAGGCTCAGAGCTGTGGGATTGTGGGATTGTGTCAGGCTGAAAGGGGATCCAGCACAGGGCAGAGAAACACAGCAGCTCCCCCTCACTGCTGGAGCTCACCGCTGACACGCTGCCAAGTTCTCAGGGCTCACACACACACACACACACACACACACACACACACACACACACACACACACACACACACACACTCAAGCAAAAAGTACACATTCATGCAGGGGTGAAGACACAGTCACACATGCGTGCATAGTAATACACACAGATGCAAACTCACACACACCCACACACACAAGTACAGCCTCACACTTCAAATATGAGCTCTGCTGAGTTACTAAAAGCACACATAATATCCTCCACCGTGCTCCTCGGTGACATTCCCATCTTTTTTTCCACAGTACTCAGAGATAGAAGGAGACGGGAGGGAGGGAAAGGAGCAGAGACATTTTACCAGGAAAATGGATTTCTTTTGTTCTGATTCGTCTCATCCCCGCAGCCGGCGAGCTCAAACGCGTTCGGCTTTCTGAAAAGCAACAGCTGAATTTGAGAAAGAGCAGGGTCACGGATTTGTTAGAAAATATTCTAGTTTTTAATAAAATGTATATCTGCCTGCATGAAGACATCTGAGCGGAGTTGTGTTATGTATGGTGTTTCACTTCTTTTCCAATATTTAGACATGAACATGGCGTCTGTCAGAGGGTCAGCGTTATCGCAGCATCAGGCGTTTCAGTGAGCGCCGCAGGGTGAGGTTAAGTTTGAGAGATCCCAAAGCCAGGCGAGGAGATCTGATCGTCAGCACTGTTGTCTTTAATAATCATCCACAATCATTCCCTGACTGTAAGTCTTCTCCGTTTTAAGACGTGCACTGGGATTAAGTCACCTTTGATCCTGTTAAACCAAATTTTCTGTTTGGAAAATCCAGACAGAAAAATGTCGACATGAGAACCAAAAGATTCATAAAAGCTGAAAAGAAGCAGCCAGGAGACATGAGGCGCACTCGGACGAGGAAAAGGACAGGAAGACAGAAACAGGAAGTGGAAACAAGAACAGCGTAATGAAACAGGAAGACACTGGAAACCAGCGCTGGTGAAACAGAACCCAGACTGGTTTCTGCTCCTCTCTGCTGCAGAAACAATTCAGTCAAAGAGCTTAAACTGCTTTTGCTTGTTTCGTGAATATAAACCGCGTGCAGAACTACAGCTGGCACCTCCTGGACTACAAATCCAGGAACTCTTGGATCTGAAATATTTTCCTGCTGCGATCACAGGGAGTCAGAGGAGGGAAAAGCACATGTCGGGACGTCTGTTCGGGGACGGGTTTGACCTGTTGGGACCCGTCAGGGTGAGCCATCAGCCAGCTGTCCAGTCATTCTCCTTCCTGTGATAAGTTCCAGACTGGCTTTCACTCCTTGTCACCCCCCCTTACACTCACAAACCCCCCGCCTAAAGCCTGCCTCTGCACTCCCTTCATCCCTCCCTCCCTGGCTTTTCTCCCCTGTGTCCCATCGCCGCACATCATCAATACCCCTCAACTCCTCGGTGCACCCCCCTCCACTACCCTTCACCCCTTCAGCACCCCTCTGGAACCCCTCACTTCAAAAGCCTGCCAGCTTAACATGTCATTGATTACAGCAGGAGGGGCCTGCAGCCGTAGGCTACGTGGAGGCGGTGGAGGTGGTGAGGCTTAGCAGCAGCCATCTCTAACTGCCGGGGAATCACACACACCATCAGGAAATCAAAAAAAAGCCACCCCACTCAGATCTCTCACACATATCCATTATGTGTTCTGTAGTGCAAAAACACTCACAGCGTCCCGCTTTTATTCAATTATCAGTGCTGGAAACAGATGGAATGCAAACACTGATAACAGCGCGAGCGGCACTGAGTCATCAGGTTCCTCCGAGAATCATCAATCATACGATCGTTTTTCAAGTGTGATGGAGGCTGGCGCTCTCCTCTGCCAGCGTGGTGAGTGCGCTCTGCCAAATAAAGTGCCTCAATGCTTTTAATGGTGCAACTTGTAACTGGGACGGTTCCCAGTAAGGTGCGGTCATTGCCCCAGTTTGAACCTCTGTGCATCGTCCGTGTTGCCGACCGTCTCCTACGACCAGCTTCTTAAACCTGACGTCGTTAACCGATTCCAGCTCCAAATCCAGATGAGAGATAAAAATTCTTTGAGCTCCAATAAAACCTTCACCTGTTCACCCGGCTGTCGCAAGAAAGTTCAACCTCCATGAGAGAGCTGAAGGGCTCCAAAAAGACTCAAACATACTGACGATGGAAAACTGAACAGCAGCAACAAAGTCGGGTCACCTGATGATGTGCTAGCTGGTGGCTAGCTATGGCTAGGCTAACATGAGCACATGAGGACAGAGTCCTCGGTGAGAAACGTTATCATACGGCAGGAACGAGGCTAAAAACAAACCAAACCTGCATCCACAGTGAGGTCAGTCATTAATCTGGTGGTTTGCATCATTTGCTCAGAGGTTCACAGGCAGGTTAGCGTGACGCGGCGGTCTTTAGACAGGAAGAGGAAACAAACCGACCCACCTGTGATAGTGATAATGTGAACTTACACACAAATGTAACTTAAAAATATTAACATAAAAGAGTGAAGTTGATGCTTTCCCGACACTGCACCATAAACTTAATGCTAAAAGGTCGGGGATGAGATATGGATTGTTTAGATGTTTGAAAAAGCTTAACAGAAAATCAGAATGTTTATTTAAAAGCTCTGGTTTTAGTTTCTAAATGTTGGCCTTTTTAGCATGTGGTGAAATAAAAAACCCGACCCTGCAGGCGTCGCTGGTGTCCTGATGCATATTAGGAGGTTTATATTAGAGCAGATTGTGCCTGTAGGGACAGAAATGCATCAGTGTTTCTGAGAGTGCAGTACCACAGGGTGGTCCCCCGGTCCACCTGCACACACACAGACGTGGTCACGGACTAAAGGTATGCACAAATGCACATTCCCGGGTTGGACATGTGGTGGGCCACCCAGACCTCCTTTTCCTCTAAAACACATCTGGTAGCTCCATTAACGCAGCACAGGGGAGAGTTCCTCCCTCCGTCTCTGCCCAATACCGGCTCATGTAGAGCACGCCACCTCCACGGAGGGGCTAATTGGCCAAATGAGATGTTTGCACACAGTCAGCTGTGTATGTCAACAACCTACTTAACAGTGATTACGCCGTGAGCGATGATGTTTTAGCACCGTTTTTCCCCGGCGCAGAAACATTTTCCAAACGCGTCTTATCTGTGCATCAGTCTGTTTTCTGCATCAGTTGTGCAGCAGAGCTGTTCCAGAGTGCTCTTGCAAAGCGTATCAAGTCTTTTTTAGCACGCCTACGCAGAGTCTGTTTATTCATGAGACAATAGCAACCACACAAATCCACCTCTCCCTTCAGATATCTGGTCCAGTCATCGTCACATCTACGGAGCACAAGCTGTACTCACGCTCAGGTGGCTCATCGTGTGGCGGCCCTATCCTGTTCTACACAGGCAGAGAAACAAAAAAAAGCTCCTCTCCCACAAGATATTTGATCCTGCTGCCATTTAAAGCACACCATCCGCTTTGGTTCATCCATCAAGATGTAGCGCTGCAGTTTGGAAGCACAAATGGAAGGAAGGCCGAGCTTCGGGGTTGGTTCAGAGAACCTAAAGCAGAGGCGGTAACTCCTACATGATTTCAGCACACAAATCAAGTTTTTCACTGCAGGGTACGATTGTCTTCAAAAATAGCAAATTATGCTCGACACAGAGTGATTTCAGCATTTCTAAAGGCAGAGATGTCCCCTGCCACAGCACCGTATTGATCTAAAGTTGGAGAAAAGTTAAGTGCAGCTGGTAACAAATGTGCTCACAGCCTTAGGAGCAGATCTACATGCATTTTAATGAGAATCTTGCCAGAGCATTGTTGTAGCTGTGTGTCCTGCACTGTATCCTGCACTGCAGCAGTCACACCGTAACCCGACGTTCATCTTCCATCAAAATCCAGCTTTTATCAGCCCAAACTAATTAAACAAGGAGACTGCTGTGCGTACACTGAATAAACTTCACGTTTCTGGAGACGAGACGGCTCGTTTTGTTGTAACTCGTCTTCTCATTTTAGGAGTTTGTTCTTAAGCTGAATACGCCTCCAAATCTGGTCCTGTCACACATCTCCAAAGATGACTGGTGAGAGGTTCCTGGAGGTTGCAGACCTGAGTGAAACTGGTCACAACAAGGTGCACGGTGCTGTAACGACAGCTCCTACTTTGGTCACTAGCAGCTTGCCACGGTCTCCTGTAGTTTGTGTGGAAGACTCTGGAAAACTCGGCTCCGAACACTCCGGTTCAATTCACTTCACTTTTATTCATATAGCGCCAAATCACAATAATAACCTCAAGGTGCTTTATATTGTAAGGTAAAGACTCTACAGTGACACAGAGAAACTTCAACGATCAGTCGACAAGCGCACAGCGACAGAGGGAAGGAAAAACACAGTTTTAACAGGAAGAAGCAGGAGAGCAGAACCAGGCTCAGGGAGGGGCGGGGCCATCTGCTGCGACCGGTGTTGGGTGGGAGGGGCCAAAGATTAATAATAACTAATGATTAAATGCAGGGAGGTGTATAAACACACAGACAGGACAAAGACTTGCCAGCTACCCGCCATGTGTATAAATAGTCAAGTCTTTATGTCTGAATGTTTCAGAAGCTGAGAAAAAACCTTTGAAAGAGTTTCAGAAGCTGGAGAACTGTTGCCCTGAGGTTGGAGGTGGTCCGTCATTTTAAACATCAGATCATAGAAACAGTAAATGTCACAAATATACATCCTACAATAAAAAAACGAAACTCTTCTGTCAGCTGTGAGGATGTTTAATCACGCGCACGCCTCAGCCTCTAAAGGCAAACATGCATTACGAGGGCCGAACACTGACGCATCATTTCAGCGAACAGCACCAGCACAATTGATTCCTCTGACCGAGCTATGAAATGAGTGGATTCGACGTTTTTACAAGCCCTGACGTTTTCTACTCAAACTGAGCCGAAGGAGCAAAGTTTGAGAGCAAAGTTACTTCTGCACAACACTCGTTTACATTCACAACGCTCCTTTTTTGCCAGGGAACATCAGCCAAGTTCCCTGATCAACCGTGTGGAGGTAGATAGCGTATGGATGCAGCATGTCTCTGGGCTAAGCCATCAGAGATGTTCATCTCTCCCTTCAGTGAAAGCGCTCCAGGTCAGTGAAACCAGAGGGGAGAGGCAGAGCCGGGCTGACCAGAGCCTCCACAACTTTCATCTCTGATTACACAGCTCCTCTCTCTGGAGTCTACGCTCCTCCACCCCGGCATACTGATCAGGCCGATTCAGCCCTCCGTGATCACTGCAGCTCACAGACTCCCCCCACCTCTTCCCATCGCCGCCCCCACCCCCCCAGCCCTCTCCTGCAGCACCTAGGGTTATCGTCAGAAGTCTATAGCCCCTCCGAAGTCTCAGTAGAAATCAGCAGGGCCGGATCGGTGAGAAGGCCCAGGCCAGAGGAGGCCTTGGAGAGGAGGAGAGGTGCTCTGGCTCTTGAGAGACTCCCTCCCGGCTTTTTTGAAGGGGGGGAGGGTGAGCGGAAGGAAAATCAATAGGCGAGGAGCAGGAGGCCTGTGATGGCATGGCTAATCGGGTTTCTGCATTAATGTTTCAGACGCTGGGAGAACTCGTTGCCCGTCTCGCTGTTCTCAGGGCCTCGGTGCAGCCTTGCACAATAAGCAGCAAACACATCGACACAAAAGGCTGCCGAGCGGCTCGCAGGTTTGCTTACACTCGCTCGCAGAACAACACAGAAGAAAGAAGGACATGTCGACGGGAAGATTTCCTCCCAGACGCGATGCAGCAGGCGCCTCAAACTTTATACTGAATGAGGCTGATCTGCAGTCAGAGGTTGGATGATCTCCGGAGCAGAGGAAGAGGCTAACACACCTGGCACTGACGTGTCAGCCGTGACCGAGCGTCTCCTCGTCTTTTTATCACGCTGCAGTTCTTTAAAACACAACCCCCCCAGACTCTGTGCGGTCAGCGCTCTCGGCTCTCCAGCTTCAAGTTTTGAAAACCTCACAGTTGTGAGTTTCCTGTTCAGCTGATGTATCTGCACACATTTACACTTGTAAAGAGAATAAACCAGACTGACCCATCTGAGATGGGAACAATGTTTTCCACCAGGAAATCCTCGCCTGCTCCTCACCTCACGCTGGTCTCAGGTGACCTTATGACTTTACCTGTTAATGGTTAATGATGTCAGATTGAGGAGTGGATTACCTGAGCCGGGCCGAAGGAGCGCGAAGAAGAAACCGCCCTGACAAAATGCAAGCCGTAGGTCACGGTTGAGATAAGCCCTGAAAACTGGAGATTGCTGGAGTGTATCAGGCTGCGTTGGAGGAACAGCAGTCCTCCCCGACACTGAATCATAATCTCCAAACTCTGGTGTTTATGCCACAGTTTCGACATCGCGTTGCTCTGACATTAGCCGCGTATAAATCAGGCGGCGACAGGCAGGCAGCTCCCTTCCAGAGGCTGGTACGGGAAGGTAGCTGCCACGGGCTGCTCCCAAGGCCCCGACCCACCACCGCCACCTCCCTGCCTCAACACCAGATGTGCTCTGCTATCTGCTATACACCCCAGCCCCTCACACACACACACACCACTCACACTGACAACCACCAATGCCTCCAACCATGCTGAAATATTCACTCTCTGCTCTCCTACGCGCTGCCTGTGCTGGTCTGCAGCCAGCAAACAGGGACGTAAACTCACGCCGCCTTCGAGTGCTGCTCGGCTCGCTCTCCTTTTTTTTTATTATTAATAAAATAGCAGACTTCATCTTAAGGGTATCTGCAAAATGCTCACTGGCAATTTATCATATGTTACAAACCCCAGATGTGTGCAGCACAGTTACTGAATCTGATGGATTTGTATTTGGATACAAAGAGATGAGCAAGACCACAAATGTGCAATGTTTCCTTCAAGCGTTAAAGTCGATGCTAAAGGCACCAATCGACCTGCAGAGCTGGAGACGAGCGCCGAAAGCTGCAGTTCGCCCAGCGTCTGCTTCCTGTCTGTGGGATAAATGCGCCACCATAGTCCAGCTTGGTGCTGTGACCAACGAATAACCTCATAAAAATAATCGTTTGTTTTATGATAGGGAACGTTTCAAATGAGATGTAGAGGTTTTGTAAAGTCTTAAAACACTTTGTACCTGGTTATAGGGGCTGGGGACCCGTCTGAAGACCCCCAGCTTCTTTAGCTGAAACATCAGCAAGACTACATGTTAAAATAATATATATCACATTAAAAGAGCCACATCATCCACAGCTGCAGTCATTGTGTGTTGAAGAACACGGCCCATCAAACCCATCAAACACCTCATGTGCTGAAATGAAAGCAGGTAAAACTTTGTCTCTCCTTCTTGGAAACGGAGTCAGCATTTTTACCAGTTTCACCTTTTATGGAGGCAACAGGCATGTTTGGAGCGTTAGGGCTGGATGTCAGCGCGTCACTCACCGGTGTCATGTCTGTCTGAGGACGCGCCCACATCTGATTCATCAGAGCCGCTTTGTGACAATCACAGCAGAGTAATGAAGGCCGGCCACAGCTTTCGCACCTCTGCTGCTCAACACCTGCAGCTCATCAATAACTGTGATTGGACAGGTGACAGTTGAAGCTCCGCCTTCATCACTGAGGTGACAATGGGCCCGGCGCTGCCTTCAGGTCATCTGGAGAACCTGACGCACACCAGCTTCCAAAAGGAAGTCTGCAGCAGCTCGGAGCTGCCATTGTTCAGGATACAACTGCTTCAAGGATACGAGTCTTAGCAACACGTACGGTGTTCCTCTGTAAGAAATAAATAAATAAAATCTTTGTTGCATTCATAGAAAATCTAGTAAAAGAGTAAAACTCTCTAAGCCGGTGTGCGTCTTTCTTTTATGCCATTCTTAGTCTCATCTTTTATCCACAGTCCAGCTCTCAGCAGACTTCTCTTTTCAGCTCGGCTCTATTGATAACTGTCAGTCTGTCCATCCAGCTTCAAACATCTCAGCGTCGCTGTGCCGCCGTGAGATGGAGAAACGCTCGTAGAGTCCCTCGTGTGAACCCTGCAGAGCCTGGATGTGAAATACGCGGCTCGGGACCAGAATCCTCCCGCCAAAGAGGCCGATCGTGCAAACCGAGGGGCCTCTTAGCCATTTATGAATCTGTGTCACACTTTTAAAATAAACCAAAGTGTTTATGATTTTACAGTGTAACTTTTGTTCTTCTCATTGATAAAAGAAACAGCATTATATTTATTATGTGAGAGATTTTTAGCTACATTCAACAAATTATGCAGCAAATGTGAAGTTAGATCATAATTCACAGGCTGTTTGTACATAAAGCTGTAAAAATAAGGAAAGCACAAACTACCATTTTAAAATAAAGGATTTTACTAAATTCATTTTTTAATCACACATTGAATTTTGCCAGTTATAAAAACCTGAAACGGAGAAAACAGCAGAACTTTACCAGGACACTTTTAGACAGTTTGTAGAGGGTTAGAGATTCAGGCCCAGTGAAGGTCGCAGCAGTGAAACACAAACCTCTCTGCGGTTCAGTGAATATTATCACAGTATTGCTTTTGTATTGTGTGTATTTGCTTTCCTTAAACACTGTGTCTGATGTCTGTGAGCTTCTCCCTCGGCCATCAGAAAGCTGCAGCACAGATAGTGGGAACAGGTTATAGCCCCTGCATCATTAAACCAGATCACACCAGGATGCCGCCGCGCACCTTTAAACACGTCGGTTAGAAGTCGACGGTAAACGAGTGCAACGTCTCTCACAGACAGAGCTGTGTAGTTTTACGTTCGACTGCTTAAACTCTGTAAATACTTGTGTCATATCAAAAACAACGAGCGGTGGTCATTTATGATGTGAAATGTGGCAGAGACATGGAGGAAATGAGTTCCCATGCAGCTTCATCAGCCTCCTCGTTACGGCCCTGACAGCGTGCTGGCAGATGTTACGTCCGCCGCGCTCTCTTCTGCTTTGGTGTGTTTGGACCTGATTCTGTAACATCAGGAAAAATGAGGACGGAATTATTTAAAAACAGATTTGGATGAATAAATACAAAACTGCACTGCACAGGTGCTAGTTCCTGTAAATGTTTCACAATAAAAGCGTACAGGAAGTGTCTGCTGGGTTTTACTGCCCTGCTAACATCCGCAGGAAACTGGCGCCATCGAGGGAGGACGTCCTGTGCTAAACCCTTAACGGACCAATCAGCACGAATGTTTTACAGTTAAAATCAGCTTAGCTGTGAGAGAAACTCACGGACAGACAGGTGGTTTTATTTCAGCTCAGGTCGACCACATTATTTTAGCCGCCAAGCTCTGTTCTTTGAGAACCGTCTTAGAGCGCCCCCTGCTGTGCAGGGCAGCTCCGGTAATGCACTACTGTCAGAGTAATGTGTCATATATTACTTTGTCTAACTTTAGCAGACGCCTGAGACCTGACGTTAATGTTGTGACGGTCCAGAGATGTCACGTGACCCTCAGCGAGCGGCAGTATTAAGCTCTAACTGTTGTCCGGTAAGAAGGCGTCTGTCCTGGTGTTTGTTCCCGTCGTGCTGCTGTTTGAACCTCACTCCTGTTGCAAACAACATGAACCCTCTGCAGGCCGTCAGTGTGATTATCTGCTGATCTGCGAGCAGTCGTGTTTTTACAGCCGAGAAACCTTTCAGAGCTGCGTCAGGCTCCGGGTGAGCCTCAGGGACCACGTTCATGTGTCGATGAACGCTAATTAAGCCTGTTTGTTGTCTTGGTTCACACAAAGCGTGCAGCGGACGGGTGAACGTGTTAATAGACTGCACGTGTTCACGTTAAAAGCCTACATTCACCCCAGCCGCTCTCAGGTCTCCGAGCTGCGCCGTTCTTCAGTGACAATATTGATTGTTCAGCTGCAGACGTTCATTTCTTCTCTGAATCCGCTCCCAAAGCACCGAGTACGGGAACTGGAGTCGCTTGAGCCGCTGTCTTTGTAGTCGTACTCGAGTCGTACCGCTCCTTGGGGGCCTCGCCCTGGACCGAGTTGGCACGACAGCTGAAAATGACGAGCTGATGAAACACGTGAAACAGCAGCCTGATTAGGTACAGTAGCATATACTGTACAGAGAGGCTTATATGGCAACAAAGCTGCGTGGAATAAATTGGCGGTTCAACAAGCTGTAGACACTCACATATTATCACCTGTTTATTTCCACATTCAGACCTTTTAGCTGCTAAAACGATGAACAGCTATCCAAACCATCCTGCATTAAAAAGGCCCTTCAGACTGAACCCAGGACCCTCTCTCTGCCAGGCATCAGTGTTAGCCACTGCGAGAGGCTCACTTCCAAATATAGACGCACTAAACAAACAGCAGAGGCCACAAACAGAGCAGCAACCACCTTGGCTGAACAACGAAGTCAGCCCTGAAACAGCAAACGCTGCAGCTGAGAGCGCCACCCCCACCTGTGGACAAATGTGCTGCGTGTGACATGACGGCGGTTTGGCGAACAGCCTGTGGGCTCGTGTGTGATGAAGTAAATCTGGTTTAGTGATCGGTTATGATGCTTTTTATGGCTTTGACACAGGATTAGAGTGAACCTCCGGCCTAACGACACCTGTGCGTCATGACTTTAGGATCAAAAGTGACCGTAAAGGACGACCTGACTTCAGATTATTTTAACTTAAACCAAAAATTTTATTTGACCTGTGAACAAGTTATTAATGACCGCTTTCACCTGGACTGCAGTGACCTCGGGTGTTACAGGTACACGGTCACGGTCGGGTCACGGCGTTGGCACATCCCCACCCGGAGGATTGGAGGAGGAGGGGGTGTGTTAATCCTCTTCAGGCCCAGGAATGCCACCGCTGGCCCAACCGCGCTCGGGTCCTGCAGCCGGCAGCAGGGCCTCCGATGCTAATTGGAGGCTCTGAAGCGTTGGGAGGCATGCAAATATCTCCGGCTTTACTCCGATACCCTTCTGTTCCACTTCCAGTCCTCTCCAATCCTCTCATTCCACCTGACTGGAGGAGAGGAGGCAGAGGAGGTGAACACAGCTGCTGGTTTGCTGCCTCCTTCCCGTGGGGGTGGAGGAGCGGGGGTGGGGGGCAACCGCAGTGTCTGCTGGCTTGATTAGGGGCCGGACTCCGAGGCCCATGTCATGTACTGTACATCAGAGGAGATCAGCAAGCCAGCCTGAAAGTCAGATGACACCGAGCACATGCACTGTGTTCCTTAACCCCCACCTGCTCTTCCTCCTTTGATTCGTTGCCTCCCCCCAACCTGTTTCATCTCACCTGTCTCCCTCGTGGGACGCCTCAGAGAGGGGAACGCTGGGGATCAGTAAGAGAGAGACATAAAAAGCTGAGTGGCGTTTTGGTGGGGGCCGTCTGGGTAAAGGACCAGAACAGATCGGGCACGAGGAAGATGTTTGGACTCGGGCGGGGAGCTTGTCAGAAGCATCAGGCTTTAGTCTTTGATGAAGACCTTTCGGTTCAGGACCTGAGAGTCACTTGACATTCAGACGGTGTTAGCAGAATAATTGTTGAGAATCTGTCCTTCTTCTTTATCTGCGGCCGAATCTTTGGCTTCACGCTGTTCAAGAAGGAGAAAGCCCAGAGTCATGAACTCATGATCTAGTGTTCACTGCATGATTTTCCCTTTAGCGCGTCTACACCTGAGGAGCTGTTAATACCACATAAGTTCTGTTTTAAAACACCAAACTTGCCACAGTTAACCTGGAAAACGTTTCTAATATGCTCCACAATTTTATTCTTGGACTCCATCAGAGGAGCTTTGCATGATTCACAGTTCAAAATAATCCTTACTTATTTTGTCCCGGTTCTTAGTGCAGTTCAAACTGTTTTAGCTCCTCCCCCCTGATAGCCACCTTTCATCACAAACAGAAGATTCTACAATAATAGATACAGAGAAAACCCAACAATCATATGACCCCCTATGAGCAAGCACGTTGGCGACAGCAGGAAGGAAAAACTCCCTTTTAACAGGAAGAAACCTCTGGCAGAACCAGGCTCAGGGAGGGGCGTGGCCATCTGCTGTGATTGGTTGGGGTGAGAGAAGGAAGATGGGATGTGGAAGAGAGACAGAGATGTGAAGCCATAGATCTGAGCAGTAGGTAGGCGGGGCTTCAAACAAGCAACTGAGACCAAAACATTCATTGGGAACCAAAATCACACATCAAGTGACCAGAGGAAACTCAAATTTACAAATATTGCAGAGGGAGGACTTCCTGTTCCAAAAGGGGGCGCTCTTAAGCTCGTCCAGAATGAAGCCCCATGGAACCACGCGCCTCCACACACACATCCAAACATGTGCAACAGCAATGACACTAAGTGCAATTCTCTTTTCCTGACAACGTATTTTACTCAGTTGTATATAGTATTTTTATTCTATTTTATTCTATTGTATATAGTATTTTAGTTTATTCTTATTCTATTGTGTACAGTATCTTATTCTTATTATTATACTGTTTTTCTAATTTTTGCTATGTAACTTTGCACTGTCCACTTTCTGCTGTAACAAAACAAATTTCCCACGTGTGGGACTAATAAAAGTTATCTTATTTGTTGTAACTATAATTTGGACAAGGGTGTCATTGTGGGAGGACATCCTGTCCTAAATCCTTAACCAACCAATCAGCACACATTAGCAGGAATGTAGCAGGAAGCTGTCGTCAAGAGTTTGTCTGTGAAGGTTCTCGTCAAGAGTTATTTTAGTTCAGTTCAGACACGTTGTAGAAATGGAATGAAGAATGAAGAAAAATATAGTGAAGAAAAATATAATAAATGATTATTGTCTGGAAGCAGGTGGAAATCATTATTTTAGACGTTTAGCTTCATTCACTGAGAGTCATTAGAGCGCCCACTGCTGCACCGACGCCGACGCAGTCGGAGCCTAGAACAGCCTCTAGAAGCCCCCTGGTGGTCATTCATGGTCACTTCCATGTTAGCTTTACAGCACACTACCTACAAGCCAGAACTGTGTGCTTCAGAGTACCATATCAGAACATACACTCTGTGACATCATACATATGCAGGAGTAGAACAGCTGTGACAAAGGTTTTTCTATCATAAGGGTTACTTGTGCACGCACCGACCTCATGAATAGAAACTCTGGCCATGTTTAACATGAACATCGACTACCAGAGCAGGAGATAGATGACAGGAAAAGCAGAGCAGAGCCACTTTAAAGTCTGAAGAAAGAAACGGGAACTGTGTTTGACTGTGGCTGCTCCTCTGTTCCCTCGATGTGATTCATCTGTTTCTGCAGGGCGACGCCCTCAGCCTCCCCTCAGCTGTGTCCTCCCTGAACTCTGACCGATGCACGTGACGAACAGACGGGGAATACGACGAGTCCTCAGCGGGCCCTTTTTGGACATACTGAGGCATAAATTAGTCTTTTCTCTCCCCAGGTCTCCCTCTCATCTCCCTCAGGTCCATTTTGCGATCCAGCAGCACATGGCCACGAAGAAGAGTCGAGTGTCGAGCAGTCCGTCCTCGCAGGACTGCCGCACACTGTGCTTCCTGCCCGAGCCATACCTCACCACCGCCCCTCTGCTCTTCCTTACCCTCAGAGGAAGTCCCCCTTTCCTGAAGCCATCACTCTCGCTGCCTCAGGTCAGGACTGGACTGTGACTTATGGGCTGGGACGGGGACACGCTGTGCAGCTTGTGTTTGTGAAGCAGCTAAGAGAAACACATATGGCTGAGCAGCGCGAGCTGCTGGTTTCTGGTGGATGGAGCTGTGGGTGGAAACTGCCAGTGTTTTCTCTGCCTCCCCTTTGATTGAAAGAAGCCTACATTTGGTTTTATTCTCAGCCGTTTGACCCCTCTTCGAGCTCCCATGTGCTTCTTGACCTTTGTGGACCCGCTGGAGCTGCTGCTTACTGTCAGTGGTATAAGATATGATAATAATTTACCGGTTTACTGCTAAGACGGGCTCTGTGTCTTACATTGCTCTTGGCATGTGAGCAATATGGGACAGAGCTTTCTAGGCTAACACTGCAGAAAGCACATGTTAGTTACACACTTTTGCTTTGTGCCTTAACAGGATTCACTGATGGCTAAAATCAATACTCTGTGACATCATACACAAGTTAATATCATGGATCACATTCGCTCATTTGCCAGCTAGCGCTGTAAGCAGCTTGAGCTGTTGGACACAGAACAGACAACCCACCAGCCGAGCTCCTGTAATTAATTAGTTGTTTATTTCTAGTAGAAATGTCCACGTTTTCTAAGAATAAAATGGATCATTATATATTCCACTGTACTGGTGTAATCTGCTGTTTGGCTTTAAGTATTGATGCATGCGCTGCTCAGTCATGCTCCTCCAACCACAAACATCAATAGATGCAAATCCTGACACAATCATGTACAAAACAACTTCATGACTTTGGACAGATAGTCCGGCCACTCACCTCTCTCTGTAAAGTCAGTCAGATAGATCAATCTACCACCTGTGGTCAGCTCGCTCGGAGCGCCTCCTACTGCAGCTGCCAGGTTGGAGTACCTAAGGCTTGGTGTCACAGGTGAGGCAACAACATCTGCCCCACTTGTCTTCATATCTGGCATACAGTTTAATTTTGGAGCTAATGTGCTGATGGATTTATACCATCTGAAACAGGAAATGAGCAGCAGTCTTCCATAAATGTTCTTCCTATAATGTAACATCACCGCCTGTCCTCCTTTGTTCCACACCACAGCGAGACATAGCATTAGCTACGTCTCGCCCTTCCAGTTTCTTCAGCTCTGCAAGCCACTTTGCAAGCCACATCCACCTCAGCTCCACCAGATCATGAGGGTTCAAAAAAATTACCAAAATGCCCAGCAGAGGCAGCAGTGAGGCAGTCCCCATAGACTCCCATGTTAAAACTTTACAGCAGTTAAAACAGGATTGTATACACAGTGTGCGCATAACTGTAGAAGATTGAGGACGGAGCTTGATGAGGTGTAAACGTCTGGAAATTGTGGCAGAGATGGTCAACTGTCATCATTTCCAAATCTATAACAGCCAAACTGGGTCATGAGTTATACTACAGCAGGGAGTACGTGGCACCAGCGCGTGCCGTACAGAAGTACACTATCTATCTAAACCAAGGCAAAGATACAGCTCTCGCTGTTTGTACCTGACAGGTTCAGCTGGGATTGAGTTTTTTCAATTCAATTCAATTCAATATTATTTATACAGCGCCAAATCACAACAGCAGTCGCCTCAAGCGCTTTATCTTGTACAGTATATACAGAGAAAAACCCAACAATCATATGACCCCCCTATGAGCAAGAACTTTGGCGACAGTGGGAAGGAAAAACTCCCTTTTAACAGGAAGAAACCTCCGGCAGAACCAGGCTCAGGGAGGGGCGGGGCCATCTGCTGTTTTACTTGTTGTTCCTTTTAAATACTCTAGGAACAACAAGTAGGCCTGCAGTGTGAGAGCAAAGTGCTCTAATAGGGTGATATGGTACTACAAGGTCATTAAGATAAGATGGGGCCTGATTATTTAAGATCAGGATATTTCTAACGTTAGAGATGTTGCACAAATGGAAGAAAGCAGTCTTACATATTTGTTTAATATGAGCATTGAAGGACATGTCCTGGTCAAAAATGACTCCAAGGTTCCTCACAGTGTTACTGGAGGCCGAGGTAATGCCATCCAGAGTAAGAATCTGCTTAGATACCATATTTCTAAGCTTTTCAGGGCCGAGTACAATAACCTCAGTTTGATCTGAATTAAGAAGCAGAAAGTTAGCGGCCATCCAGGTCTTTATGTCTTTAAGACATTCCTGCAGTTTTACTCATTGGTGTGTGTTATCTGGCTTCATGCACAGATAGAGCTGGGTGTCATCTGCATAGCAGTGTAAATGTATGCTATGTCTTCTAATGATGCTGCCTAAGGGAAGCATGTATAATGTAAACAGAATTGGTCCTAGCACTGAACCCTGTGGAACTCCATAATTAACCTCAGTGTGTGAAGAGGACTCTCCATTTACATGCACAAACTGGAGTCTATTAGATAGATATGATACAAACCACTGCAGTGCAGTACCTGTAACACCTACAGCATGTTCTAATCGCTCTAATAGGATATTAGGGTCGACAGTATCGAACGTTGCACTGAGGTCTAGCAGGACAAGCACAGAGATGAGTCCACTGTCAGAGGCCATAAGAAGATCATTTGTAACCTTCACTAAAGCTGTTTCTGTGCTGTGATGAGCTCTGAAACCTGACTGAAACTCTTCAAATAAGCCATTCCTCTGCAGATGATCTGTTAGCTGTTTGACAACTACTCTTTCAAGGATGATTGATATGAAAGGAAGGTTGGAGATTGGCCTATAATTAGCTAAGACTGCTGGGTCTAGAGATGCTTTTTGAGTAAAGGTTTAACTACAGCCAGCTTGAAGGCCTGTGGTACATAGCCGATCATTAGAGATAGGTTGATCATATTTAAGATTGAAGCATTAATTAATGGCAGGACTTCTTTGAGCAGTTTTGTAGGAATGGGGTCTAAAAGACACGTTGATGGTTTGGAGGAAGTAATTATTGAAGTTAACTCAGAAAGATCAATTGGAGAAAAAGAGTCTAACTTAACATCAATGGTACTAAGAGTAGCTGTAGATAATATTACATCTGTGGGATGATTACTGGTAATTTTTTCTCTAATGATAAGAATTTTATTTGTGAAGAAGTTCATGAAGTCATTACTAGTTAACATTAAAGGGATGGTTGGCTCAACAGAGCTCTGACTGTTTGTCAGCCTGGCTACAGAGCTGAAGAGAAACCTGGGGTTGTTCTTGTTTTCTTCAATCAGTGATGAATAGTAAGATGTTCTGGCTTTGCGGAGGGCTTTCTTATAAAGCAGCAAACTATTTCTCCAGGCTAAATGATGATCCTCTAAATTTGTGACACGCCATTTCCTCTCCAGCTTACGAGTCATCTGCTTTAGGGTACGTGTTTGAGAATTATACCACGGAGTCAGGTACTTCTGATTAGAGACCTTAGTTTTCACAGGAGCTACAGTATCCAGAGTCGTACGTAGTGAGGAGGTGAAATTATTAACAAGATAATCGACCTCTGTTGGGGTAGCGTTCAGATAGCTGCTCTGCTCTATGTTGGTACAGGGCATTGGAGATGATAACAGTGGGTGGATTATATTCTGCGTTCAAGCGATCTTTTATTGCTCAATGTTCCATTTGCCAGAACTGAACTGGGAAAGAGGGCTTTTACTTATGCTGCCCCTTTCACATGGAACATGATGCAAAAAGACTGGAAGATAGCAGATCTTATTTCATTAAATGCTTTTAAGTCCAGATTGAGAGAGCCAGAGAAAAATGTTTTTAAAATGTAATTGTTATTTATAATATGTATGTAACTTTGTAATTTCAACGTGTTGTCGCCTCTTGGCCAGGACTCCCTTGCAAAAGAGGTTTTTAATCTCAGTGGGACTTTTCCTGGTTAAATAAAGGTTAATAATAATAATAAAAAAAAAATTCTTAAACTTAGTTAGTTGCTTAGGCTGCTGCCCCCGCGACCCGGCCTCGGATAAAGCGGATGAAGATGGATGGATAGTTACAGCGCTTTCAGAAAGACATCTACTGTGATAAAGTCTACTCTCCACTGCTGTGTAATCAATTATTGTAAAAGTAAATGTTATCAGGAAATGATCAGACAGCAGAGGGTTTTCACTGTTAAATGTTCAGTTTCTATGCCATATGTTAAAACAAGATCTAGAGTGTGATTAAAGTGGTGGGTGGGTTCTTTTACATTTTGAGAGAAGCCAATTGAGTCTAATAACAGATTAAATGCCATGTTGAGGCTGTCATTTTTAGCATCTACATGGATGTTAAAATCTGTGAGCAAAGACTCTGGGAGTAAAACATCAGCAGGTGTACGAGTGTGAAAAGTATAGATTTGAAAATCCAAGTGGAATTTAAAAGGTGATTTTGATTTATTTTATTTTTCGGGCGCAATAGACATCCTGATGCGCATCTTCAGTGAAACTGACAAATTCAGGGACAGCAAGCTGGAAGCCTTGAGCTGTTGTAAGTGCTGCGATTAGATAGAGGGACCCAGGAAGCCACAGAGCTTCATTGTGCTCTTCGTTTTTCTGTCAGAGCAGCCGGGCTGTCCAAGGCCAGCTTCACTAGGCGCAGGAAGCGTAGAATCAAAGGAGGGAATCAGGCGGAGGAGGGATGGGCTGATAAGACAGAGAGCTGGAGGAAGGAAGAGAAGACGGAGGAGTGAAGTGTAAACAGAGAGAGGTGGTGCTCGTCTGCTGTGGTAACCGGCGGTAATGGCTCTGCCCTCTTTCATGTTGCTTCGTCGGGAGGAGGGGTGGGGTGGTTGGAGATTTATTTGGACGTCAGTATCAGGGGAGGGGGACCTGCAGGACATGGCCTGACAGGATAACCTTTGACCTCTCCTCCTGCCAGAGCTGCTCCGGGTCCCAAGATGTACCCGAGGGGCCTGGAGACTCGCCCGTGTGTGTCAGGGCCCTCAGCAGTGTCAGATAGCTTGGGGCCTTTTCAAATGTATTTTTCAAAAGGGGGGGAAATCAATAAGTTTGGGTCAGCTGCAGAAACACGAGCCTGTGATATTTACTTTGCTGCGAGGCATGGCGTGTTCGCAGCACTTGTCAAAGATAAGAGCACGTTTGGTGAGAGACAAAAATAAGTCGATAAATGGACCTGAAGTCACTTTTTTGCAATCACGAGTGGCAGCGTGTTTCCACACTCAGTAACCTGCATTTAACTCTTTGCCTGTTCTATTCTCAGGAACTGGTTTAAATACACACACAGAGCAGCAGCAGGCTGTGAGGCACAACGCGCGATCTGATATCGTCGTGTTGGTGTTGTTCCCAGATCAACATAGTAAATGTTGTTCCAGGATCAACATTGCAAGTGACCAATCACATTGTTGTGACGTCATACTTTTGTGACTTCGGAAAAACCGCCGTAAAAAACAAAAAACTCACTTAAGCTGCGAGAAACCGCCTCTGTCCGCCGATCAACGGACCCTGACCCTTTAATAAACACTGAGCAGAATTAATATTGTCCTTGCAACACTGGAATTTCATAAATGCACGAATGGCTTAAGGCACCAAAGAATAACATCACAACAATGTGATTGGTCACTTGCAAAGTTGATCCTGGAACAACATTTACTATGTTGATCTGGGAACAAAACCAACACGACGATATCAGATCATCCGAGGCACAACATGCTGTGCGCACTCGTAATGTTATTGCTCTCACCAAAGCCAGCATTACAGTCACACACAATAAAATTAAAGATGAAACTATATGCATATCAGTTTATGTCTAATAAAACCAAAGTCTTTGCCCCATCTTGATTGGTTATCTTTAGACATTTCAGATCATCAAACTCATCCTAAAATTAGGCAAAGACAATCTGGGTAAATACAAAATGCAGTTTTTAGGCAATTATTTCATTTTGATTAAATGGGAAAAAATGTATCCAAACCATCTGCTCTGTGTGAAAAAAGTGATTAATGTTAAATCATGAATTAACTGTGATTACCTGCATTTGGAGAGCTGAGTTCAGTTTCTCTCCCACACCCAGGCCTGATAACTGCCACACCTGCTGAGGCAAGAAATCACTGTAATAGAAGCTGAAGCAGCCTTAGAGATGGCAACAAGCAGCACGTCATGCCACGATCTGAAGAAACAAAGTCACTGACCTCTGTCAGTCTGCAAAGACATTTCTGAGGCTTTGGAGATCCAGTGAGCCACAGTGAGAACCATCATCCACACATGGAGAAGCTTCTCGTTCTTCCCAGGAACGACCGGCCGACCAAAATTATTCCGAGAAAACATCAACGACTCATCCGGGAGGTCACGGAAGAACTCATCACCACATCTAAAGAACTGCAAGCCTCACCGGGTTCAATTAAGGTCAGAGGTCAAGTTGCAATGATGAGAAAAAGACAGAGCCAAAATGGCCTCCATCCAGCGCTGACCAAAACAGTATAAAGGCTCATCTCACATCTGCCAAGAAACATCTGGAAGAGCCCCGAGACTTCTGGGAAATATTCTGTGGACAGACGAGACAAAAGCGGAACTTTCTGGAAGGTTTGAAGGTCTCGTTACGTCTGCACAGCAGCAGTCAGTGGTGGTGTGACGGTCTGGGCTGCGCTGCTGCTGTAACTGAGGGAACCATGAACTCTGCTCTCGACCACAAAACCCTGAAGGAGGATGTCCGTCCGTCGCTTCCTGCTCCAAAGCTCAAGAGCACTTGGGTAATGCAATGATCTGAAACACACCTGTAGGTCCACCTCTGAATGGCTCAAAAGCAGCTGAGTCACAGTCTGGACTTTTTTGCTTCTTCC
The DNA here is from genome assembly GCF_057381915.1 of Diplotaxodon limnothrissa. Taxonomy (NCBI): domain Eukaryota; kingdom Metazoa; phylum Chordata; class Actinopteri; order Cichliformes; family Cichlidae; genus Diplotaxodon; species Diplotaxodon limnothrissa. The sequence goes on along the minus strand of NC_140596.1, from coordinate 1,808,554 downwards.
TGTTAAAATTTAGTTTTTCCTTTCCCCTGTTGCCGCTGCTTGCTCACAGGGAGCATGATTAGAGATGGACCGATCCGATATTACGTATCGGTATCGGTCCGATACTGACCTAAATTACTGGATCGGATATCGGAGAAAAATAAAAAATGTAATCCGATCCATTAAATATCACGAAAGCACCTCACAAAACTTGCAACACGCCGTAACTCACCTCAGAACGTTAGCACGTCGGAGCAGTATGCATCACGTGATAGAGCGGCTGTGGCATGCGGGACCTGTCGGTGGTCTGGATAGCATGTGGAGCTTCGCTAGCAACCCGGCATTTCATCTCCGACAAAGTTATCCCCGAGAGAAGTAAAGCAAGTGTGTAAGTCCATCTCTGAATGTTTGTAAAGCATTCCTGCGTTAAGCTTACCAAACGATATATGGAGCGACTGCCTCTTCTTGCTGCTACTTCAATCATGAAACTGCTTAACGATCAGCTGATCGGCTTTTCTGTCGCGAGTCCGTCTCTCTTGTTTGCTTTTGGCCCACTTTGCACCAGAAAGAGGAAACCAGCGGCTGAACAACAGCAGCACGTTAAAGCTTGATCAGCTGTTGTTAGAATTTATTTATTATTACTTTCTACACCAGGATCTTTTTCTACATAGCTGACGCTGGTAACTGTGCAGGGGCGGATCTAGCAAAGTTTAGCCAGGGGGGCCGATAGGGCATTAACAGGGAAAAGGGGGCACAAAGACATACTTTTCTTTCTTATTCTCATTTAAAATGTCGAGCTTTTAATAAATAATTATCTGACACCCAAAGTTTTAATTTGATGTAAAATGAATAGAAGTCAATTACTGTATATAGTAACTATTAAGTCTAATATATATACCCTAGTAAGCTATAGTACTTTTTCCTTTGGGAAGGTACCATCTGTGCAGTCTGCAATTTTGTTGAAGAAAGATGTTGAATCTATTTAATATTTCTTGAAAAATAATTGATTTCTGTGCATTTTTTTTCACACTGCATCAAATTAAGGTTGATTACGTCGATTAAGCATCATGAGGTGGAGCGTGAGGGGTGGTTCCCTATTTTTTATTTATTTATTTTTGTTGTTGCTGGGAGTTGGAACCCTATTAGTTAGGTTGCTTAATATTTATGCTAAGTACTCTTTAAAATACCAGAATAGGGAGGATGGTGTAGGTTTAAGTTTATTAGATTGATCAGTATTGCTGAACTATGAAACATTTTTTTTGTATACAGGTATAACAGAATAGCTTTAGTGTAGTTGTTGTTTTAAACTTGAGTATGAACTTGCAGACTTGCAAAATGCAGCAAGATATTTAAAAAACAGTTTTGTTGATTAAAAAACACTATATCGGATTCATATCGGTATCGGCAGATATCCAAATTTATGATATCGGTATCGGACATAAAAAAGTGGTATCGTGCCATCTCTAAGCATGATGGGGTTTTTCTGTATTACTGCAGCGTCTTCACCTCACAATATGAAGCACCTATAAAGTGAGTGTTGTTTTGATTTGGTGCAATGTGAACTGAACTGTGCCTGTTTCTGTACAAGGCTGTTATTTCTATGCTCGGCTTGCTGCAAAGCTACTCAGTACATTCAGACTGTTATTGTATGAAAAACCCCAACAAGTATAAATCATATAATCACATGCAGTGTTCCTGTGTTTGCAGAGCAGCGTTTAGGACGGGTTGTGAAATTGCAGTGACGGCGGTGTTATTCCTCCTCGCCCCGCGTTCCCCTGCCATGCATCTTGGATTGCACTCTGGCCAGAGACAAAGCGGGTAATTGGATTCACATTGTATCTACGAGGAAGGGGGCGGTGGACAAACCCCTCCTCTCCTCAGGCTGGCCCATGGCGGCCAGCGTGATGGTGATATTGTACTGACCCTGCCTATCAGGGGTCGCAGTGGGGAATTATAGTGTCGGCTGTCAAGCTGAGACCCATATTCTGCCCAGAGGTAAGGTACAAGCTCAGCTCCAGAGGACTAAACACACACACACACACTCTGTGTTTTCTGAGAGTGAGTGCGTGTCAGCCCTTCTCTCTCTGGGTTTATGGGCCTGATGTTGCCCTCCAGGGGCGAGAGAGGGGAGAAGAATTACAGGCTAGCATTGAGCTGAGCCACTGAGTCAGAGTGACAGACGCTGAGGGCCGCTGCTGCATCAGTTCATACCCCGAAAAACACACACAACACCGATTAGAGGCCGACCCTGCGGACGACAGCAGTAAATACACAACAAGGCTGCACGCAGCTGAAGAAAGTGAGCTGCAGAGGTGGGCAGCCCAGCAGATCCTGCCCTGTGATCGTTCACTCACACTAATACAGGCCGTTTGTTGCAAGAGTGTTTGTTCCTATGCAGGCTGATATTTCATGAGCCAGTATTAGCATGCGGTGACCCGCCTCGGCCAGAAGACACCGCAGGATGGAGCTGAACTGCACATCAGAGCCTGACTCTGTGAGCTGAGCAGTGCATCCGCCTCCTTTTTTGTGAATAAAGAACGGCTATTTGCTGTTTGTTCAAAACAGAAACAGCACCTACACACACACACACACACACACACACACACACACACACACACACACACACACACACACACACACACACCTTTAAGGAAAAAGGGGTCAGAAACCAGCCGTGTGCTCCAGCAGCCTCACCTAAGAAACAAACAGTCAGGTATGTCTGTGTCAGGTACAGTTTGAACCACTTTATGCTCTTTAAACTTAAACTGTACATAAAAGATGGAGGTAGCTGCTGTGACATCACTAATATGATTCTGACTTTGGCACTGCCATGTTGATTTTTGGAACCAGAAGTGGCCACATTAGGATGAACAGGTTGATTTCTACACTGTTTCCAGGCGGTCGTACCTGTCAAAGTTCTTTAAAGTCCACCTGAACTTGCTGCGTTGTAGTTTAGGTTCTTCCCCAGTAAGACTGTGTGTCCAGTAAAAGATTGGCAGGAGTCGGTCAGGTAGAGACAGCGTGCTGCATGCACAGACTGTTTGGGTGCATCGTGGTGCTGGGCCGTGTACCATGCATCAGTGCACTGGTCTTCATTTCATGAATGCTACAAAATACTCTCAGAGGTTTTCAAGCATTATCCTGGATTATAAGAAAGCAACCAGCTGCAATGAAAACCTGTATTACCTGTGCACCTGTCTCCTTCACAGCTCCAATCATATCAATCAGATACGCAAAGCATGAAGCGCACAATCCTTAATGAACAAAACTGTTTCCAACACTGACAACTGCACATTCACAACATGACACCACAGAGGGGTGTTAGTAAAGACAGATGGAGCTGCTTCTGCTGGTTGGAGGTTTTTGACTGGTTTTATGTTTTTGCCTCTGGACTTTCATTGTGGGCGGGGCTCAAACTTAATGCAGTTTAAACAGGTGTTATAAAAACATCCTCTCTCCCTGCACAGGTGTTATGAAGGGGGAATTATTGAAAGAGAACAGTTTGTGTTCCATGCTGCAAGTATCATCAAGTATATCATCAAGTTTTAACATGGGAGTCTATGGGGATAGACTCACTGCTGCCTCTGCTGGACGTTAGAGGAACTGCAGCTTTCTGCAATTGAGGGTTTTTCTGAAGTGAATAATATCAATAATATGATGAGGAGGATATATAGAATTTTTTTTCTCTGAAATATTGTGGTGTTGTACTCTTAAATACGAGTTATTTAGGTGTGTGTGTGTGTACCTGTTTAGATATCTTTGTGGGGACCAACAGTCATTTGTGAGGACAAAGGTGCCGGTCCTCATCAGTTGAAGGCATTTTTGAGACTAAAAATGTGGTTTTAGTGTCAGGGTTACGTTTAGGTTGTGATTATTTTTAGGCATTCATGGTTAGGATAATTATCTAATTATGTCAATTAGATGTCCTCACTAAGATATCAAAACGAGAGTGTGTGTGTGTGTGTGTGTGTGTGTGTGTGTGTGTGTGTGTGTGTGTGTGTGTGTGTGTGTGTGTGTGTGTGTGTGTGTGTGTGTGTGTGTGTGTGTGTGTGTGTTGAGATAAGAAGCCGCCTTTGGAAGCTGAGTGAGTCCCGGCGGTGAAACAGAGCCAGACGCTGCAGATCACCACAAACCACTGAACCTTACATTCCTCCTGAGTCCTGACATACTTATCTCCAACACATACCACTCTGTCAGGGGTCAGCTGCTGGCACAGAGACAGAGGGAAAGACAGCAAGCGAGGAGCGAAGGGAAGGGGGGTTAGGATCTAGGAGTAGGTGCTCTGCGTCCCAGCCTATCCCTGCACCTCCTCTCCACCTGGAGGGAACGGAGGAGCGTAGAGAAAGAGTGAAGAGGCCTCGGATGGAAGGAGGGGTGAGGGCTGCTTAAGAGATGGAATGGCGAGGTCTATAATCCAGTTAGAGGTAAAGAGGAGGAGGGGGGTCCAAGTTCCTGTGGTTGTTTAGCCCCCAGCCCAACAGCAGTCTGGCTCACAGGTCATTGAACTCCCTTATGCTCCTCCTCCCTCCTTCACCCACCTCTCTCCCTCCTCCTCCTCCTCAGCCTCCCGTCGGGGAAGATTACCCAGACTTGAAAATCTGAGGTCAACAGATAAATAACAGCTCGGCAGAGAGAGAGCGGTACAGTAAGCATCCTTGTTTCCCCGCTGGTTTCTGTCTTATGCGGCGAGCGTTTGATCCCGCAGAGTTCGGTCCATCGTGTGGACGCAGCGAGCCCAGCCGAGCTGCCCTGACGTCCCCACGGGCGGCGCCGATAGCAGGGATGCGGTGGAATGCAAAGCGATGCGCACTCTGCCGGGGCTTAGTCCTCCCATCTTGTTTAAGGCTTACAAAATTGTTGTGTAATTGTGGGGAGATTTTGGAAATTATCCCCAAATGCACTGATGTACTTCAAAAGTGACATCAAAATGCTTTGATTCGACACATACATCTTTCAAAGTCGGTAATATTTGATATAAGTGCCTTTAGCATTCATGTAAACAACGCAGATGTGACCAAAACGGCGTGATGCCGGCCTTTGATCCCAGCGTCGCGGCTTTGATCTGGCTCACGGAGTAAAGCATGTATTTTCCGAGGGGGGAATGCAGCCGGGCACCGCAGTGAAATGGCCCTGGCAGCATTAGCCAAACATCGACTTAACACACAGCCCAACAAATTAACTAAACATACTTACCAGTCTCACATGTTTAGGGCAGCGTGCCCCGTGAGCCTTGAAAAATCGAGAGCCGGTGCTCTTCTAATAATGCACTCACAGAGATTAATGTAGGAAGGGTTGACACGGGTTATGCGGATCGCCTGTTTGTGCAAGTGGAGACCGGAAAGCTTTGCAGAAAATGAGAGCCACTGAGCTAATATACCTGACCCCCACGACACCTCTGCCGACAAGCGCTGGGTTTTTACCACCAGCGCGGTCGCAAATAATTTGTGCTAATTGGCTCTGAAGGCAATTACAGCAGAGAGGAGACGCAGAGGAGGAATGCTGGGAAGAAAGTGGTGCAGGATGAAATGCATATTGATGGTTAGCATCAAACGCGGCCCTCTTTGATGTGCCGCCGCCGCGGTGTCAGCGTGCGATGGGAGGGCTGATAGAAGAAGCTGGACAGGAGACGGGTTCTTCTGAAGCTGCAGGGAGAGGTCATCCGCACCACTGCAGAGTGTGAGAGTGTGAAGAAGAGGAGGAGGACGAACGTAAGAGCAGGTCAGAGGATCAGCATCATCGGAAATGGTCATCGGTGACAGAGTCCGCCTCCGACTGTCCACCACGCAGCTGCTCGACACAGTCCCGACTGACAGGACTCAAAACACAAAACATTACTGCGACACTTACACTGGGTTCTTCTTGTTTACTCCAACCTTTGACCTTTCAGTGTGGTTGCTTAGAAGCGCTGCAGTTCCTCTGACATCCACCGGGGGCTCCAGCAGAGAGTCAGTGCTCGTGTTCACAGCCTGATCCAAAAACTGCTTTGGTCTGTTAAACTTTTTTTTTTGGTTAACTCACCTGATTAAATTGTATTAAGGTTTCAAGTTTGCATCATTAGGGGTGTGGCCTCTTTGACTGACAGGCGGAGGTAGCTGCTAGCTAGTCTGCGAGGCTTGGACCTCTGGGAAGTCTTTCTCAAAATGTTGGACAACTTTCAGTTGAGATGATTAAAGGAGGAGAGCAAACAGCATCGCTGTGGAAGTTTCATGATGGAAGTGGGTTAAAGAACTTTCCTTGACTCAGTTTAGTTAAATCTGTCGAGGACCACGTACAGAAAACATGACCTCCTAAGAGAAAAGATGCATTACACCAGATTCAGCTGCTAGCTAATTTCAATCCACAGTTCCTGAAGGGGAGAAATGACAATTATACTAATTTACAGCTGAGTATTCAATATAATAAAACACCACAGCTAACAAAAATCAGCCTGATTTAAGTTAGCCATTTCCTTTACACATGAATAAAATAACAAATACACATTGGATGGTTAATGCTATACCCTCCACCCCCTCTGAACCCTACACCCTAACTCACACTGTTGTGATTGGTGGGTTCAGTTCAGTACTGTCAGTGTCTCCTGTGCACTGCATGTTTTCGCTGCGAGGAATAATAATCATAGCATCAAAATAAAGATTCACCAATGTCAGCAAATTCCTGGAGGGAGACTGAAAGTGTCGCTGGGAATTTGAAGGAGGAAAACTAGAGGGACAAAAGTGTTCCTCTGTATATAAAACACTGGCACACAAGCACAGGGTGATTAACACTTAATGCAAACATGTGTGCCAGCAACACCGACTAACATCGAAGGCTCTGCAAAGACTCCCTGCAGGAGATGTGTTCAGATCAGGTGGATAGAAATCTCTAACAGACTCTGTATAACGACGCAAACAATTGATGCCTCCTTGTTTACTCCTGCAAAACTCCAGGAGAAACCAGAGTGCAGAGAAAGAAGATAAACTCATAGATGGTATATCTCACTCCCACTCCCAGTGCAGGAGAGGTGTGCAGCTCAGCTCAATTCAGCAGGCAGGTCGGCGCTTCAAGGTCCTGCTCTGGCTGACTGACAGTTTGCTCTCACAGGGCTGAGTGGCCTGAGCATTTCATGTGTAAACCGCCGCTGCTCTGGCTCGTTTCAGATGTCATGAAGAGAAGCTGGCGGGAGGAAGAGCAGCCACAGCAGATGCGGTCCGACACTCGCGAGCCCCGGAGCGAGCTGTCAAACGCAAACGCCTGCTCAGGCAACCAGAAGAGGTGACAAAACACATCAGGTAACTCTGCCTTTCCGGATGGTTCCCAGCCTCTCCTGCCACAGATGTGAGACGGCCTCGCATCAGACGTTCACGGTCGCTGAAGGTGACGGGCGTGATGTGAAGAGTGCAATGGAGCCGTTTAACTGGTTGTCAACTGGTGCCGCAGATGCCGACTGGTAACTACGAGAAGGAGCTGTAAATACTGATGTTATCCTGATCATCTGAGGTCGTTAGGTGTTCATGGACAGATGTCAGGGGAAGCTCGTTAGCGGCCCTGCTGACTTTAAACTGGACTGCATTGAATCAGAAAACAGTCAAACCTCTGAAGCTTTACTGAGACAACCAAAAGTTATCTTAAATTAACAGCTATGACCCGTGAATGAGATCCTGCCCATCCTTCAGTCCCGGTCATCAGTAATGATTTCAGTGATTTAAGGCTGAGGCCCGAGGAGGGATTTTACAGATCAGAGAGCACTGACTCACAACAAAAGCCACCTCAGTGTGCTTTATATTGTACGGTAAATACTCTACAACAAAGCAGACAAAACCTCAACAATCAGATGACCAACTACGAGCAAGCACTTGGTGACAGTGGGAACGAAAAACATGTGTAGTCACTCATGCTTTAGTTTCCCTGTTCCTTCATTTCTTACTCAAGGATAGCATTAGCCTTAATCAGTGCTAACAGCTGACCTGATTGGCTGCCCCTCTGGACTTTTTGGACGGGCAATAATGTGCAATAAACATTCATTCTTTGGTTTATTAAGTCATACCTTCTTGCACTTTTTAAAAATCCACTTCAAGGTTTACTGTGTTGTGCTTAGTTGTGCCAGTGTAGGACAGTTTTCCAATTTTGTGTAAGTAGGACTTATCTTATCTTATCTTACTTCCTGTTTTACTTTGAAGGTTAGTTTTCTCCTGTCTTTGTGTGCATGTGTGTGCGTGCGTGCGTGTACTTCCTGCCTTTGTTTCCCGGCCCCCCTCGCTGTCTGCTTCGTCCTAACTGTTCCCACCTTTGTCTCATTTTGCAATTAGCCCTCTGTGTATACCTGTCAGCAGGAAGTGACCCTGAGGTAAGCTGTTTCACTGGAAGCACAAAGAAAAAAAAAAGTGGAATAACACGAGGAATGCTGACAACAAAAGGCTCAAAGGCGGTCAGGTGAATGGCAGGAGGATGACAGTGAGTGGACAGTTGGACACTGATTTCTGTATGAATCTCAGGAATCAGGAAACATAAAACAAACAAAAAATAAAATGAGCCACAATTATCATTATCATGTCCTATATTTGGAAATACAGGAAAAATAACATCCTGTATTTCCACCCACCCGCCTGTTGGTCTACACAGCATTTACACGCCCCCCCCCCACTCCCCCAATTTGGCCCGTGAACACCTGGTGACAGATTCATAATGATTTGGAGTGAGGACCATTAAAACACGCCACGCGGCAGATTTAAAGGTGAAGCGTGCGTGTTTAAGCAGATTGAGCTCGTGTCACGGCGGACCCAGAGTGAAGCCTCCAAACAGCAGCAGAAAATAAAGAAATTGGGGATATTAGCTGATAATTAGCTGCAGTTTTGTTCTCTCAGCAGACGTCCTTGAGTTCTCTCCACATGCTGCAGCGGGCTGGGGGGCTACACAAAGTCCAGTCATTAATCCTGCCGGCATCTCTAAAAATTCCAGATCACAGGCGGGACCGCGGCCGTCGGCGAATCCCCTCTGCCGCCGCCGCCGTGGTGACATTACGCTGAAATATTAAACACTGGTCTGCATCACTCTTTTTATGCACTGAAGCATATTTTGTGTAGTGCTTAGGAATATTAAAGCATAATTTATATTTCAGGAGTTTGACACCTTGACATTTTGGCACCTCTGTTTTGAATTTCAGCATGCGGTTTGACATGTTTGTATTAATAACATTGTGATCTCTGAGGGCCATGGCCTCGGGCTACTTGAACAAGACTACTAAAGAAAGGGATTTCAAAAGGAATCGCAGAGCAGCCGAGGGACTCGTCAAAATCAGCCCTGATACTGTTGCCCTGATAAAAATCCATTACCCGCAAACGTGAGGGGGATGGTGGTGCATGTGTGTGTGTATGCATGTGTGTGTGTGTGTGTGTGTGTGTGTGTGTGTGTGTGTGTGTGTGTGTGTGTGTGTGTGTGTGTGTGTGTGTGTGAAGGAAACTGAGACCCCTGAGTTTCTCCTTTTCCCCCGTTTTCATGTTTGGACCTTACTGCTTCATGATCTCCTAAACCAAACATTTTTTTTTTATTTTTACCCCAACATGCCTCATGTTCTGCATCATTATTCACAAAATCTGTGCATGACAAAAAATGTCTACAAATGGCAGTTTTTACAATCTGAAGAATTATTTTTAACCCAAAAAACAAACAGAAAGAAAGAAATGCAGGTACCTAAAAAGCACATTTGAACATTTGAGCCTGTTAGGACTGATCAACATAACCATCATCAGGTGTTAGTTGTTCGTATGTGGCTATTTGTGGTTCTTTAACTTTTTTAAAAGAAATAAATTTGGGGGAAAAAATGTAAAATCTTTAAAGTTTTTAATCATTTTATTACCAACAAAATAAAACATCACTGCTCACAATGAAACAGCTAATAAGGCACTCGTAAAGCTTTGCAGTCACTTTCAATCCTGTGATCATGCAAACAAATAAAACCAAAAGCACTTTGATTATTTCGTGAAACTCATAGCCGAGTAAAGCTTTAAAAATATTTTTTTAAAAACAAATAAACACATGGGTCAGTCTGAGTGGACTGAAGTCCAACCACAGATGAAGAACACAGTGATCCAGCTGTGCTGCCAATGAAACCAGAAGCTTTTGAATTCTCTGTTTTCTCTTGACTCTTGTTTTCTTCAGGGTTAGCATTAAAGATCGAGGAGGATAAGGTTATGGTTAGGGGTGAGGGAGGACAAAATGAGCCACTTAAGTGTGTGACCACCTGCTATTAAGGGTCAGCTAAATTAAGAGGCTAAGACACCAGGTGACGGATTTCAGTGCACAGACTTCACAGTTTTAGAACGACTGAACGTAAAGAATCATTTAAATAAAATCCTCGCTGCAGCAGAGCTGCACAATGCTCCACAGCTGCATGTTTGATCCAGCTTCCCACCTGTGTCCTTCCCACCTGTGTCCTTCCTGCCTGTGCCCTTCCCATCTGTGTCCTTCCCACCTGTGTCCTTCCTGCCTGTGCCCTTCCCACCTGTGTCCTTCCTGCCTGTGTCCTTCCTGCCTGTGTCCTTCCCACCTGTGTCCTTCCCACCTGTGTCCTTCCTGCCTGTGTTCTTCCCGCCTGTGTCCTTCCTGCCTGTGTCCTTCCCACCTGTGTCCTTCCTGCCTGTGTTCTTCCCGCCTGTGTCCTTCCTGCCTGTGTCCTTCCCATCTGTGTCCTTCCCACCTGTGTTCTTCCCACCTGTGTTCTTCCCGCCTGTGTCCTTCCCGCCTGTGTCCTTCCCGCCTGTGTCCTTCCCGCCTGTGTCCTTCCCATCTGTGTCCTTCCCACCTGTGTCCTTCCCGCCTGTGTCCTTCCCATCTGTGTCCTTCCCACCTGTGTCCTTCCCACCTGTGTCCTTCCCACCTGTGTCCTTCCCACCGGTGTCCTTCCCTCTGTCTGTGTCTGATCATCTGTTCATCTAGCGGAACAGCTTGGTTCCTACTGTTCCCCTCAGTGTGTGTAGTTGGTATTTGGTGCAAAAGTCTTTAACTTTAATTCCGTCTTTAAACTGTTTTCATATATTTAAGCACAGTTAACCCAAAGCTTCTGTGAGGATCCTAAATTGGCCAGCTTGCATTTAAAGACTCTGTGGGAGTATCACACAGACACAGATACCTGCTAATCAGCACTCAGTAACATGTAAATCAAATCCTAGAATTTCACTCACCAAAACTGGAGCTCAGACTTCCTGGTTAGTGCAGTACCATCACAGCAGCCATATTATTGGTCAGTCGTGATTAAAAAACTTTACAGTGATTTGGTGCTGTATGAATAAAATGTAATTGTTTCGAAAAGCTCCAACAGCGCAAACACGGTCCAGAGGTCCAGTTCAGGGACTCCTAACCTTCAGGTTTTGATGCTTCAGCCGCAGCTTGGTGAAGGAAAGTGACTTCTTCTGAGATGCTGCCGTCCCTACAGATACATCAGACGTGTGACTGTGACATTAAAACAGGGTTAGATTTGAATTAGTTGTTCAAAAATAACAGTAGAAAATACAAACGAATTGTCCTGGTGCCGAGTGATACAGATGTAGTGTGAGTCCGCTTTGTTTGTTCCACCCTTGAAACTTTTACTGATCCAGAGATTTTATTTCATCTTCAAACAGAATCAAACCTCAGTTTTAAAGCCTGCTCTTCTTTGACTATTACCTACTAATGATGTGTTTACTGGTAATGGTTCTGTAAAACAATTCGATCTGACTGATGAAACATAAGAATTAATATGCAGCTAGTAGTAGACAGGGTGTAACACAACACACAGCAGCAGAGGGGAGTGCCAGTCAAACATTATTGGGTTATGGGCCTGCAGTTGTGGAGACATGCACTCTATACGTCAATTAAATATTATCAGATATACGTCTGCCAGACACCTCAGGGGTGACATTTATCACCCAGACATGTGATACTTCCTGTGTGTGTGTGTGTGTGTGTGTGTGTGTGTGTGTGTGTGTGTGTGTGTGTGTGTGTGTGTGTGTGTGTGTGTGTGCAAGCAGAGCAAAGAAAGAAAACAAGAACAAGCTGGGAGATAATTCCCAACCAAGGTCCATGCATTTTTTTGCAGATTTAAGCAAAATAACATCTTCTTCCTTGTTTCATGCTCCACCTGATCACCACGTGATCACCACATGCAGTGTGTCTAAAATGAACACATCTAAGGACGTGTATAATGAAGTAAAGGTTTCCAAGCCTCGAGGCCTTCCCGTACTTTGACAAATTAAAGTACCTCGTGGGAGTTTTAGGACAGGAGTGTCCAACGTGTGTCCTGGGGACTACGTCTGGCTCGCTAAAGGTTCTAATTAAGCCCAGTTAACTGGAGTGAAATGATTCCTATATTATATGTAAATTAAAAGTATTTCTAAACACTGACAACTTTTTCACAGTGAAGTACTCTTTAGTTCCAAACACAGTGAAAGTACCCTGTAAGGTCCAAACCTGGGGTACTTATTTAATCTTCTGCTGAGCGTTTAGCACATTAGCGCTGCCTGTCATGGCCCAAGACACTCACAATCACACCTCTATCTTAAATAAAGTTAAATATATAGGAAACCAAAACTTTTACATTGAAATGATTATTTTAATTAATGTATTTCATCATTGTCTGAGTACAGATAATGGCCAGTAGAAGAACTGGTGAAAGTATGAACCTTTGTGCTGCTCTGAAGCACATTTTTGGACCTAAAGGTTACTTTGAGGTTCAATAATTACCCTTATAAGGCTTTAATTTGTGCACCTGCAGGGGCAGAAGTTTACTTTCACTGTACCCCCATGTCTGAGTGTGCAGTGGAGGTACATGCAGGTTAAAGAAAGTGAAAATACAAAGTGAGTTATTGTGGTTTTACCCAGAAATCCAGCTGCTTATCAACATGTGGCAGCAGCGGTGGCTGTGACACACGGCTCACAAAGGCAATTTAAGTAGTTTAAAACCCCAAGAGGAAGATCTTCGCTCAGGGTTTTAAAGCTCTTCTGAGTCTTAACACAGAGACACACTTCCCAGTGATATAAAGATCTCTGAGAGAACGCTGGAAGAATATCTTAATGAATCTGTTTAGAGACTCGGCTCTTTGTGAGTGGGCAGAGTCTTTTACAGAATAGAAGTAGGATTACAAAGTGAAAATAGTAATCAGACCATCAACAGAAAAAATAATGATCATAACAAAACACAGAGAGCTCCACACCCATAATCCTAACCCTGGACCTCGAGCTGCAGATCTGCAGATTAAGAAGGTTGGAGGCTGACAAACAGCCAAAGTGCTCGACTAGGGCTGGGCGATATATCAAAAATTTATCGTTACCGATATTTATGACTCTCATCGACGTCATTTTGCCCATGTCGGTAAATTCGGTATTTTAAAAAAAAAAAATAGGCATGTGCAGGTTGGCGATGTTCATGTCCCTTTAAGACGCTGTGCTACGTTACAGACTTGACGGGGTGGAGTCACATGACTCTACTACAAGACGAGACACGGGTGAACAAATGGAGGACGATTTAAATGTTGAAGCAGCAGCGACGGAGGTAGAGCTGGTGGAGGAGGAAGAGGAGACGCTTGTTAACAAAAAAAATGCATCATCAATCGTTTGGCAACATTTTGGATTCAACAAGGATGATATTGATCAAAAAATTGTTAAATGTAAACTCTGCAAAAAGACTGTTGCGTCAAGTCAAGGTAACACAACCAACCTCTTCCACCACCTGCAGCACAAGTTTTTGTTTAAGAGTTTATAGTTTTCACTAGTCACATGGCAGTGCTTAGTATTTATTATAGTTTTTTCTGTGTTTAATTGACATTTGTGTTTGTGACATTATTTGTTTACAAGTTATAGTACCTCAAGGCCTTAGCAGAGATAGGCCTTTGTCCATGATGGCATTACATTTGCACAATCATTGTTTACTTTGTGAATAGCCAATGTGAAACATATTTATTATTAAACTATTTTGTTTACAAGGGATACACATTTTTTAGAGAGCATGGTTACATATTGTATCCTACACTTTTTATTTTGTTCAGTTAATAAATCTTAACCACTAAAAGTACTTACTACTATTGTCTTCATTTATTTTCAGTGACATTTTACAGTCCTTTAAAGTGGTAATAATATATTTGCAATGAATAGGTCTAGGGGGAATAATATTATCAAAATAACTGGAGGAACTATGCTGCCTGCCACAGCCCCATCGAATGAAAGAAAAAAAAAACGTTTGTTTTTTTTGGCACTTGGGGTGGTTATCGTCCATTTATCGTTATCGAGGTTAACTGCTCAATTTATCGTGATATTGATTTTAGGCCATATCGCCCAGCCCTATGCTCGACAAATCATCAAAACATCAAAGATGGACGGGGGGCTAAAAGCAGTGAAGACATACAATGCAGAAGCATTGTATGGGCTGTAGCTCAGGTGGCAGAGCAGGTCAGCCACTAATCAGAAGGTCGGTGGTTCGATCCCAGGCTGCCTCCTGACTGCATGCCAAATATCCTTGGGCAAGATACTAACCCCACGTTTGCCTACTGGTGGTGGTCAGAGGGCCCGGTGGCGCCAGTGTCCGGCAGCCTCGCCTCTGTCAGTGCGCCCCAGGGCAGCTGTGGCTACAATGTAGCTGCCATCACCAGTGTGTGAATGGGTGAATGACTGAATGTAGTGTAAAGTGCTTTGGGGTCCTATGGACTAGAAAAGCGCTATACAAATGCAGGCCATTTAAAACTGCATTCGGTGAAAGGAGGCGACTCCTCTGGGGTCTAGGAAAAATGAGCCTCCCGCTCATTGTCCTGATGAGTTTATGGTCTCAGTCATTAGTGAGTTTAGACTCAGTGCTCAAGCACCTCCAAATTTCATCAGATCGCCTCTAAAAATAACTTTTTTATAGTATTAACAATAATATGTTTTGGAATTATCTTCAAATGTTATGTTTTCCTAACTTTTCTATTGACGACAGTACAGACAGAATAAAAACAGGCTTCATGTCCAGTGCTGATGACGTCACGATGTCACAGTCGCTCACACTGGTTTGTCATTAAAAGTCTGACAACTTTATGAAGATGCAGAGCTCATTTTAGCGAGAGGAGACAGAGGACAAACAGAAACGGGTGAGCGAGGAGGCGTGGTCTGATGAAGCTGTAGCTTCTGTTTCACTCACATTCACTGAAGATGATTTCACATAACTGAGCATGTGCTGTCCTGCTGTTTTACTGTGGAAGAAATGACCGAGTCTTTGGCTCTGGTTCGATAACTACAGGCTCCGCCCTAAAACGGTGGATTAGATTCAAATCTCTGATTATTCTTGGACACTACAAGAGGTCATCCAACACATTAGGTTTCTTTTGAAGGTAACACTGTGATGTTTATCAAGTTGAATTGAGATTTGCAAATGTGAAATGGGTTGATTACATTTGCAAACAGCAGATTTTTATTAATATTAATTACAAGGCGCTGCATGCCTGACATTATGATTGGGAGCGAGCCCCCCGAAAAGGTTGAATTTAGCGCCGCCCCTGGTCTCAGTTGCTGCTTTCAGCTATGATTGAATAAAACATTAAGTCCATTTTGGAGATGATGGTCCTGTTAGAGTCACAGAGAAACAGGAAGCAGAGGGAGGATTTAGGGCGTGGCTTCAGTCAAACATTATAGGTGAGGGGAGGGTCTAAACCAGAGGACAGCAATCTGTTTATGAAGGAGCTGCAAAAACATATCAGTTATAATAAAGACGACGCAGCCTGTCGACTATAAATCAGTAAAAACCATCAAAAACCTGTTAGCTGTGAAAAATCATTCTCATCAGCTCTGCAGTCATCAGCTTGTTTCACTACAATAAAACCAGATTTTTGTAGGATTTAAAAAAATATTAGAATGAAAATGATGAAACTTTATTCTTTAACAATTATTTAATTATATTTGGAATTATTTTATGAGCACATTTTGCCAACCTTGAAACAGAGCAGCCACTCTGACCTGTGTTCGCACAAATCAGTGAGCTAAAAGTCCTCAGCTTGATAATTAATGAAACCAACAGCAGCCTGTTAGCTTCAAAAATATAATAAAAGTAAGAAGTGAACTGTTTCCTTTGGCCTGGACGTTAAACAGCTCCAGGTCACTGAAACTGATCTGTTGGGCTGCGTGATCTGTGTGCCGGCACCCCAGCAGCACCTAAACAAACCTAAAGTTTCAATCATTTCTTTTTTATTTAGATACTTGAATATTCATCTTCATCTAGTCTTATTGTCAAAGCCACAGGAAGCTGCAGGAGATGATCCAGCGTGTCCAGACCCGTCCTAAATTCTCCCTCTTTCCTTTCTTCCTGTCATAAAAGCCCATCGTTGTGTGTTTTTGAGGCAGCAGCTTTCAGCCACCTCAGGACTGGGAACACACAGTAGATTGGTTTAATTGAATTTCCAGTGTCCTCCAGTCCAAGTCACCAGAGGAGAGATAATTCCCTTATCCACTTCAATGCGGGCCCTCTGCTGGGTGCAGCGAGTGGGGCTGTGGACCTGCTGTTTGCTGGCAGGATCTGCCACAATCAATTACACAAGCTTTGTTAAATAGCCCTGCGATTTCCTGACTCTGCTCACCCCACACCGGCGGAGTTAAAGGAGCCAAACAACAGCCGCTGAGACAAATAACCCAGATCGCTGTCCGGCTGCACTGCAATTTGGTGTCTTAAGCTGGCTGAAGTAATGCCACGCGATGCTGGAGTGGGGCCCGCTGATGTGTAGGGGCTGATGAGGAGGGCAGGACCCGCTCCCCTCCAAAAAACACTAACCACATAGCTGTGATGTCCCACCAGCAGGGGGGCTCCTTTTATCCTGTGCGGTCACCCAAGTGTCAGTTCTGGGCCTCACACGGGCGAGACGTAATTCGGCAGACGGTCGGAGAGGAAAAGAACAGTTTGAGGCAAAAACAGTGTCAGTATGTTCGGCTGTTATCTGATCAGATATGCTGCATTTTTACATTTAAGCTATGAAAGCAATAAACCTGTACGCTTCCTGTCATTTCATTCACTTTCCTTTGGGTTTCATTTTCATATTTCTTAGCATTTCCTAGCTTCGCTTGCCCGTTTCTTTTCAGTCATAGGTTACTTTCACTGAGTCACATGTTGTCTTTTTAATTTAATATCATTTATGTTTTTTCTCTTATTACTGCCTGCTTTAGCCTCCAGGGCTGAAAAACGTCGTCATCAAAAACTGCAGTTCCTTTAACGTCCAGCAGAGGCAGCAGCGAGTCAGTCCCCATAGTCCCCTCAGTCCTCCCATGTTAAAACTTTACAGCAGAAACACACATGTTTACTGATACAGTTAACCTGTTTAAATTAAATTCAAGATTAAAGTTTGCATTTTTAGGGGCGTGGCCTGTTTGACTGATAGGTGGATGGTGACACAGGTGGCTGTAGATGCTCTAGCTCCACCTGAACTGGACCTCTGGACCGTGTTTGTGCTGCTGGAGCCTTTTGGAGCATTTTTATTGACATCATGTAGCCAGTAATATGGCGGCCGTGAGGTTAATTACATGCCATCACAGTGGGCCGGTTCTTCTTCTCAAAGATCTCAAAGGACGACTGTTTGTATTAAACGTGTCCAAGGGTTCAAATAATGAGGTCAGTATACGACAGACAAAGATTCAATGCCTGCTGATTACTCTGAACACTCAGTTTATCTCAGTTGCTTCTACTCTTGGACCTGAATGATGTCACAGAGCGAGGATATCGTCATGTGGAGAGCCGCCCACCTGCTGTGAGCGACAGCCAATCAGAATAAACCTGTGTCAGCAGGGGATTTTGCAGGCCTGACTGATCTCAATGGTAAGAAGCAGCCATGAAAACGTCCTTTAACAGTTTTTGAGATATTCGTAGTTTGAGGAGGAAATTTGCTGACCTGCAATGATCTGGTTATCAGACAGAGGACGGGCTGAGGAGGTTCAGAGCCCCAGGAAGAGTTAAAGACGCATTATTTTGAACTGTGACTTATGCAAAGTTGCTCTGCTTGAGTCTAAGAATAAAACCAGGGAGCTGAATGCAGCTGTTTCTCTTTACGCACTGTTTTTTTCTTTGTGTCATTCAAGACTTCCTGCTATTTTTAATCATCACAAATCCTCCTTCTCCTCCAGGCTGTTGGGTACTTCCAGTGGCTCGTGTTGGTTTTTATAATAATCATCCGATAGCAGGATCAGTTTGTTCGATCGATTTGAATCTGCCACGGCTTTCTGTTAATAATGACACAGACTGTGGACCACGAGTCTCTTCCACTAAACCAAGTCTGTAAATATCGAAGGCTTTCAAAAATGTATTTTCAGTGTCTTTGTTAAGCTTTCCTTTGATTGTCGGAAACATATAGAAGACATAAAGAAATCTTGGTGTGTGGCTGATAATCCAGTTTGTGGTTTCGTGCACTTTATTCGCAGCCGCCTTTGCTTTTAACTTCTCCATAAATGGTCCTTTCAGACTAAAACCTGCCTAACAAAGCGAAGTGGCAGTCATCACATCTGTATGAAATTATAAATGAAAGTTTTTGAAGTTTTCTCAGAGTTCACTCTTGAAAGCTAACTGTTCTGCGCCTATTTTACTGTATGTCACACTTCTTTTCATGCTGACAAATGGAGGCTCTTTGTGTGTCCGCCGTCTCTGTGCAGCAGCGTCTCTCATTGGATATGCCATCGTCTCTGATGTGTACGATGATTTCTCGCCTTTGTTGCCGGCTGTATAGAGACAGGTTTAAGTGCCTCGGTGGAACTCCTATTCACCCCCCCGTGTTCAGCACTCTCCCATGGCCTCTTCTCCATTTCCAGCGCCCAGGGAAAAAAAACATGTCATTGTGAACCATGACCCCACCCTGATCCACATCCACTCTCCATCAGGAAGCCAAACACATGCCTGAACAATTAACTCCTGCACTGCCATCAATTTAGCCTAGAGGGAAGAAAAGAGTGAGTCACGCAGG
>NC_140596.1:1759667-1784667 GCF_057381915.1 Diplotaxodon limnothrissa | reverse complement strand
GAACACATTAATTGGAAAGTGTTACAATGCCTCGCCATCTGCAGGTCCTCACCGCAACAGTAAAGTTGATGAGCAATTTTTTCAGCCACACCAAGCACACAGTTACAAACTAAGCTGTAATCCATGCAGGGCATTCTACCAGGCATACATTCAAGTTTCTGAAGAGCAAGCAGAACAATTACAAGAAGAAACAAAAGAGCAAAGTGCATCTGATTTGTGGCACAACTGCAGGAAAATCAGACTTACAGCAAGCTCTGCTAAAAAAGTTCCAGTACGTGCCACCACAAAAAATGACAAATTTTTATCTGAGCACATGTACCCTTCCTTTCGTGGGAATTATGAAACAAACTATGGTAAAGAAAATGAAGTTAAAGCTTGTCATCAGCTGAAAGAACAGGGTATGAACATCCTTCACATGGGTAGTGTTATCAGCATCCAGGAGCCATGGCTCTCTGCGAGTCCTGACGGGGTCATTGACTCAGATGTGCTTCTAGAAATAAAATGTCCTGTGCAGACTTATCCTTCACTCACGGAGCAGCTTACCCAGAAATGCAGCGATATCAAACTGGTAGATGGAGAACTGCAGCTGCAGAAAACTGGCAGCAGAGGCTATTACATGCAAGTGCAACTTACAATGTTTTGCACAGGGCTCAAGACTGCCACACTTGTGATCTGGACACCTACTGAGCATGTTTCATTTACAGTGCAATATGATGAAGCATTTGTAAAGGAACAAGTAAAACGCTTGAGAGGGTTTTACTTCTCATATTTCTTACCTCGACTTGTAGAGGAGTATGCAGCAGGACGGTTTCAGTTAAATGAGAGATACTTGAAGATAATGGGCAAGCTTTAATACATGTTACAACTATAAATGGGACAGTCAGACACCAACATGTCTGCAGAGTTTGGTCTCTGTCTTGTGAATGAAAGGAGACATTCAATATGAAATCTGTTAAATATTTCAATACAACTAAAATGTACGTAGTTGTAACATATGGTGGGAAATGAATGACAAACTGACAACATTAAATGTTGTGAATAGTTCTGTATTTCTGTAATCTTCCAACACAAAAAAATGTCAAGAATGCACAACTAATTATTGTAGATTTGAGAAAAACATTTTTTTTTCATTTAAGAAATTTATCACATTGTGGTTGAATAAAAAAGTAATAATTGTTCAATTGATTGATTGCAATTGTTTTATATATACACATACATACATACATACATACATACATACATACGCACACACACACTGTATCACATAACCTTTCATCTAGAACACAAGATAAAAAAGTGAGACCTGGAATTATTTACTCTCTACATATATGTACATCAAATTTTAAAATAATTACATTACACTACGCAACTTTATGTCCTGAGTAACCATCTTAATATCCCCGAGTCCACAATTGTTCATAACATACACAATTATTGTGTATCACGAATGAGATCCTCTCTTAAGTTCACTAGAGCAGCACATATTCTCAGTATCTTGTCTACTTTAGGAGCCATGCTTATAGGAACAATTTGTGAAAGTATTTTGTAGACTTTCAAGCGTCTGATTGCTCTTTCAACATGGATTCTTACATTTGCAATCCGACGTGTGTATGTTACCTGTTCCTCAGTTAGCTGTCTACGTTTTTTTGTGAAAGCGGGTATTACTAATCTAACTTTTCTCTCAAAGAGTAAGTCTTTAATTGTAAAACCTCTATCTGCCATGACTTCATCACCAGGTTTTAGGTATGTTAATATTCCAGAGTCCATTGTGATAAATTTGTCACTACATCGGCCGCCATATGCCGCAGACACAAACATGATTAGTCCACATGGTGCAACAGCAACCAAATATTTGACTGTGTTGTGTGAATAATAATGGCTGTATGATTCCCCTCATGAGCCCAGATTTCTGGGTTTCTGTAAAAGGGTCTCACTGCAGTCTATAATGCATGTACTATTTGGAAAGTTCTTCTTGAAGGCTTCAGGCATAGTTGCTTGAATAGTTTCTTTTGGCAGCCATGGAATTAATGGTCGGAGAACTTCCTCCAGCTTGTCTAACCAGTGTGAGATGATCTTGCTGGCCATGCTTTGTGATATATGAAACTGGCGGCTTAGGTCACCTATTACACGGTTACTCTTTAATTTCATAAGTGTCATGAGGACTTGATCTCGGACAGGCATGGTAAATTCATTGTTGTCATATCCTTCCAGTGTCGACACAAGTGTGTTAAATGTTTCTAAGGCTATCCCAGTGTACAGCAAAGCGTCTGCATCATTTTGAAGAATGAAATATGCAACTTCATCACACTGAGTCATCTTATCCTGCACATCTTTTCTGCGAGACCTGTTGCAGTATTGATGGTCTTGTTGCGAAGGATCCTCCCACTGTGTGTGGACTGAGTGCAGATGTGGCTCAGGGGGTTGTGTGGAGATGCTGGCCTGGTCTAATTCCACTGAACGTAACACTGTGGAGTCTGAATAAGACAAAAATATGATCAGATGTACAGTCAAACTGTTAGCATAAGAGAAACTGTAAAGTGTCACTTAGCTTATTATATTTGAGTGAAATTTCTCATTCTACATTTTTTCACACAAATGCAAAATCATAAATGTCAACATAAAATGTTCCTAAGTCCCCTAAAAATTTGTCACAATTTTATTCAATTAATGTGATTAGATTTTATTTTACATTCTAAAAAAAGTCACAACTGTTGGTATTTTGCAAAGGTTGCCTTTAACGTTTTTACTTGAGTTTTCTCGACTTGAAAAAACATGTTCTTTATAAACACAAACCTAAGACTTTTACAGCCCTTGGAGCTAATCTTTTGGCATTATTATTATTATTATAAACTTTCGTTAAAATTTAGACTTTGCTGCTAATAACCAGCTAGTGCTGATACTAACGCCATTCACCATAGGCTATTATTTAGTAAAAGCAAAGAATTGCGTGTTTAAAATGCGAAACGGTGGCAAACCACATTTACACTTTCACTTACCGGGTACAGATTCTGTGTTTTTGTTCGTATTACTGGAAGCTGTCACACTCAAAGTGGTCCGAGTGAGCCTTCTTCTTTTCTTCGGTGGGGGTCGGTCATAGCCCAGATAAAGCTCCGGGTCGGGGTGTAGCTCTGTGGGCTTTTTATCGATAAAATGAAAGGAGCAAACATAAACTCTCTTTGGAGGGTGTTTGAGTCTTAAAGCTGCCAGCCACGCCAGTTTCCGATCCTCCTTCCGCGGCATAGAGTGCAGTGCGTAGGGCGGTGGGCACGGACAGGCCTTTCTAAGTTGTTGATGCTCAAGGCAAAATGTTTCTAATGCGTTTTTCAGTTTTCTTGAATTATTGTGGCAGCCGACGACAGCACACGTTGAACCCGAGCTCATCTTCGAACAGGTAAAGCCACTTATTACCGCACAAAGTAACTGATTTTGTTGTTAGCAACGACTGAACGCTGGGTCTCGCTTTGAGTAACCGGAAGTATAAAACCGGACAATGGAAGTAGTGGTCTGTCATGGCAGCCTACGTACGCTCTTACAGAAACCTGTGGATAGAGTTACATCTACGACGCAGTCACAGTTAAGGTTAGCAGCACATTCAAAGCATTCCTTAAGAGTGTGTGTGTGTGTGTGTGTGTGTGTGTGTGTGTGTGTGTGTGTGTGTGTGTGTGTGTGTGTGTGTGTGGAGGAGAGAAGCTGAAGCAGTCCTGTCACACAGCCGCCTCACCATCACCCAGGAGTCTTGGCTGCAAGCGTCCGTTTTAGAACTCAGGATCTTCATAGAAATTGCGCCTGATCGCTGTGTTAAATAATGCATCCACATTTTTTTGTAATGTAAAAAAGCCGGCTTTTAGCTGCGTTCGTGGGACAGTAATGCCACCTGACAATCGTTCCCTGCAGTCTTGACTGTGGCCTGCAGGAAAGGAGTCAGACTCCTCGTGATTGACAAGGACAGAAAGTGGAGTAGTCCCACTCCTGTTTTTGAATTGTCAACCGCAGCCGTGGGATTTAGGAGTGAAGGATGAAAACCGTGACTTTGACTTCAAGAAGGAAAGGACTTAAGCATGACAAGTGTGATTACAGTATCCGGGAAAGTCATTTAGGGCGCCAAGGTAAGAGCCGGTCTCAACAGGACATTCAATTATTTATAACACGGGGGAGCGTGGGTACTTTCAAGGCCAAACAGCTTACAGCCATTTCAAGGAAGGTGTATTCTCACATACTTTGACAATACCAGCCACACAACATTTACTTAAACTAGTTTAACTCCAGCACAAGTGGCCTTTCGATGACGCAGATTTTGTCGCAGATACAAATGAGCGTGTGATTCAGGACTAATCGGTGACCTCGGAGCTCTGATCAATAACTTCTTTTACACAATCTTTCCTTGCATGGATCCATCACGTGGGTTACATTCAGTAGCCGACGGGGAGGTGAACGCAGACCCCGCCGCTTCCTTTCTCGGCTGAGTCAGTCACAGAGTCAGAAACACAGAAAAATCTCCTGTGGAAGGTGAAAGTGTGAAAACATGGAAGCACTCACCCACACGTTATCATCACACGGAGCCGGAAAAGCATGCATAAGAGCATGTACGCGGGAAACAAACAGCAGCTTGTCTGTGGTGTTGGAAACCCATCCATCCACCCCAACCTCCTCCAGCTGTAGATCATTCTACAGGTAAAAAACAGCAGCAGGGAGAGTTTGATGGCAAAAAAACGTGTCGTCTCTTTAGCGTTGAAAGGTTTTGACGGTTGGGGTTAAAAAGTGAAGCCATCGCAAAAGCACCCGAAACATGCACATTTAATGACCAACCACCAGGGGGCGATAGCTGCAAAGGGCCTTTCACATAGAAGTCTGTGAGCGCAGTCACTGATTTTATGTCATGTTGAATAAAATGTTAGTAATTTTGTAAACTGTGGTCATTCTAAGAGCCAGGCAGGATGATTACGCAGCGTTCACTCGTAACACCGCAGGTGGCGTCTGCGGTTAAACCACACATGGACAAAATACAGCCCAACATCCTCATCCTATTTCATTCCACTCCATCCTGCGATTCTGCGATCCGTGATGTCATCTTCGACCTGTGTCATTTTCATGGCACATGTAATAAATCTATTTATATTTATTTTTAATGCACTGATATAATAGATATGAAAAAAATTACAAGCAGACTGTTTTACAATAGCCGTCTTTCATACAAAAGCTTCTTGGTTTTCAAACAATGACTGAAGTTCATTCAGCTGTTGAGAGCGTGGCCGAGTCAGAGGAGCAGTAACGAGAAATTATTAATAACTCTGCATAACAACCTTTAGTTCGTTACTAGTAAAACTTCAGTCTGTTTGCAGGTTTTTATCACTTCCTGTTTTATTTTGGTGTGTCGTTTTGTGTCCGAATGATGACATGTGGTGGAGTTTAACTTCATAGATTTTGATGATTATTCCACATGAATCCTGATTTTGATGCCATATATTCAAATATTAAAATGTGCTGATCAAAGAGAAAGCTTGTTAGACTAACTGCAAAACTAACACATTATGTGAGGGGGGTTGTGTGTCTTTCACACACACACACACACACACACACACACACACACACACACACACACACACACACACACACACACACACACACTCTGAAGCTCAGTGGGCTGCGAATGCGATGTGAGCGGATGTGAAAAGTATCGCTGGTGTAGTCGCACACTTCCAGCGAGCAGCTCGGCGGACAGACACCCGTACCAGATGCTGAGCGTGCCCTGGGCTCAGAGGCATCACTGCGAGGGGGAAAGCCAGTGCGGGGAAATAAGCACCTGTCATGTGCCAACTGAAGTGTTAAGTGCACAAATTGTGGAGGCGAGGGTGATGTTTCCGCAGGGGTGACAGCTCTGGGTCTGGGTGCCATGTCAGGGCCTGGCATATCATGCAGAGCCCCCACCACCACCCTCGCACCCCCTTGCCTCCTCGCCTCCCCTCCAGCCCATCCCCAGCCCCCCTGCTCACCGAGGGGCACAATGGCAACTATTATTTACTGGATGTCTGCCTCATTTCCACATATTCATCCTGGCCGGGCTTCGCGGGGCCACGGGGTTGCGTCGGCCCCCTCTCCCGCCCCTCGTGTCGTTGCTGAGGGGCGGCAGTGGCAAAACAATCTCTGGCGAGCATTTAGATCATTTATTTAGAGCGCCGGGTGTCAGCCGCAAACCAAATTGCCCACATTTGTGCGGCGGGGTCTTCGGCTCATGCCTCTCCCTTCAGGTTGTGAGCCGTGGAAGGTGCATCAGGCGGGGTGTCAGAGGGCTTCTTCACAAACTAACATTAATGCCACATGAAGGTCTTTCTGTGAACAGTGTGAAAGTGCAAAATGTATGATAAATTGAGCGTGCCGGGGGGGCTTCGTGGCTGTGAAGTGCTGTGGCCGGTCGCAGGCATTGTTATGACTGTGGCTATTTAGGATCATGGGAGTTGACAGTGCGCTACTGGCAGCCATAGAAGCCAGATTTATCCGGGTGTTTGTGCACCGACGAGCAGCAGAGGGAAAGTTTTGCAACATTTCGAATTAAACACAACTTCAAGGACGCTGTAAAAAGCTGTGACCCCGGCCGCCTAATGCTATTAGTTTTAAAAGCCTAACCCAACAACGTGACAGCACCTTGGAAAGGCTTTTCGTACCACCACCTGTTGTCAAGGTGTTGGCAGTGGGGGCGTGTGCAGAGCAAGTAAGGAGTAAGTGAGTGTGCTTGGAGAAAAATAGCTGCAGAGAGGGGGAGAAGGCAGGTAACCACTGCGGCCTAATGGCTTCCTGATGGGGAAACAGCGCTACATGACATCGGCTCAGCAGTCCACAAATATCTGCAGGAGACAGATGCGAACCATGTGATGCAAAGCAGGACAGCCGGTCCGTCGCTTGTCTTTGCCTTTGCTGCCACCTGCAGGTCAGGCTGCAGTCAGAGCGGATACAGAGACGTAATCGACCCCGCCGGGCTTCAGCATCTGTCATCGCTCACATGCAAATACACCATGCACACATTTATTATTTTTAACTGTCTCCACACAAAACATGTTACACAAATGAAACCTCAGCTCTTCCTTCTGAAGCAGCTGCTTGCTTCTTGTCGCCATCTGCTGGAAAACTCTGTGAAACACAGGATTTACTGGAACAGTGACTCACGGACCTCAGAAAATGAAAGTACCAATATGATCAAATGCAATAAAAATGTCTGCACAGACGTCCCAGCTTCCCTCTGATGTCTCCGGCTGAGCTTCAGGCTGACAGTTACTGCACAGTTTACAGTTTACAGTCAGGGAGAAAAAACAAAGTTATCCCAAATCAGTTTGGAAGAAAAATTAGAAGCAAAAAGTAAAAACAGGATCCTTGTTCTCACCCTGCAGCTGAGGCGAGTTTTTAGTCGAGATTTGAAGACCGTTGGTGAGGCAGAAGTCCTGATCCAGAGAGCGAGGACCTCCAGAGTCTGCAGCTGTGAAAGCTCTGACTGTCAGTCAGGGCAAAGAGAGCAGCGTCGTCAGTAATCAGCAGCAACCCCATGCAATGAATCACAGGTAGCCTGTGCAAAGAAGCCAGCAGGTCAAATATGTTTGTGTTTCCAGTCACAATAATTGTGTCTTTGCTGCTAAAGTGTTTAAAAAAGTCTGAGTCAGGAGAAGCTGGCTGTGATGCTAGATTTTATCTACAAATTCAGTTTGAAAGACGAATCAAACATAACACAGGAGCTAATGAGGTTGAAGCCTGAGCCTGACTAAAAAACTGGATTTCATCTTTATTTACTCTTGTTGAAGGTGAGAAAAACTGGGGTTATTTTGAGTACTCAGCTACAGTCCTGGCAAGACTTCTATGAGCCAGATGTGGCCTTGAAGTTCCAGCATACCTGACATCTGGCCCCGTGGGCGAGTTTATCAGACTGAGTTAGCACTGCGAGTTGAAGCCAAACGTGGCCTAACGAAAGCTGCAGATGTGCCACATACCCATCAGCCTTCACAAACATCCACCAGTCAGATACAACATCTTCAAAAACTGGCCATCAAGGCAGCAGGAGGTGCAATAAATACGGCAGAAAACAATAAAGAAACATCGTTAATCACACGTCAAACAAAACAGCAGGTCGATTTTCTGCAATCATAAACAAATATCCTTCATGTTTTCGATGCACGTATGAGCCGATCCAGCAGCACAGATGTGTCTGATATGTTTTGAATGTTGGCTAACACTTAATAATAACCATGAGTAACAAATGGTAAATGCTTATTAACAATCAGTTAACAATAAATAACTCTTAACAGCAAAATAATAATTAAAACTGTTTCCTAACTAGTAAATAGCAGGTGTGTAGCTACCTGCAGCTTTACATTTACCAGCAGAGATGGGCAGTACTGTAATCTGATTACTTTTTTCAAGTAACTTGTAAAGTAAGGGATTACTATTGCAAAAACGGTAATTAGATTACCGTTACTTTCCCGTAGGAACGCTGCGTTACTGCGTTACTAAAACCGTGATTTTTTGCGAGAATGTCTCATGACAGTGACATAAGCGAGTGCGACGTTCTGACAACAGCTGTGTGCAGATCAACAGTGGATCACATATCCAGTGCAGAGAGAGTATGAGCGTGCAGCGTTTAAAGCGTGGAAGTACTGACCTTACTTTGAGTTTGATTCCATAAAAAGTGACAAAAACATTAGTGTCCGCTGTGCGTGGGAAGAAAACTTCTTTTTACAGCGAAAAAACCCCTAAACTTCCAACAAGCACCGAGTAGCTACGACGTAATGGGAAACTCACAGAGAAACTCGCGGATTCTTCCACTGACCGCGGCACACCTGCACCAGGGTAAACCTCCGCCTGCCCCACTCCTGCTTTACAGGTGAAAATAGAGCAACAGGACCGCTGAGTCTTTGACTTTATTTATTTTCTGCTGTGTTTTACTTGCATCTATTTGAAAGACTGAGTGTAAACACAAAAATATTTTATCTTATGTGCTGGAATGTGCAGAAAATAGGTTTAAATGTTAAACTAATTTCTTCCAGTCAGAGAATGTTGCAGATAATTAAATTTTTGCTTGATGCATAAAGTTAAAAGATTAAAACTAATAAAACAAGTTTTAAAAAGAGACTTTTCCATTTGATTACATTTTGTATGATGGATTATGCAGAAAAAGTAGAATTGGGCTGAAAGATCTATCGCTTTATCACCTCTTCAGGGTGTAAATCGTGTTTTAAAAAAGTAACTAAGTAACTAAGTAATTAATTACTTTTGAAAATAAGTAATCAGTAAAGTAATGGGGTTACTTTTTGGGGGAAGTAATCAGTAATTAGTTACTGATTACTTTTTTCAAGTAACTTGACCAACACTGATTACCAGTACTCTGATCATCTGAACATATATTGTAACAGGATGATATGTAGAGTTTAGTTTTTCATTGTTAACAGTGACACAGCTGTTATATCATAGCTCTATAAATACAGTGACATGAACGATAAAGTTTTCACACGAGTCTCTGCCGTCACACCGACTGCTTCCATAGGAGTAAGAGTCTAAGTAACGTGCTGCTCATCAGACGGTTGGTTTAGTTTGAGCTATAAAAAAAAGTCTTCCCATCAGTGGGCATCACATCTAATCCACCCCAAGGTCAAACAGACCCTCCGATACTCAAACACAACCTGTTATAATTAAGTTTGTTATTTCTGCTCTTGGTTCCTCTGTCATGTGACTGGAAAGTTCTAAGAATCAGGTGTTCTAGAAAGTGATGTCATAAAGGCAGTTCACTGAAAACTAAACCGGCATCATAGAGTCACAGCTAACTCTGCAGCCACAGCCACCATGGACAAACGCTTCATGGAGAGTCGTGGTTACCAGTATAAGGGCAGACTGGGACAAGGCATGTTTGGTGAAGTTGTGAAAGCATACTCAACCCAGATGAAAAAAATGGTCGCCATAAAAGTCACTGACATAAGTAAATGCACCTCTGTTTACATTGAAAAGTTCCTTCCTCATGAAAAAGGCGTCCTGGAAACTTTGGATCATCCCAACATCGTTAAGACTCACGAGATCTTTGAGTCGCCCAAAGGAACGGTAAGACATTCGTGCTCTCTGCTGTTTTAGCGTCACGCTGAGCTCTGCTGCTACAAAGACAGCACAAACAAGTAAAGGTCGTGGTTTATTCTAGTGACCAGCAGGGGGCGACTCCTCTGGTCAGTAAACACTTAACTTCTTGGGTTTTGGAGCAAGAAATGACCAGATTTGGACGAGTGGGGGGAGTGCTGAGTGTTCAGCTAATTAGAGCTCAGTAAGATCCAAATAAAATCCTCAAATTTCACTCAAACTGGAGCGCAGACTTCCTGGACAGTCTGTTAGTACGATAACCTCACAGAGCCTGCCAGTGTCTGCTCACGGTCACATTCACAGATGCTTTGCATGGATGCAACATGTCTGACTGCTTATTAGTTTGTATTTACTGCAAAAGACACAGGAGTTAAAATATAATCAATCCAAGTCGTGTCTTTAATCCAAAACTATTTTAAGATAATTAACCTAAAGCTTCTCTTACTGCCGTTATTTGCTGATTCTTGATTCGCAAATAACGACACAGGAGGCTGTAGCCACCAGCTACAGCCTCCTGTGTCGCCATCCACCTGTCTGTCAAAGAGGCCACGCCCCTAAAATGGCAGACTTTAAGTCTTAATACGATTTTAAAACGGGAGTTATATAAACCTTCTGCCTGTAGTTGTTCTGAAGGTGAAGTTATCTACAGAGATCAGAACAGTTTGTGTATCAGGCTGCAAACATGGTTACTTCTGCTGTAAAGTTTTAATATGGGAGTCTATGGGGACTGACTCACTGCTGCCTCTGCTGGACATTAGAGGAACTGCAGGGATTCCTGCGTGGTTCATCATCTCAGGCATTAGTTTTAATTCTTATTGCATGGCTCATACTTTTGATTATTAAAGCTGGCCACCACTGTTCTATGTTTATAATATGGCTACACGAGTATAGCTCACTCGATGCATCTGCTACATGTCTAATAACAAGTAATTACTAGAAATCCAACACAAACAACACCGATCAACATTTAGACCAACTACTGATGGACGGGTTTCATCAGCTTACCTCGGTTAGTGTTGATGTTACGACCACGAGTGTGGAAGTGGGTCAGGAGCAAAATGTCACTAACTGTGATCTTTGCTGATTAGTTGGGACAAGTGATTCATTAGGAAGCCATTTCTGTTATCTATTTAAGTTGTAAAATATGGTTTCTCACCCAATAAATGGAAATTATGGCCCTGATACCCTCCCCGCCTGCTTTAGTCTCACCTACACTCTGATACAGACAGCTGGAGACTCATCCTTCTTATACTTCTTTGAGTTGATGCTTTGTAATGTAAAGTCTCAGAAGACTAGCAGGGACGCAGACGTCCACGCCGACCTTCACGCTCTCCATCTAATAACGAATTGTCAGTATAATGGAGGCCTGATGAGGGTGTCTGTCTGTGGAGCGTCGGAGCACGCTTGCACCTCTGACGCATCAGGCTTGTTTGATGATAGCGAGCTGAAATAATACGATTAGGGTCATAAATGAGCGCGCTGGGTCACCTGATGGTCACCGCTTGTGTTGTTAGATGAGAATTTCTGGATTTATTTCTCTGTATGCTTCCATGTCGCAGGTCTACATGGTGATGGAGCTCTGTGTCAAAGGAGACCTCCTAAATTACATCAACAGCAAACTGGCCTTACCAGAGCGCTTCAGCCACAAGCTTTTCTCCCAGCTGTGCAGGGCAGTGGAGTATCTTCACAGCAGGAACGTGGCCCATAGAGACCTGAAATGTGAAAACCTGTTCCTGGATGCAAAGTACAACCTCAAAGTGGGCGACTTTGGTTTAAGCAAGACGCTGACGTATGTGGACGGTCGGGTCGTGCTGAGCAGAACCTTCTGCGGGACGTCGTTGTACGCAGCCCCAGAGGTTCTGCACAGTATTCCTTACGACCCCAAAGTGTCAGATGTGTGGAGCATGGGCGTTGTGCTCTACATGATGCTGTACGGCTCGGTGCCCTTTAACTGCTCCAACGTTAAAAAGCAGGCGCAGCTTCAGAAGAAACGCCGCTTTAACTTTCCGAAGGATCCTCCAGTTTCCCCAGAGGCTAAAGACCTGATCCGAAGAATTCTGCACCCCATCGTGGAGCAGCGGCTGAAGGTCAGCGACATATTAGCGAGCGCCTGGGTATCAAAGGAACCGGTGGAGAAGTGTGACAGGGCCTCCACATCTGCTGCAGCGACGCCACCTGTAGGAAGCAGCTGGGATGCAGAGGAAGGACCGTCAGCTCCACGCACAGACAGATAACCTCACATGAACATCTGGAGTCTGTGAAACACTGAATAAATAAACCTTCTCTAACCAGGTGCAGCTTTTTGTTGTTTTGTTTTTTTAATTTATTGTACATATATACTTCTGTCTCTTAAAAGTTTTCTTTTCACTTGTACTGAACACATTTGCATACAGTTTTCATTGTTCGAAAGCACAATAAAGATTCTGATTCTTCTGAGTTTCCACACATCAGGAAGACCTGCCAGACATAAAACAGGCTGCAAGTATTACATTAAACAGGACACATTAAAGACATTTATATGAAAGATGGATTTAGCCGGTATTGTTTTTAGTGTTTTGGCTGATCAGGACTATCTCGGCTGGTTAACACACAGGCCCTGATGCCTGCAAACAGAAGGGTGGACTTCCTGTCAGTTAAGGTAGTTGAAATAAGTCACAGACTGTATATAGAAGATGGACGTAATCACCATTACACCAGCAGAGCTGAAATTAAATACCAAAACTGCAGTTCCTCTAACGTCCACCTGAATCTGATCACTCTGAGGGAATGAAAGACATCATCAATAAAGCAGAGTGGAGCCTGCATTTGAATCCAGAGAAGCAGAGCATCAGATTTATCTTAAACTAGCTTCAGTTAAACTACAACCAAAGAGAAGCTAACATCTCGTCTTCACCGAAGCTCCTGAGCCAATGCACCAAAACCATGTCAAACAGGAAGTTACAGTGTGGAGCTGTGATAGGTCCACAGAGAAATCCAGACAGAGTTTGCACACTCCTCAAAGCTGCACAAAAGCCAAAAGATGAAACCTGAAGCAAAAAGCTGCAGAGAGGTTAAAGCTAGAATGTTAGATTGCACTTTCATGAGGAACTTTCGTTTATGTATGTGTGCAAAGCCAGATCTTCGTCTTTACATGGAAAGAAGAATCCAGCTGCAGTGTTTGGAGGAAAGCTGAGACTGAAGGAGTCACCTGGATGATGATGACCTGTACACCTCCAGGACACTGCGGCGTGCAGCTCAGATCTCAGCTGACCCTTCTCACCCTGGACACAGTCTGTTTGACCTGCTCCCCTCAGGCAGGAGGCTCCGGTCCATTCGCACCAGAACCTCTCACCATAAGAACAGTTTCTTCCCCTCTGCTGTTGGACACATGAACAATAACCATATGACTGTTCCCACCACTAACACATGACCCTACGCTGTGTTCACTGCATCATTCCATGTTTGCACTGATCACCACCTGCACTCATGTATATATCTTTCTACGTAGCACTCTTAATTCTTATTCTTACTTTTATTTTTTTCATGTCTATTTAAGCGTAATTTATAACAGTATGTTTGCACTGAAGCACCGCAGCAATTTCCTAATGTTGTAAACCTGCTCAACATTTGGCAATAAAACCCTTTCTGATTCTGATTCTGATGAACGTTTCTCCCACTGAAAACATCCAGATGAAAAGAATCAACTTTTGGGAATTTACTTACCTGGATTATTGAGCATGACTCAAGACATTTAAAAAAATAATAATTTACTAATCTTTTTTCATATTCACAAACGTAAGGTTAACAGAAAACTAAATTTCCTCAATTTCTTGATGGAATTCGACAAATATACTGACACCATCAAACATTCCTCTAATCACAAAGCAATTACGCCGTTATTAGTCTGCTTAAATTAAATATTCAGAGGCGTAATTAATGCGAGGCTCTGTTTTTTGTTTGCTTTTTGTTCGCTCTCCCTGCAACATCCATATTTTTTCTTCTGTGTTAAGCTTCTGAAATTATTTTGTAGAGTACATATTTTATTTAATCTTTGTGGTGCTGAGGTAGGCAGCACGGTGGTTAGCACTGTTGCCGCACAGCAAGAAGGTCCTGAGTTCAATTCCAACATCAGGCCGGGGTCTTTCTGTGTGGAGTTTGCATGTTCTCCCCGTGTTTGCGTGGGTTCCCTCCGGGTACTCCGGCTTCCTCCCACCGTCCAAAGACATGCAGCTTGTGGGGACAGGTTAATTGGATAATCCAAATTGTCACTAGGTGTGAATGTGAGTGCGAATGGTTGTCTGTCCCTGTGTGTTGGCCCTGCGACAGACTGGCGACCTGTCCAGGGTGTACCCCGCCTCTCGCCCTATGACAGCTGGGATAGGCTCCAGCGCCCCTCGCGACCCTGAAAAGGATAAGCGGAAGCGAATGGATGGATGGATGGATGGTGCTGAGGTAGCTACTGCTCTTGTACCTTGTTCCTTTATCAAATAAAGTTGATTAAAAAAATAAAAACATTTCCAGCCACCGGTCAGCTGACGGGTATTTAACCGGAAGTGTTTGCTGGGGACGTTCGAGCAGCAGTGCCGTTTTTATTCTGAAGGCCGGAAGTCGAGTCTTTCCCCCGCTGTGGCTCTCCGCGCTTCTTACGCTTCTTACGTAGGCCATTCCCGCCGCGTTTACGGCCGCCTCCGAGGGTAGCGGCAGCCCCGTCAGTCAGGCCCGTTTTCCGCCTTTCTTTAATTATTTCTGTCGGTGTGACTGCGGCGGGTAAACACTCCGATGGTCGTTGAGCCCGCGCGGCACTGAAGGACTGCAC
This sequence comes from Diplotaxodon limnothrissa, assembly GCF_057381915.1. Lineage (NCBI taxonomy): Eukaryota > Metazoa > Chordata > Actinopteri > Cichliformes > Cichlidae > Diplotaxodon > Diplotaxodon limnothrissa. Next base: position 1,769,774 of record NC_140596.1, on the reverse strand, counting down.
AGGCTCGGAGCTCCACCGCAGACATGGCTCGCCCTCGGCCGCGGGACTACAAGGCAGGAGATTTGGTTTTCGCGAAGATGAAGGGATACCCGCACTGGCCGGCCAGGGTGAGTCTGGGCTGGGAGCGCGGGAGGCGGGGTCGGTGCGCGCGGTCCTGCCGCTGCTGCGGGAGCGGAGCCGCATTTCTCTGCGCATTTGCGGCCCCGGGCAACGTCCGTGTGCGGGCATCTTACACCGAGTTCGGGGCCCTTAGCAGGGCTCCATTTTCTGCGAAACTGCGCTTCTCTCCCAGCTTCGCACTGCGTGCGTGCGTGCGCGTGTTTTAATGTGGTTGTGATGTTAAACCTGCACATGACCTCAGGTAACCTCGCTCACGCGCCGTGTTTCTGTCGGCTTCTCGCTGCTGTCCCACATCACTAAAACGAGCCCGTGCTTCAAACACGGCTCGTGTATACCTGTACGTATACCTGCCACTCACGCAGCACGAGTGACCCACGGCTCCTGCAAGTCCTCACATGACTGCGTTCACATAATGCACGAATGCAGATTTATTTTCCTGCAGTCAGGAGTGACTGTGGACACCTGTGCACACCTGTGCTCACCTGGTGATGCTCAGGGACCGTGTGCAGGATGCTGATCGTTTCAGATAAAGTCTAAGAGAGAAAGTTTGGACCCTGTCAGGATGGTTTTGCTGTTTGAGGTTTTATCAAAGGTTCTTTTAGAAAATGTGAGATAAAATCCTGACAGCAGGTTCAGGATGTTACTGACGTGATGGGCTCCTACAGTGCTTCAGCTTCCACCCTGCAGAAGGTGCAGCGAAGCACAGCGACATTTGTTATGTCCTCTAAAGTTTAGGAATATTTGACTGTAAAAGTGGATGAACGGGACACGCTCCACCCAAACTCCTGTCACTTCACAACAGAAGCTCTGATTCACGTCAGACTCGGTGTGTCAGTGGGCAGGAGGTTCCTCCATGCACAAGCAAAGTTTAAACACAGAAATGATTCATATATGAGAGCATGTATGGATTCATCTCCTCTTAGAGAGGTTTGACTCGGATTGCCAGAGGAGCACCGACCCATTGGAAAGCTCTGACTGTACTGAAGGGTGGCTGTGGCTCAGGTGATGCAGCAGGGCAATACTAATCAGAAGGTTGCTGGTTCAGTCCCAGTCTGCTCTAGTTGACATCTGGTGCATCCATCAGAGTATGGATGTTAGAGCATGAAAAATGTGCTCTGAGTGCAGAAGTACTCGCTATACAAGAATCAGACCACATATAACATGTGGCTGTATCAGGTAGACATTTAAAAATGTACGATGTGGTTGAGTAGTGATCAGCTGATGGATAATGGCACAGAGAAAAACATTTCACTCTAACTTCCAATGGGCTGTTTCTCTAAAGCACGGGTGTCAAACATACGGCCCGGGGGCCTGCGAAAGTGTCTGTGATCTAACAGCACGGCCTCATACCTTTGAATGGTTCTAGTTAGATGGGTTCTTGGTCCTGGGTGGAGGACTTCTCCATCAGTGTCCTCAGACCGCAGGTACTTTACTCACAGCATGTTTTCAGGAAGCTCATCTGTTTCTAATCTGACAGCACTCACATATCATTTATTGTATTTTTTATCCTCCCTACTTGTTTATCCATCTCCTGCTGTTTGTCCTAGTCATTGCAGTCTAAGCAGCAGCGCTTCAAGCTCCCCGCCCACCTCCTCCACCTCACCGAGGCATTCCCCACCCGGCAGATTTTATTTACACAGCACCAAATCACAGCAACAGTCGCCTCAAGGTGCTTTATACTGTAAGGTCGACCCTACAATAATACATACAGAGAAAAACCCAACAATCATATGAGCCCCTATGAGCAGCACTTTGGCGACAGTGGGAAGGAAAAACTCCCTTTTAGCAGGAAGAAACCTCCAGCAGAACCAGGCTCAGGGAGGGGCGGGGCCATCTGCTGTGATTGGTTGGGGTGAGAGAAGGAAGACAGGATAAAGAGAGACAGAGGTTAATAACAAGCATGAATCAGTGCAGAGAGGTCTGTTAACATGTAGTGAGTGAAGGAGAAATAATCTCCCCAGCGTGGCCTGGGTCTGCCCCAGGGTCTCACCCCCGACATGCCCAGAACACCTCACCTGTGAGGCTCCACGCTCTGAATCACCTCCCCATCGTGGTGGAGGAGTTTGTGTGCCTTAGTCCCAGGTGAAGAGTTCACCTTCAAGGTGGCTGTAGCTCAGGAGGTAGAGCTGGTCACCCACTGATTGGAAGGTTGGTGGTTCGATCCCTGGCTCCTCCAGCCTGCATGTCAAGCATCCTTGGGCAAGATACTAACCTGAACTTGCTCTCCGATGCGTCCATTGGAGTATGGATGTCGTTAGAAAGCACTATGTATAGAGCACGTGAATGAGGCATGTTGTATGCCTCATTCACGTGCTCTATAAGAATCAGTCCATTCCACCGTTGCCCTGTGAAGCATCAACATCATGATTACCCTGCTCGGGGAGGGTATGGCGCTCTGTGGGGACAGCCTAAAGAAGCATCATCACTGCCCACAGGAGGCGCTGTGGGGACCGGGGGTTGGATCTACATGTATTTAATTTTAGCTGCTGAAAATTGTTTAAAACTATCATTTAAAGTAGTGTGAAACTCCTCTCTAATGAAACATAAGTAGTTTCAGCGCCTTGCTTCATTCGTTTCTCTTTGTAAGTCCAACACGCTGTTTTATAACCAAATGCTCGTTTTGTTTTTATCTCTGTTTCGTGTCTGTCGTATTTCCTGTAAGAGAAATTTCTTCATTGAAACTCATGAATGTGTTAAAAATCCTCACAGATAGAAACGATGCTTCTGTAACTGTTACGCTGCTGTATAAATACAGTTTGTTGTTGTTTTCATCCTACCTCCTCCAACACGCTGACCTCTCTCCAGGCTTCTGTGACCTCGGTTGGTCATCGCTCTGATAAATATTCACTTTCTCTCTCTGCTTCAGATTGATGAGCTTCCTGAAGGAGCTGTCAAGCCACCTGCCAACAAATACCCCATCTTCTTCTTCGGGACCCATGAAACGTACGCACCTTTTTATTTTTCAGCTTGTGTTTACGAGGCAAGCAGCAGCTGCAGCGCTCGGGTCCACGGGCCGGGAATCACGATATTTGATCCGAAATAAATCCAGAGCATAAACTCAAACTGGCGTTTGGCCTCCTACGGAGGGCGGTCCGTGGAAATCGGCTGCGCAGGAGTTAAAATGTGTGTACACTCATATCCATGATATTAGCAGATTTATCGATTCATTGGCGTTTGTCTCGCTTTAACGTTCCAGATGATTTGAATTATTTACATGCTGGCTGTTTTTCTGCAGGAATTTTGACCTTTCCTCAAAACAAAACCACCAGAACTTTAATAAAACTCCAGCTGAGAAAGTTTTTAAAGTCTGTGTTTATTTACTGCAGCATATAATAAAAATAATACCAGAATGTAATTATATAGAGCATGAAAGCATATGAACATGATGCACAGACCTTACAGGTAACACAGACTGGCTTTATACTGCTGCGTAGCTTCATCTGTAAACACGTATACAGATGTTTTTGTTTATTTTCAATATTTTGTTGTACTTGTTACAAGGACAATAAAAATATTCTGATTTGTGGATCCGTCGTGTTGCTCGACACCTGAAAGATCCCTGGTTTCAACCAGATTCCTGGGATTTAGAATCTCTGGAAGAGCCGCTCCATCCCTGATGAGTCATCTTTGTATATCAGGACATTTATGCTTAATAGCCACACAGTGAAGGAACTGAAAGTTTCAAATGTTCAGAGTTAAAAGATCAACATTTAAACACGGAAACAAAAAGTACTCAAGTACATGTACTTAGTTACTTTCAGTCTGGTGCTATCCATGCTCTCATCCAGTAAGATCAGCCCTGCTCATCACACATGATCACACACACTGTATATAAAAGATGGACATAGATCTGATACTAGCATTGTCTCTGGTGTCCAGCAGGGGGCGACTCCTCAGAAGTCTGAGAAATAAAGAATGAATCTTGACGTTTGTTTTGTAAATAACGGTCCGGTTGGAGTCGGGAAGGAGACGAGGATCAAAAGAGGCAGCGGGCTCCACTGTGTGGTCACGTTCAGCCGTCACGCTCTACAAGTCAAATATTTATGGAGCTTCGTTTTCACTAAACTATCAAAAATATCACCAACCGGCGATGGAGCCGTCCAGATTGTCTCCTCAGAGCCTCGTGAAAACGCCGCATGTTCATCAATGAACTTCAGATCATTCAGTAAAGCCGCTCTGGGTGTTTTTAGTTATGATAACAGAAGTAAACCTGTCCGCTTCTTCTTCTGCGTCTTTTTCAGTGCATTCTTGGGTCCAAAGGATCTTCTTCCCTACAAGGAGTACAAAGACAAATTTGGCAAATCCAACAAGAGGAAAGGCTTCAACGAGGGCCTGTGGGAGATTGAGAACAACCCCGGAGTGAAGTTCACCGGCTATCAGGTCAGTGGGCGCTGAAGCTTCAAAGAAAAGCCTTTCACAATAAACATCCTCCTTTCAGCTTTACTAATCAAACGCAGCGTTGTCTGCTCGCAGGCCATCCAGCAGCAGAGCTCGTCGGAGATGGAGGAGGGCGGGAACGCCGCCGATGGCAGCAGCGAGGGCGAAGAGGGCGACTCCGTCGAGGAGGAAGACGACAAGGAGAAACTGAAAGGAGACAAGACCGGGTCCAAACGGAAAAAGACGGCCAGCTCCAAGGTAGCGTCCTGCAGACAGGGGAGTGCGAAACGAGTCTGTGCTCGTTACGCTGCTTGTTTCAGGTTTGAGCAGGAGAGGTCATCAGCTGTGCCGCAGTAATCTGACCTGCTGGGGTCAAATATGTCTGTTAGTGTGAAAAGCTTGAATCAACATGTTCCCACGGGCTCCAACAGCAGGCTGGAAACACGTTTTTAAATGAGAGTGACTCACTGTGGAGCCTCTGCTGGACATTAGTGGAACTGCAGGTTTCGGCGCTACCTCCAGGTTTCAGCTAAAAATCTGAGATGAATCGTCCAGATTTAAAGTCTGCGGCATTATTCTCGCGTTCTCCTGCTCTCCACAAACCCAACAATAAAGCTTTGGTCAGATATTTAAATGGATTTTAAAAGAACATCAGGGAGCTCGGTCTCCCTTCATCGCTGTGAGCACACGCGGTGATGTGGTGAGTGTTGACTCACGTTACTCGCTCGGGACCTAACAGATGATCGGTTTTGTGCTGTTTGAGGAACATTTCATGAAGCAGGGCGACGTGAATGTTTGATTTGTTGATGTTAACAAACGTCTGAAATAAAATCAGCTGATATCTGATGGATGCTGCAGAGGATCACGTGAAAGCCGCGTCGCAGACATCGTTTGAATCTCACGGCTAAATATTTTTTTAATTGCTCAAAATGAGTCTAAACCTTCATCTTTTGCCCTTCATTCACCCAGATGTTTGCCGCCCCCGCAGCAGCGTCTCCGACCTTCCCCGTGTTTTTCACGTCCTCCGTCTTTTGTTTGACCTTTATTCTGGAGGAAAGCTCTCCCTCCCTCTCTCTCTGTGTTACTGTAGTCATGTTTAAGCTGCTGTAAATGGAGGCAGGTTGAAAAAGTCACTCGCATCCTGCTCTTCACTTAGCAACCACAGTTGCCTAGCAACTGGTCTCCATTACACACGGCACATGTGGTGCATCCGAAGGAATGTGCTGCGCTCCCGGGAGCAGCGTGTGTGTGTGGTGTACATGTTTAGACATCTTTGTGAGGACAACACATTGGAAGGCTAGTCCAGGTCCCCACAAGTTTGAGACTCGAAATGTGGTTTTAGTGTCAGGGTTACAGTTAAGTTTAGGGTAAAGGTTTGGATTAGGCGTTCATTTTTGATGGTTAGGTCAGGAGCTCGAGAAGGCATTATTAGAGATGGCACGATACCACTTTTTTATGTCCGATACCGATATCATAAATTTGGATATCTGCCGATACCGATATGAATCCGATATAGTGTTTTTTAATCAACAAAACTGTTTTTTAAATATCTTGCTGCATTTTGTATAAGTTCATACTCAAGTTTAAAACAACAACTACACTAAAGCTATTCTGTTATACCTGTATGCAAAAAAAAATATTTCATAGTTCAGCAATACTGATCAATCTAATAAACTTAAACCTACACCATCCTCCCTATTCTGGTATTTTAAAGAGTACTTAGCATAAATATTAAGCAACCTAACTAATAGGGTTCCAACTCCCAGCAACAACAAAAATAAATAAATAAAAAATAGGGAACCACCCCTCACGCTCCACCTCATGATGCTTAATCGACGTAATCAACCTTAATTTAATGCAGTGTGAAAAAAAATGCACAGAAATCAATTATTTTTCAAGAAATATTAAATAGATTCAACATCTTTCTTCAACAAAATTGCAGACTGCACAGATGGTACCTTCCCAAAGGAAAAAGTACTATAGCTTACTAGGGTATATATATTAGACTTAATAGTTACTATATACAGTAATTGACTTCTATTCATTTTACATCAAATTAAAACTTTGGCTGTCAGATAATTATTTATTAAAAGCTAGACATTTTAAATGAGAATAAGAAAGAAAAGTATGTCTTTGTGCCCCTTTTCCCTGTTCATGCCCTATCGGCCCCCCTGGCTAAACTTTGCTAGATCCGCCCCTGCACAGTTACCAGCGTCAGCTACGTAGAAAAAGATCCTCGAGTAGAAAGTAATATTAAATACATTCTAACAACAGCTTATCAAGCTTAAACGTGCTGCTGTTGTTCAGCCGCTGGTTTCCTCTTTCTGGTGCAAAGTGGGCCAAAAGCAAACTAGAGACACGGAGTCGCGACAGAAAAGCCGATCAGCTGATCGTTAAGCAGTTTCATGATTGAAGTAGCAGCAAGAAGAAGCAGTCGCTCCATATATCGCTTGTTAAGCTTAACGCAGGAATGCTTTACAAACATTCAGAGATGGACTTACACACTTGCTTTACTTCTCTCGGGGATAACTTTGTCGGAGATGAAATGCCGGGTTGCTAGCGAAGCTCCACATGCTATCCAGACCACCGACAGGTCCCGCATGCCACAGCCGCTCTATCACGTGATGCATACTGCTCCGACGTGCTAACGTTCTGAGGCGAGTTACGGCGTGTTGCAAGTTTTGTGAGGTGCTTTCGTGATATTTAATGGATCGGATTACATTTTTTATTTTTCTCCGATATCCGATCCAGTAATTTAGGTCAGTATCGGACCGATACCGATACGTAATATCGGATCAGTCCATCTCTAGGCATTATGTCAATGAGATGTCCTCATTAAGATATGAAAACGAGTGTGTGTGTTAATCAGATGGGGACAAAGAAACAGAAATGAGCTCATATTAAAGCTAAAATCATGTTTTCAGGTCTGGACTTTGACTCAGCTCATATCTAACTTTATATAAATGGCCTGTATTTGTATAGCGCTTTTCTAGCCCTCAAGGACCCCACAGTGCTTTTTCACATCCAGTCATCCACACACAGGTGATGGCAGCTACATTGTAGCCACAGCTGCCCTGGGGCGCACTGACAGAGGCGAGGCTGCCGGACACTGGCGCCCTCTGACCACCACCAGTAGGCAAACATGGGGCTGCATGCCAAGGATATTTGGCATGCAGCCAGGAGGCAGCCTGGGATCGAACCACCGACCTTCTGATTAGTGGCTGACCTGCTCTGCCACCTGAGCTACAGCCACCCCACTATACAACGCAGTTACATAGTTGCAGAATTAGAGATGATTCCCTGTGAGCAGCACTTGGTGACAGTGGGAAAGAAGACGAACAGGAAGTGACCTCTATCAGAACCGGGCTCCGGGAGGGGCTGTCACTGTGATTGTTCTTTGAGTTTTGTTTTTGCTTTGCTGCCTGTTGTATCTGTTATGTCACACAAAGAATTTCATTCATTTCTCTTCATAACCTGATTCATCACTTCTATTAAAATTAGTTGTTTGAGCAGACCTGCCGCTGCAGGCTGCAGTAAGTCTTTGTGGAGCATACAGCCTAATGTTATGTTGTATGCTCCACAACACAACCAACAAAGATGTCCCTCAAGTGTTTCCACTTCTTTGAGCATTTCCTCACATTCATTCATTCGGCAGTCTTCCTCCAGAAATTGGCCTTTGTGGATTTTCACTTTACATATTGCATGTCTGTTTCTGGCGTAGGGTTTCAAAGGGGTTTGCAGTGAGTTGGGTTTTTTTAACCTTCCTGATCCGAGGCTTTTAAAGATATTTGCTCTGATGTTTGGTTGTCCGGTTGAACTGCTCTATGAGCTGAATGTCTTTAACTATGTGTAGTTTGTCTGCTGATGCTCGTTTTCCTGCCTCAGAAATCCTCAAAGCTGTCGAGGATCTCGTCTGGAGAGGACGACCTGGGGAAAGACGAGAAGGATGATGACCAGAAGAGCGGCTCGGAGGGAGGGGACCCTGACAACGATCTCATGCAGAACACCACTGACAGTAAGGTGGGAATAAAAGATGTTAGCACTCAGAGGCAAGAAAGAGGTTCGAGTTATGCATCCAAACTGATAAACAGAGTTTCAGTTGGAAGTGTGCGTTTCAACCCAAACCAAGTTGTTTTTAACCCGTTTTAAATCACTGGGAAACACTGTACACGAATAGAAAAGAACAGAAAAGATTTGTTCTATACATCCTTGGTACAAATTCAAGAAGCCTTCAAATATAAATGCAGACGATGCATTTACCTCTGCTGCTGTGTTTGATGACCGTTCCTCCCTGCTCCACATCAAACAGCTTTTTGATGACTGGGTCAGTTATAAGAGAGTTTCTCTGCCACCGTTTGTGGCACATGAATATTTTTCACTACTCGTGGGCCGTACCTCAGGGAATCCTAAGAAGATATTGAGGAAAAAGGCTGTGGGGCTCTCATTCAGGAGCAGATTAGACGAGCCTCCAGGTCGGAGATCCACCAATTGGACTGGAGCCGTCCCTGGTTTTTGTTGCCAGTTACTCTTCAGGTTGTGGTTGGAAATGCACCCTCCACTGCAGCGTCAGTTTTTCTCGCTGGATGCTCTGGATTCTTACCGCTGTGCCCTCGCCGCTTGCATCGCCAAACCAGTGGCTGATCCCAGCGGCTGGAGAGCAGACAAAGTGTTTGCTGTGAGTCTCACTGCGACCAGCTCGCGCTGACACGTTTTTGTTGGATTGGCCTTCTGAACATTCGCTCCTTTGCCCATAAATCTCGCCCTTAATGAACTCTTAGCCTGAGGTCATCGAATCAAAACCTTTCACTCCCTCACACTGGTTTCAGATCCTGTTGCACCCGGACTGTGGAGTGCACTGCGGAGTTTGGACTCTGTGGAGACTTTTAAGAAGCAGCTAAAGCTTTATTCCACGAAGCTTTTAATTAGACCAAGGCTTAAATGCTTTTATGAGACATTTATGACTGTGTTGTGTTTTGCAACCAGCAATCCAATGTGGTAGCCAACATAGCTGTTCAGCTTTCTTTGTACACTCCATGTGTAGCTGGGTATTGGTCTGACTGCACTGTGCCAAGTGTAAAGTTTGGTGTAGGGTCGGAGTTCAGGAGCTGGGCTCGGCCCTCTACTTCTAATGAAGTCTTCATGCTTTAGCAATCAGAGACACTTTGGACAATTTCATGCTCCCAACTATGTGTGGATGGTTTGGGGATGGCCACTTCCTGTTCCAACATGACTGCGCACCAGTGCAAAAAGCAGGTCCATAAAGACTTGGATGAGCCAGACTGGTGTGGTTGACTGGCCTGCACAGAGTCCTCACAAATGTGCTCCCGCAACAATGGTCAAAAAGCCAATGGATTAGACATGAAATGTGCTGAATGTGAAAGTGCCTGAGACGAGTCTGCTTTAGCTTTTCTGAACACGCTGTCTTTTCCTTCCTCAGAACCAGCTGCTCTTAGAGGAACACTAGAGGGGAAATCGTTGCGCGTAGCTGCGACGTTGGCACGGTGACCCCACGACATGATTTCTCATCAGCACCACCTGCTGGCTGCCATCGACACCTCCACTTCCTGTTCTTCAGTGTGTGTTTGTATGAAAGATGCACCCTTACTGATG
>NC_140596.1:1709667-1754667 GCF_057381915.1 Diplotaxodon limnothrissa | reverse complement strand
GATGATGATGACCTCCTGGGTTAACTCACAGAGACTGAGGTAACTCTGCAGATGACCTGGTGGATGCTCAGAGGTCAGCGTCATGTTGCTGTTAGCGAGTGAACCTGAAGGAAACGGACGCCTCTGTTTCCGTTGGCTTGTCTGTATTCCCGAAGGTGACCTGGACCGCGTCCACCCTCAGAGGAGACGGGCGGTGTCATCTTTTATTTTGAAGTTGCCAAATCCTCCTTCGACCGAATCAAAGACGACGCCTGACCGCTCGGTCTTTTAACTCCCGTTGCCTTTGCTTTGCTCCCACTCCTGTTGTCATCAGATATAGACTGTTTATTTTCCCACGGCGGGTCGAGACATCCTCTCTGCGCGAACTCGTCTCTTCCTCTGTCGGTGTTTCTTTCCGATCTTTGTTAATGCTCGTATTTGGAACATGTTTTGCATTTTAAAGGTTTGTAATTTACTGTAAACTGTTTTTGCTGTTTATGGACAAAACTTTTACAAAATAAACTCATTGGAATGCAGAGCCCGTCTGTTTCCTGTTCACACTCACCAAAATAAAAGCACCTTTCTGACCTCCTTGGCTGTCTGTGTTACTGAGGTCTCACACTTCTGCCTTTGATTTCAGTCTTTTCTTTTTTCCCTTTGGTTCCAGTGTACGTTTACTTGCTTCAGTTTAGTTTTTTGGTTTCAGCCAATCTGTATGAGACATCCAATCAAAATTATAATCCTAAAATTACACAAATTAAAAGAAAATAAAAATATTTAAGCTCTGTTTAAACCGGCTTTTTTAAATTCATTTTTGTGTGTATGGAATGATCTTTTAATAGCAGGATCTGTAAGTCTGCTGTAGTTTGTTCACAGGTGTGTTAAATGTGCATCAGTCACACCTCAGAGCTGCTTCTCTGTGAAGTTTAACTCTTTATATTGTCACATTCATCAGAGCTGCAGAGAGCTCAGCTGCTTCTTCCTCTGGATTATAAAACCTTTTCCCGATGAACATCACAGCATCTTACTGCTGCTTTTTCATCCTTCATCTGTTGGATTAAAGAACATGAAAAGCAGCCACAGGTGTGATCTCAGCCTGTATTCAGGTTTACTTAAACGAGACCTTTATTATCTGAATATCTAATAACGGTTCACCTTTTGGAGCAAAATTTGGTTGATTTTAGGCGAGATGCTGAGTACTTATACTGTGAGACATTATAAGACCTCCAGTCAGAGGCAAACTGCTCACTGTCTGTTTTGTAGGCCACATTAAGAAAATAAAAAAGTACATTTTTCCTTGTACATTTTCTGTTCCTTCCTCTTAAAAAATACTGGGGGTTTTTTCTAATGAATTTGCCAGTTTCTTGTAAATCTTGTAAAGTGTAAATTTGATATTCGACCCCGCCCCCACGTGACACCGCCCACTGTACTGTTGCCTTTGGTCCTGTGCCCATCACCGTGGTCCTGGTACTCCGCTGTTTCTGTTCTCTTTGTTTTCGATGCGCATGCCCTGTCTGCGCAGTCTGCGCACAGCGCTGATCCCCTGTAGTATGCGCGCGCTCACGCATGCGCAGCGCTCCTCCGTAATCCGGCGCTGAGAGGGAAGGACTCTGGGTTTAGCAGCGGCTCCCCCGAGCAGCAGTTTTAACAGAACTCCCGCCTTCCTGGATTCTCTGCCGTCCGGCTCCGAGTCGCGGGCAGAGTTTGGACAATGGCCGATAAAGAGGGTACGTTTAACGGCCGCTGCTCGGCGCCGAAAAACTGCTTTGGCCTGTTTTCCGAGCGCGCCGCTTTGTGCGCGCAAACTCTGTTAGGGTCTCATGTTAGCATCACATGCTAATATCAGAGCTGTCAGCGCGAGCTTTCCCGGGTTTAAAGCCTCCGTTTTTAAACACGAGCGCGTTTGAACGCCCAGTCTTTGAGTTCGGTATGACGTCAGATCTCCAAACTGACCCGGTTTGACGTTAATGAGCTGTTGCCTCACCACGAACAGCAGCTCCTCTGTTAGTCAGCACGCACACAGCTGGAGTCTGTTTCCTGCACGTGAGGCTGGTCAGGACTCCTTGAGCAAGGCACTTTGACTGAACCCCAAACTGCTCCAGTCCAGGTCCACTCTGCTTCCCCGGTAACGTTTCATACATGAAAGTGCTGTGAAGGCGGCATCACGTGATTATTAATCAGATAATCAATCAATCAGATTTTATTGTCAGCACCTTTCAGTCCGGTCAGAGCCGACAATAAATCAGAGTAAAATCATTATGCAGTAATAAGCGATTTATAATAACTTAAAAAGAGCACAAAAGCAACACTTTCAACGTTTAAATAGTTTGAGCAGATTAAGACTACATTTAGAAACTAATTCAGTATAAACTAATGTGTTAAGAAACGAGGCAGATGCATAATAAAAATAGAGTAAAATATACAGTAATTTGACTACTGTAATGAGTAAATAATAATAAAATAACTGAGGTAAAAAATGGAAACTGCTTATTAAATCAGAATTTAAAATACAGTAAAAGTAAACAGTAATCCACAGGCTGACTGAAGCCTGGAGATGTTTAAGCTCAAAGATTTCAGGTATCAAAGTCTCCAAAGGTGTTAGCCGTGCAGGTCGGAGCTTCATACCTCTCCTCTTGGTCCCAGTGACGAGTCGGGCAGCAGAGTTTCGGTCAGCTGGTGTAAAGCCTCCTTACTTTGAGCCGACAGCGGTCAGTGAAAGCATCAGTTCCTCAGAGCGTGTCCCAGTCCTGCCGGCTCTTCTCCCAGATCACGAAACACCTCACCACATCTCTAAAGCTGGGACGCCGTTCAGAGGAAGCTCATTTCTGTTGTTTGCATTCTCGATGGTGTTGTTTCAGTTGCTGCCTGCAGCTCGTGGTCACAGGTGATCAGGTGATGGTAGAAACCTTCACAGGTCTCTCCTCCTCACAGCAGGCTGATCCATCACTGGGCAGTAACACTCGGGAGCGATGCACCGTTATATTGTCACCAAAGTGCTGCTCATAGGGGGTCATATGATTGTTGGCTTTTTCTCTGTATCTATTATTGTACGATCTACTGTACAATATAAAGCGCCTTGAGGCGACTGCTGTTGTGATTTGGCGCTATATAAATAAAGTTGAATTGAATTCCCCTTTTCTGCGGGAAATTCCGCAGAAAAAGGGGAAAACTCCAAAACATCAGCAGGATGGCATCATGACATAGACACAGACTTTATTTCATCCCACACTGGGGAAATTCACTTTTCACATCAGCAGAAGGGACACGAAGAAAAGGTGAATTAAAGAAGTGTTTGAAACATTAATAAGAACAATACTATACAGTGTACAGATGATTACTGAATACAGTAAAATACATATAAGAAAAATCTTAAGCACAGTGGGAGTGACGATAATTCTAATGTGAGATTTAACAGCTGATTTGTGTAAACGTACTGTGTTTCGTGTGTTGGACGATCTGATTGGACCAAAACATCTTCATCTTTTCTATACATACCGTTATTTCTTTTTAAAGAGTTTCTCTTATTAATGTCTTTTTAAGGCAGTTGTAAAAATGTGGTCAAAGACTTGCAGAACAGGAGCAGATGTCTGCAGCTCACATACAGTCAGGATGAGACGCGTGTACCTGTGTCTCACCTTGTGGTCTCTCTGAAGTGTACGACGATGCGGTGGAGGAGCGGGTCATCAACGAGGAGTACAAGATCTGGAAGAAGAACACGCCCTTCCTGTACGACCTGGTGATGACGCATGCGCTGGAGTGGCCCAGCCTGACGGTGCAGTGGCTCCCGGATGTCAACAGGTAAAAGAAGGCTGCTCAGGTGTGTGCGAAGCTGCTGCTTTATTGGCTAGTTATGGTGACGGTTCAACTCGGCGCTCTCCACAGGCCGGAGGGAAAGGACTACGCGGTCCACAGGCTAGTTTTAGGGACGCACACGTCAGACGAGCAGAACCACCTCGTTATCGCGAGTGTCCAGGTTCCAAACGACGACGCCCAGTTTGACGCGTCGCACTACGACAGCGAGAAAGGAGGTAAGGAAGGGCATGTTTATGTGCTGGTTACAGTTACTTCCTGTCTGAAAGGGAGGGGTTTAGCAGATCTGTGCACTCACACTGTGTTGTTGTGTCTCCCAGCAGGTACGTTGATGCTTTGTTCAGGTGTGCTGAAGGTGCGCCACTCCCACAGGTAGCATTAGTGTTTTAGCGTGCCGCTGAGCAGCTTTCGGGTACAGTAGGTCAGGACACGGCGGTCATGCCGCCGTCGCCTGTTCCTCTCCATCTGAGCGTTGTTGATCTTTCAGAGTTCGGCGGCTTCGGTTCCGTCAGCGGGAAGATCGAGATCGAGATAAAGATCAACCACGAAGGCGAAGTGAACCGAGCGCGCTACATGCCCCAGAACCCCTGCATCATTGCCACCAAGACTCCCACCTCCGACGTGCTGGTCTTCGACTACACTAAACACCCGTCCAAGCCAGGTGAGGTCGCCGCCCGGCTGCTCGCTACATGCTAAAATCAAACGCCCTCACGCATCATGACGAGGCATGTGTGTGTGCGTTTCAGATCCCAGCGGGGAGTGTAATCCTGACCTAAGACTGAAAGGTCACCAGAAAGAAGGATATGGCCTTTCCTGGAATCCAAACCTCAGCGGCAACCTGCTCAGCGCCTCCGACGACCACGTACGTGACATCATCGTTTAGCTTCAGTACACGAACTGAAGAAGGGTCCCTGTGAGGGTCAAGTTTAAGGGTTTAGAAGTCACACAGGCCGACAGCAGGACATTACCAGGATGCTCAATGTCAGATTTCAAACTAAAATACCTAAAATTCTTTTATAAAAGGCCAGCTTTTCAAAATAAAAGCTTCCAGTTTCTTATTGGATGCTGTCAAGACTTTTGGGACTTTCAGAATAAAGGCCCTTTTAATTTTAAAAAATTGATAAGATCAAAAATATTTCTGTCTTTCATCAATTTTCCAAGGAAAAAAATTCCAGAGCGAAAGTAGCAGGTGCTTCTTCCGGTGAGCCAAACATTTCGTCCCGGTCACGCGGTGACGTACAGAAGTCGTCTCGTTAT
Organism: Diplotaxodon limnothrissa; assembly: GCF_057381915.1. NCBI lineage: Eukaryota > Metazoa > Chordata > Actinopteri > Cichliformes > Cichlidae > Diplotaxodon > Diplotaxodon limnothrissa. The sequence goes on along the minus strand of NC_140596.1, from coordinate 1,749,621 downwards.
TGCTGCTCAGTCCCGTTAACGAGTGGATTTTCCCCCTGATGGTCACAGTTGACACTAAACTCTACATGTAGTCATTCAGAGGAATAAGAACGATCGTCTTTGCTTTTATCATCTGAAGACGAACGCAGTTACGGAACAATTAAATATTTCATGTTTGTTTGCTCATAAAACTTCCACATGCCCCGCCTCCTCTTCCTCTCAGACCATCTGCCTGTGGGACATCGGGGGCGGTCCAAAAGAAGGGAAGATCTTGGACGCAAAGACCATCTTCACGGGCCACACGGCGGTCGTGGAGGACGTCTCCTGGCATCTCCTCCACGAGTCACTTTTTGGCTCCGTCGCCGACGACCAGAAGCTGATGATGTAAGTGATCGTTAAAGGTGGTGGTTGTTTCTAACTGTGCGATCAAACCTGCTGGCTCTGACCCGCCTCCAACCATCCTCAGATGGGACACGCGTTCTAACAACACGTCCAAAGCGAGCCACTCGGTGGACGCTCACACTGCCGAGGTCAACTGTCTGAGCTTCAATCCCTACAGCGAGTTCATCCTGGCCACCGGCTCTGCCGATAAGGTAGAGGACACACCCACCTGCTCCTGTCATCGTAAGAATAAAGTTTTTTCTATTACTCGTATATGTTGAGGTGTGTGTGCTTTTCTTCCTGTCAGACTGTTGCATTGTGGGATCTGAGAAACCTCAAACTGAAGCTTCACTCCTTTGAGTCACACAAAGATGAAATTTTCCAGGTGAGACCTGAAAGTGTTTGTGAGGCTTCGTCGGTGACTCACACGTGATCGGAAAAATGATGGCGAGGCCTTCCTGTCCTTTTTATTAGGTACAATGGTCTCCTCACAACGAGACGATCCTGGCATCCAGCGGCACCGACCGGCGTCTCAATGTCTGGGATCTCAGGTAATGCCTCGCTGTCAGGCGGAGCTTCAGATCAGGGCGGGGCTTGAGACAATGACACTAATGTATTTTTATTAAAAATACTGATATCGATTTGTGTCGTTTTAGCAAAATTGGGGAGGAGCAGTCTGCAGAGGACGCTGAAGACGGCCCGCCAGAGCTCCTGGTAGGTGATGATGTCAGCGTCACGTCTTTAGGTGACACTCGCATGTCTTTATTCTGATCACATGATCATGGCTGACCTAAAAAACAAACATGTTTTAGTTCATTTTGACCTTTCGATGAGACAAGTGCGCTTACTCAGATACTGTGACGTAAGCAGAGAGTGTTCGAGTGCTTCAGGTGTGATCAGCAGGTGCATCATTTTCCTGTCAGAACAAAGCCCCGCCTCTCTAACCTGTCATTGCTGATCTCCATCAGTTCATCCACGGCGGCCACACGGCAAAGATCTCAGACTTCTCCTGGAACCCCAACGAGCCCTGGATCATCTGCTCGGTGTCTGAGGACAACATCATGCAAGTGTGGCAGATGGTGAGCGCGCACGCACACAGACACACACAGACACACATTGTGTGACGGTAACAGATCAGATGAAGTGGTGGGTGATGCGACAGCAGCAGCTCGGAGTTCTGACATGGAAATGTCATTTCGACTTGTGAAAGCCGACTTCAGGAAAACAGAATATCGTTTCACTCGCGCCAAAGACCAAAACATCTGGAAGCTCGTTCGGAGATGTTTCAGAAACGGTGTCACGAGCACGCCAACGGTCGTTTTGATTTCAAGAACATCAGAACGTCGGCTGTCTGATCCTCCAAACAAAGATTGATTTATTTAAACCTACTCGGGGTGCGGTGATGGTTTGCGAGGTTTTGGAGGGAGGCTGAGTGTGATGCAGGACCCGTGCTGAAAACTAACAGAGACACTGGGAATGTTGTCTTACTGGAGCCATCCCGGTTGTAGCGTTCAAGGTAGGGCTGGGCGATATGGCCCAAAATCAATATCACGATAAATTGAGCAGTTAACCTCGATAACGATAAATGGACGATAACCACCCCAAGTGCCAAAAAAAACAAACGTTTTTTTTGGGGGGGGTTTTCATTTGATGGGGCTGTGGCAGGCAGCATAGTTCCTCCAGTTATTTTGATAATATTATTCCCCCTAGACCTATTCATTGCAATTATATTATTACCACTTTAAAGGACTGTAAAATGTCACTGAAAATAAATGAAGACAATAGTAGTAAGTACTTTTAGTGGTTAAGATTTATTAACTGAACAAAATAAAAAGTGTAGGATACAATATGTAACCATGCTCTCTAAAAAATGTGTATCCCTTGTAAACAAAATAGTTTAATAATAAATATGTTTCACATTGGCTATTCACAAAGTAAACAATGATTGTGCAAATGTAATGCCATCATGGACAAAGGCCTATCTCTGCTAAGGCCTTGAGGTACTATAACTTGTAAACAAATAATGTCACAAACACAAATGTCAATTGAACACAGAAAAAACTATAATAAATACTAAGCACTGCCATGTGACTAGTGAAAACTATAAACTGTTAAACAAAAACATTAAATAGTGCTGTTTGCAAAAAACTTCAATAGAACACTGATAGTTAAAATTAAGCAGGGCTTGAACATTTTTTTTGTTAACAAGCGTCTCCTCTTCCTCCTCCACCAGCTCTACCTCCGTCGCTGCTGCTTCAACATTTAAATCGTCCTCCATTTGTTCACCCGTGTCTCGTCTTGTTACAGGTAGTAGAGTCATGTGACTCCACCCCGTCAAGTCTGTAACGTAGCACAGCGTCTTAAAGGGACATGAACATCGCCAACCTGCACATGCCTTTTCTTTTTTTTTTAAATACCGAATTTACCGACATGGGCAAAATGACGTCGATGAGAGTCATAAATTTCGGTAACGATAAATTTTTGATATATCGCCCAGCCCTAGTTCAAGGCCTCGATCGGCTCATCAGCTCCGTGGTCACAGCGCTGTAGCTACTGTGCATTCTGGGCTGAGCTGTGCAGCGTCACAAAGCTTTGCCTCGGTCGCAGCTTGTGGGTCCTCCAACAGGACAAAGACACAGGAATGGCTAACAACACAGCAGTGGACCGCTCTGAGGCGGCCGTACGAGCCCTGATCCAAATTCAGATTGTATTTGTCGCATACAGTACGACAGACCAGATACATGAATAAAACTAAAATTACAAATCAAGTATAAAATGAAAGTTAAAAATCCAAAATAAAAAGGTGCAAATCAGCAGACGGTGATATGAGATATGCAGAGTCTCCAGTCCTACACCTGGTTCATTGCCCGAGTAGCCTGGAGGAAGCTCCTCCTCTTTCTCTCTGTGTTGGCCTTATTGGAGCGGAAGCGCTTCTCTGACCTCAACAGTGAGAGTCCATTGGTGGGGTGGGAGGGGTCTTTCAGCATCTTCCCGGCTTTGGTGCTGCACCACTTGGTGTAAATAGACCCTGTGCACAAGAAAATACTAACTTCCTGTTTTAAGACCGGATGTAAAGTTGTGCATTTCCAGTAACTTTATTTTGCGGTCAATTGCTACTGCGAAGATGGACTCCCAAACCATGTCCAAAACACAAAAACACAAAGATCGCGTTAAGTTACAAAGAGCAGAAGATGGGAACGCTCACCATTACTGTGTCATAAAAAATCAAATGATCAGTTTTGACGTTTGAAGAGTTTAGATCGGTTGGTTGTTTACGTCACTCAACACAAGCAGAACTGCATCACTGCAGCAGAAGCACATCTCTGCATAGTGACAGTTCTTATGATTTAAACAGGCAAATGTTCAATCTACAGGCGAACAACAGTGAAAGCCAGATGTTTCCCCCGTTGTGTCGATATCAGTCCACACCTACACAGCATGTCAACAAACCGTGAAAAAAAACCACAGAAAAAAATAAATGAATGGTTGCTGATCAGGGTTTCTATGGATTAGTATTTACAAAGGGTATATTGTGACGTACCTTCAAAATTACAGCGGTCCCTCACTATAACGCAGCTGTGCTGTTTCACTCATTTCTTTTTTCATTGCCTTTTTTTGTATACAGCGCATTGTCGATCTCCTCCGTGCCATCTCTCCTATACAGTACAGTGTGACTCTAAAGACACTAACCATCGCACAAAAAGTTGGACTTAGGGATGGGTATCGTTTAGGTTTTATCCGATACCGGTGCCAAATCGGTACTTTTGAAACGGTGCCGGTGCTTAAAGAATGGAGAACACAAAATTGGTCCAAAAACCTCTCATGTTCAGCTGTTTTTCTGTAAAAAGATAACAATGTTAGCCTTTTCTGCAGCTATGGGGCATATATGGTATCACTCTTGGCTGGAAGCAGTGCTTAAACAATGGAAAAAACACAAACTTTGTCCAAAAACCTCTCATGTTTAACTGTTTCCCACTTTTTCTTTGATCATTTTAGCCTTTTTGGCCAGGGTGAAGGGAGTATCTGCCATCAAACAAGAGGACAGCCGCATGTAACTACGTCTGTGTTTGCTAGTTCACCTTACATGCATTAATGTAATAACGTGGTTAGCCTACTCAACGTAAATTACACGCGAACAACATTAAGCTACTCACGCAGAGAAGAACGGCTGCTGCATCATCATCATCATTTCTGCTACACTGGCAGGGCTAGGGGCCAGGACTCTCCTCTTCGTGTTTTTGGGGGATGTTGCAAACTCCGGGTCCGATAACAGGCAACCCACCCGCAGTAGACGTGCTCGGTGTGAGGTCTCGCAGCAAGCTATCAAATACGGCGCATTTCTGGGCTTTTAAAAAAAAACGCTATGCGTCGCCAGGTGTTTCATCAGATTCTTGGTGTTACCTCCTTTGACAGTATCACAGTATCAGCTTAAAGCACTTGTTGCTGCTGAGTTTGCATCTTTTGCTGTGAAGTACAGCCAGACTTTGACCGCTTCGCCTTGGGCATTTTTAATCTGTAGCTCTGCTCTAAAAGAACGTACGTACCTGGCCCCGCCTACTATCATCAGAAACGTAAAATGATTGGCTAGAAGTGTATCACAGCTCAGGAAAAAAAAGCACCGAAATAAAGCACCGAAATGTGCGCTGCTTTTCAGTCTGGTTACTACCGTTTATGTCAGAACCGGTGACATCATGGGACCGGATACCGGTACCCATCCCTAGTTGGACTTCTGATTCATAAATGTTGAATTCTCTGGCAGCGGCTCTACTCCGTGTTCTGGACCTGAAAACAGGGTTTGATCTGTGGTTTCATTCTATAATACTGGACTTATTTTTCTACAAAGGTTTGAACTTTGAGAGTTTAAAGAAGAGAGAAAAGTGAAAATGTTCATGCCTTCCTGAGAAACGTGTACAAAGTGTACAGTGAGGGGTTTTTACAGCCTTAAAACATCTGTAATAATTGTAAAAAATAAAGTTGGCTACTTTGTTGAACAAGGAGTGAATAGTAGCAAATGCTAAGGCGCACAGAGTCTATAGACTGCAGGCGAGGGAGCTCTGAGCCAATGATGCGTTCGGCAGAGCGCACCACTCTTCGGCGAGCTCGTCTGTCCTGCTTGGTGCTGTTCACGTATGAGGTGCAGATATTACCCGTCAGGATGCTCTGGTTGGTGCATGAGCAGCACAAATCCCACCTTTACCTGTGGAGCTGAAATATCCAGTCTGGAGAAACAACCCTTCAAACCCGAGAGCGTTTGCACAGCTGTGGACAGTTGGAGAAACCGCTGGATTGCAGCGAGAGCCTCAAAATGTTAATATGCATGTAAATATGAATTATGAAGGTAGAAGAAGGTCCATCATTGTGTCAGGCCAGTTTCAACAATGTCAGAGTGCAATGTTTTTAACATCGGGGGGAAAGAGGACTGTTCGTCTGATGTTCATCAGATTCCTGCCGATCTCTCACGCCGCCCGTGTTGAGGTAGGAACTGCAGCGCTGCTTCTAACGGTTCCTTCCTTTCTTGCAGGCAGAGAACATCTACAATGACGAGGAGCCCGACAACACACCTGCGTCAGAGCTGGAGGCTCAGGGATCATAACCCCGCACAGGCTCCACCCCTGACCCCCACCCGTCCTCTCCCTCCCTCTGATTCATCTCAGTGCGAAAAGAGCAGCGCGGCGCGTTGGAGGCGTCTCGCACTCCGGCGCCGTCTCGCTTCGCTTCACCACTGCCCGGTACCCAAAAGCACCGACGCACCTGGAAAAGAACTGAAGTCCCTCTCGGGTGGGCGGAGCTCGATGGATTGGCTCTGTGTGCACGCTGTCGCTGTGAATTCATTTTAAAAGGGCTGATGGAAGGAAACGCAGCGTTACAGCATAGCTTGCTCCGTTCCTCCACCTGCAGCTCCTGTTAGATGTTCCCGAGTTGACGACGCGTCCTCCAAACAAACATTCCCGCTGCGTTCGCCTCCCGCTCCTTCGGTACTTCCTCACCCCTGCATTTGGCTAAATTCCTACACCCGAGGGAAACAGACCTTTGTTCTGTTACATGATGTGAAACTTTAGTTTTTGGTTCCTGCACCTCTGATCGCAATAAAGCTTTTGTAACTTTTCCAAAAATGCGTCTCAGCAATTCTTTAAGATCCGGCCTCTAGCCAAACCATCAGCTCCTGTATCATTTGTGCCGTTATGAAAACAACGACCTGATCAACATGAGGAACAAACAGGAATCAAAGAACAGAAACCAGCAGCGCTGCAAATTCTACAAAACGTTTATTGAAAAGCGAGACAGACTGTAGGAACACGGTAACGAGGGGTCGTTAGTCAAACAAGAAGCTCTCCAAAGCTGTGACGCCTCTTTGTTCAGTCTCACCTGCAGAGGTAGATTCTGACATTACCTGAGAGTCAGAAAGAAGAAACGTGCCGCAACCTTGGTCCCCAGCGTCACCACCTCCATCCTCCATGTACAGTCTTTTAAAGAGGTCACAGGTGAAATCATGTCGAACACAATCCGTTACCTGACAGGTCCAAACACTGATCATGTGACTTTATCTGGCCCCTTCATTATGCGTGTGTGGGGGGGAACAAGTTCAATAAAAACAGAACCGGTGAATCTGACGGGTCCAAACGCTCCTTCAAACTTTCAGCGTTGCTGTTCTCGCAGCTGTTTCAATAAAGTTTAACGTTCTCGATAAAAGGTCGTGCTGAGGTTTTGTGGTGGGCGGAGACAGACGCCATCACCTGACAGGAGAAAGATGAAAACGGATCAAACTGCCTCAGTCATTCGGGCGCTGCTGTGTGGTTTGAATTACAGATGTGCAGCAGGAGAACAGCGCAGAAAGCAGCTGGAGCGTTTTTTAAACGACGGCACATCAAAAAGCCGAGAGCCTCATCCGACGCCGGAGACGCTCTGAAACACGGTCGACACGTCGGCGGGACCATCGAGGGTGACCCCGAGTTAAAGTGGACCTGCTTCTGCTCACTTCCTGTCGTGTATTTCCTGTTCCTGCGTTGTGTCCTTCATGTTAAAGCTCAGCTGCTCTAAACAGTCTGTTTTTTCTACTCTTGAATCTGGATGATGTCACAGAGAGGTGGTGCCCTGTTTTTCAAGAAGCAGCCAATCAGAATGCTGTCTTAAAGTGGGAGGAGCTAAACCAGCCTATTTCAGCAGCAGTGAGGCCAGGTATGATATACAGAAGGATTATTTTGAATCATGCAAAGCTGGTCTGGTACAGTCCAAGAATAGAAACAAAATAGATCCACTTTAACGACCTGGTCAAAGAAAACTGATAAATGATGAAAAGGTGAAGAGAGATGAATGTTTGAGACAATTTCTTGCTTGATGACTTAATCCCCACAGAATGACCCGGAGCGGGATTTGACCCCTGCTCAGACCCAAGTGTTCCTAATAATATGCATCACTGACAGAAACCAACATTTCTTTTTTTTATTCAGATTCATTAAAAAAAGAAAAATCACATTCAGCTTTTCTTCCAGTATAAAGATCACAGAGCCCATCATCATTTCCAAACATAATTTACATGAAATCACTTTTCAGAGGACGAAGGCCTTCGACTCTTCCTCACACGTGCACGCTCCTCAACACAAAACACATGCATGATCCCCAGAAACGTGTTGAACGGCTTCAAAGGAGAAGAAATGACACTGGTTGACCACAGGGGGGCAGCAAACAACGCCCAAAACTCATGGTTTGTATTTGTTTTTTTAAACACTTGACAGAGGCTGTCGTCATGCCGACTCGGTGCCTATCAGCAGGTTCAAAAGCGATCCCGCTGCGTCCCGATGGCAGCCGCGTGACATTAACGACGTGACGTTAAACTACAGTCACTTCCTGTTATCACCAGTTTTGTTAATGAAAACCAAAAAACATTTGTGTGATCAGACCGAAGCTCCTACATTTCAATAAAGTTCAAATTGAATCATTTTGATTATTTTTCTAAACATTCGTTTAAACGTGATCAGAGCTGCACCGTGGATCAGTGTCGCTGACTGTCCTCTGAAAGTTTCCTCTCACCTGAACGTGCAGCAGGTGGAGCTGCATCATGGTGGAGGAGACATCCACAGACACATTCATCATTAATAAAATTTAAGACTGACTGAAATCGCGGCTGCAGCAGACAGACTCAATCTGCTGGAAACACTTAGAACCAACTACACTGCGAGGTTCTGCCATTTCCCGCCCCTGTGGTCGGTCAGATGACCTCTGACCCCAGTCCCGTTTCCTCAGACACTCGACAGCGTGTCCGACTCAAATCAAAGTCATACTCAGGCGTGTGAGGAGAGAAATCGAAGGCCCGCCTGGAGGTTCCCTATGAAAATAAAGATCGAGTAGAAACAGGGAGTATGAAGAAGTGCCGATCGTTACCGTGGGCCACGATTTAGAGAATCTGATACAATCATTTATCACACAAAGAGACACGGCTTCAGCTTCTGTGTAGAAATCTGAGGAGGTCTATGTTAAAAAAAAAAAGAGCTCCATCTCCACTGAAGATGGTTTTCTGGCTAGTTGTGGAACTAGGCTGGAGCTGCGTGAAGCCCCTCCCACCACGCCCCCTCACCTCCACGCAGGCTGCGAGGTGAGCTCAGTCCTGCGGCGTGCTCGCCGTCTCTGCAGGCTCGCTGTCACCAGGAGACGCCATCGGGTCTGTTTCAGGTGGTCTGAGAGCTTCCTGAACGGCCGCCGTCTCCGGCCCGTCACCCTGCGCCGAATCCTCCGAATCCTCTCCATCCTCGGCCGAAGGCTCTCGCGGCTTGGCCTGAGGAGATGTGGCGCTCCCTTTGTCTCCCTGCTCCTGGAGGAGGCTGAGTCGGTTATTCAGGTCGTTCCTCTCCTTCTGCAGAGCTCTGCACAGCCTCTCCAGCAGCTCCAGCTTCCCCTGCAGAGCCTTGAAGTGACCGTCACGCAGCGTTTTCTGCAAAACAACAACATTCAGTCAGGTCCAGTTTCATGTAGGAGGAAGAATCAGATGGATGAAGCTCCTGTGACATCACCGCGTCGGGTCTCGACACTGGCATTCTGACCACCATCATGCTGGTTTTCAGAGGCCAGAGATCAGAGCCTGGTCAGAATCAGGGTGTTCAACTAAAGGATGTCCAATTACAGAAAGCTCCCCTAAACAAGAGAGCCAATATAATTCACTACGAGTAGCCAAACAGTTAGCAGAGTGTGTGTGGGATCAACAACTGACTTCAAGTAAAAAAAAGAAGGCCACGCCCCTAATAAAACAAACTTTAATCCAGGCGTGTTTTAGGAACGTCCTCCACCGTACAGGTGTAATAAAGGAGGAAATGATCCACAGAGACCAAACAGTTTGTGTCTCAGGCTGTAAACGTGCTTATTTCTGCTGGAAAGTTCTAACATGGGAGTCTATGGGGACTGACTCACTGCTGCCTCTGCTGGACATCAGAGGAACTGCAGCTTTTGGCACTTCAGCGTGGCTGCTTCTTTCAGCTCCCGAGTTCAGACGAGTGCACTCGAGCGTTGGACCTTTATGTTTTAAAGGCTGTGATGGTGCTGAACACTTGATCTGCGAGACACTAATCAGTCTGGCTCTCCTACGTCTGCTCCGGCATTTCTAAAGTGTGTGTCTGAAACATCTGAGGCCAAAAACGTGCCTCCATCTTCATTTTAGATCGACATCGGTCACTTTAAACGTTTCGAGGAAAACAAAACCGAGCCCACGAAGAAGAATCACCTCCTCTGCCATCTGCAGCAGCGCCTGGTTATTACTCTCCCATTTGGTCCTCCACTGGGTCGTTTCCTTCTCCAGCTTCTTGATCTTCTTGGTCATCTGCAGGCACACAGAGTTTAGAAACACAGACAGGTGAGCAGGTAACCGCACGCTGACACGCAGGTGACTCACCTTCTCCATCTCTTGTCTGAAGGTGGTGAAGACCTCGTTGCTTTTAGCCAGGGTGCTCTGGAACTCCTCGAACTTGTCCATGTACAGAGAGAGCTGAGAGACGAGAGCAGTGAGTAATGGAGACGATCCAGCTGACCTGTGTGTGTGTGTGTGTGTGTGTGTGTGTGTACCTGCTGCTTCAGCTGGGTTTCCTGCTCCTTCATCAGCTCACACTTGCGTCTGGACTCGGTGGCGTCCTTCAGCAGCTGCAGCGGCACAGACACAGTCTCTCAGACACTTGAGCTCATTTACAGCTGCGATAAAAACCAGAACAAACTGAGATCCTCACAAAGTCTCTCTCACGCTGCTGCTTCTCCTCCACTTCCTTCATCATCTCGGTGATTCTCTGCAGCTTGGCGTCCATCAGCTGCTGCTGCAGCTCCTTGTGCTTGAACACTTTGTCGATGTGCTGCAGAGAAACAACAGAAATCTCGTTTGCAGCAGGAGCTGAGTGACTGTAAAGATTACTACAAAAGCAACGTTTTTCTTGCTGCTCTAATCCCAGCCAAGCTTCTCAGGTCCTGGTTATGTTTCTCCTCGGTGTGCAGGACGCTGTCACAGCGAGTGACCTGAATGTGCCGAGGCGATGAAACCTTCAGTGTTGTCTCACTGCGACATGACTGAAGAGTAGATTTAAGACCGTAATTGTCTGTAAGACCTTTAAATGTGTATCTAAGACGTCTTAAAGGACCTTCGTGGAGGCAACGTATTTTCCATCTTTGGGAGATGAAGCGACTGCCTTGTTTTTAAGTTTAAAACATCTTCCACAATCAATTTATTTGACCATGTGTGTTGTGGCCAGAGTCTGGAGCTGGCGATTAGGGTCCTGGAGGGTTACTCCAACCAGAACCTGCAGCATGAGCAGAACCAGGATCACCTGCTGCAGACGTCAGTGTGCAGACAGAGTGTCACAACCAGGCCGAGTCTGTTGTGACACCCAGAATGCATTTCTGCCTTTTTAATGGCAGCATTAATCCTCTTCATAACAACCAGCGCTGACTTCATGAGCAGAAACAGACTGTTCTGATTGGACGGCAGGCGGGACCTAAACTCACCTCCTCTCGGAGCTCGTACTGCTCGATGAGCTTCTTGAGCTTCTCGGCCAGCTCCATGTTCTCCTGCCTCAGCTTGGTGTTGTGGGCGCTGTGCTGCTCCATCTGCACCTCGATGTCGCTCAGGGTCATCTGGAAGTGCAGCATGGCCTCCTTCCGCTGCTCGTCGTACTCCCTGGACCGCTGGGCGTTCTCCTCCTGCGGGGTTGAGGGGAGGAGTGACACCTGCACAAATGTAAAATGGTCCTCATCAGGTGTTTGTGGCGGCTGAACTACCTTCAGGGTCTTGTTGTGTCTCTGCAGCTCCCGGCAGAGACTCTCCAGCTTGCTGCGGGCCAGGATGGCCTTGCTGTGCTCCCCCTGCAGGTGCACCTTCTCCTTCACGATTTGAGACTGCTTCTTCTGCAGGGCCTTCAGCTGCTTCTGCATGCAGCGGCTCTCCTCCAGCTGAAAGACAGCAACAACAGAACAAACTGGGTCATTTTTATGTTTATGGAAACAAACAGGAAGCTGACGGCAGCGTGGTGTGTGTGGAGGCTTAGAAGAAACATGTAGCACCAAGAAGCCTGATCTGAAAGGGGACATCTCTAAGCCGTTCAAGTGTCACCAGTCGTATCCGAGTCAGTCAAACCAGGCTTCATGCCAGAATCTGACAACCTCCTCGTACTTTCTTCTTCTTTATGTCCAAGTCTGTGAGAGCTTCCTGAGGTCTAAGGTCACCTTTGTGTGAGATGGTGACGTGAAATCTGAAGCGTGAAACATCTCCATACTTTTTCCAGATGCCCAGCTTGTTGGATTCATTTACTTCTGTGGCTCCAAAAATACAAACTGAAGCTTTGTGATTATTTTCAAACATTACTGTTGTTCACACTGAGCTTCTGCTGATTATTATTCTGTGGGTGTCCACTGATCCACCCACAGAGCTCTGCAGAAATCCAACCAAACTACCACGATCGCTGCTGTCAGAGCGGGAAATGATCGGCCGCGACCACGACTCACGGAGGAGCTGAGAGCGTGTTCACCGTGTCGCTAAATCTGAATCAATCTGCTGCCTGTGATGTCTCTGAAACGGAGCGACTGAGCACGTGCTCCAGATCACACTGAGAAACCCAGACCAACACCACATGGTGACAGAGTTCTTCCTGTCACCTGCTCCCAGGTGTCGGGAGTATCTGCTCAGTGTCGGTGTGTCGGATTTGCGGCTCACCAGGTCGGCGTATTTCTTGCACAGAGCGGCCAGCTTCTCCTCGGGAGTGGCGAGAGCGTTCAGCGCCTGCATCAGAAGAACCACCTCCTTCCCTGAAACCACACGGAAGATCAAAACTGAACAAACCGGACCAACGAGGAAGAAACTGACATCGGGTGACACAAGAATAGAAAAGCTTTAACACAAAAATGTCCTGTTTGGTAAAACTTCCACTTCTCTGGTCTAAACAAAGAGCAGTCTAATCACAGCTGAATGATTCTGATTCAAGTCTAAATATGTGTCACAGTATCTGTGTGAGTGCTGTCAGACACGTGAAGCTTCACACGCTCCGTGTTGGTTTTATTCAGTTTTAAATTTTGTATGTAAATATTTAAATGTGATTCCTGAGGTGAGAGACGCATCCCGGCTGTTCAGTGCTTCTACAGTTCTGCTCGTACCAAAAGCTTTGTCCTCTCTGTTCTTCGCATCTCCGCCGGCATCGAGCTCCGCCTCCACCAGGTCGCTGGGACTGTCCTCTCGGCCTGGAGTCTCCCCCCTCTCCTCATTGGTGCAGGAGAGCCCCAAACCAAACTCAGACACCTCCTCCTAACAAAAGTCACATCCATCTATTAGACAGTTATCCTTTAAACAAGTTCTCTCACAGATCTCGCTCTGTGCAGACTCCGCCCCTCTGTGCTGGACTGCAGCTGGTGGTAATCTTTGTTCTGGTCTGAACTCAGAATCTGCAGCAGGTGGAGAACAAGGACTACCAGCTGCAGGACAACGCAGAGGAGATGAATTTCGTCCGCTGAGTGTAGAATCAGCTGATTATACTGTCACCAAGAACACGTGGGATTATTTATCTGACAGCCCAACTCTGAGGGAAACACAGAAACCTCCCACAGGTCACTGAACAGACATGAACAAGCAGCAGCACAAACGACGAGCCGTCCACACTCACCTGAGACGGGCTGTCCAGGTCGGGCGGGGAATCGTTGCCACCTACGATTCGTCTCGTCCCCACATCGAGCTCGCAAACTCCCGAAGTCTCCATCAGCGTCGGTCACGAGCTGAAGGTCAGAGCAAACACGAGATTACCACATGATGGAAGTCAAAGCACGGAGAAATAAAATCAATTATCTGACCCTCAAATCTGCAGTTGGGTTTACTGAAGAGGTCAGAGTGGTGGGTGGACACAGTGGAGTTGTTCTCATGTCTCTAATTCTGGCCAAGTCTGACATGTATTTCCATTCAGGTCTGCTTCAGATTAGGAAATATAGTTTCATCTTATTCACAATATCAAACAGGTGAGAAAGATTTCACACTGACGAAGAATAAACACTAAATCCACGTCGACATCACTCCAAATATTGTGAAAAACTCTGGGCGGTGAGCGTCGCCTTCCTGCTGACAACGACTGACAGTGACCTCAAACCCCTCTTCACCTGCCTCAGGTGTACAACAGCAGGTTGTGATTTATTCTCAGACAGGGTTGATCCTCTCCGACTGTGTGATTAAACCCACTGCTGTTGTTCCACGCGGGTAAATGCACATCACTTACCACACACTGTTTAAGCATCAACTGGTGTTCCAGGTGTTTATGGACCTCTGTTGGTGCTCTGTCCTAAATCCTTCTCCTCATTCAAAGTGTTGTTATAACAGAGACCAGCCACAGCTGCTGTCAATGTCAACAATACAACTTTACAATAAGTCTTTCTCGTGGAATAAACCCTAACTGCGTGAAATAAGCTCAGACTTTCAGCTCGGCCGCAGCCCGATGGCTTGAACGGGATGAAGAGGATGAGGAGCTCGTGCTTCTCCACAAAGACAGCAGGACTGTGTTCACAGTGAAACACGCGTGTGCAGCAGCAGCAGGCTGACCCTGTACGCACGATGGTAACAGTGTGAGTTCAGTGCACACACGCGCTGAATAAAACTTACACTCAGGCCTACAAACAGACCAGTTCGTTAGCATCTTTCCACTAATAGTAGCAGCTGATAGTTTAGACGCCCTGAAAACGTTCGGTGGAATACTTTAAGAAGCTTAAAAATCTCTAAAATGGACTTTATAACGTGTTTCAGCGGCGCAAACTCACTGAAGTTTACCCCGGGCTAGCAGGCTAGCCTAACCAGCTAACTGCTTTACAGCAGAAATGAGCAGTTAGCTTCCGACTGCCCGAGTCACAGAGTGCGAGCTGACCGCGTGAATGTGCAGGTGAACCTGTGAGCCTGTGTGTGACACCTTCAGCCTCTCTCCTACCATCAGAGCGGACTTTCCTGCGCAAACATGCTGCAGCCGCTCAGCTAGAGCTGAAACACTGGCAGCTACAGCGTTAGCTGTTCTGCTAAAGCCGACGATAAGAAACTTTGAGAGTCCCGCTAAAGAACCACAGAGCATCACCTCACCAGCCTACCTGCCGGGTTTGATGTCCGGTGTGTGGGGATAGCTCCCGTTTCTCTCCGCTCGGTTAACGTGTTTACAGTAAACACTGTAAGCTAACCAACTTCACCAAAGTCTAGAAAACAAGACATTAACGGGTTAATTCAAGTATAACACTACAGCCGGATTAAAGGAGGCACCCTTGGGCATTAAGAACCACCTAAAAAGATTTATTATCAGCTGCATGTCGGTCCGGATCAGCACGGTAACCGTAACCCGGACCGAATTTAAGGCGAGTCTTGTGTGACGTCCATCGGCGCGGACGGCATCCTGCTCAGGCTAGCTGCTCTGCTAAACTAGCATCTGATTCTGTCTTCCTGTGAATAAGTGTATCCCTCACGTGTCAGGTGTCACCTTTTGGATTAAAGAGCGCAAGTGACAAACTAACACCGCGCGGAAATGTAACGCGCCTTTGGAAATTAAAGCCAACATTAGTTTACTTCTGTTAGCACGGCTAACCTGAGCTAGCAGCCAGACTGTAGCTAACCCTGCCTGCTAACAGCACTGTACAAACTTTACTTCGCCAAATACTATTTTTTTCCCGGTTCTCGTCAAAGCTTCGCATTCAAGCTAATAACCATACCCCACCTAATCAGTTTGAATCCGCCCGGAGCGTTAACAGTGGGGCAGCCGTCGCTTAAACACCTGGAGCGGTTACCTGTGTGTCCTCACCGGAGATGAAAGCAGGAGTCAAGCTGCCATCAACCGACGAGCGCAACATCCGGTGATCTATTTTTCAAAATAAAATCTCCTCAAGTTTAAAAAAGAAGCCATTGCCTCTATGGGGAAACTCGTCCTTTTTCATCAGATCTGAGATGTGTCACTGTGGCATAACAGAAACTGTGTAACTGACCGTGGAGTGGGAAAACTTGATTTAGAATTACTTCAGGGCCCTTGTGCTTGTGAGACTGGTGATAGCGCACATCTCTCAAGTTTTCTGTTACGCCCCTAGTCTAGGCGTGTAGAGACGCACATAAGGTTGGAGGAGAGAGAGGCAAGTACCCGCCCTGGTTCCCAAGCCAAACACCCGAAACCAGCTATGAGTAAAAAATGTGATTTCAGGGAAGCATAGCTCCAGGGTGAACCCAGGCCAAAATAATAAACAAAACCAACTAAGTCCCGCCAGAGGAAACTAACTAAACCCTAAGAAAGAAACATCACAAATTTTGTAATTTTTAAATTATAAATAACAATATTTCCAAGTAGTCATCATCTGCCAGTCTATACGTTTTTTCTGGGGGTCTTGTTCTCATGTGGTTTTACAGTTTTTGAAATATGTGCATAAAAGGCAACTCTCTAATTTGAATGTGGCGTCCACCGCTCCTATTTCCGGTGTTAATCTGAGCAGCTTGATGAATCTAAAGTCGAAACGAAAAGCAAAAAAGCCCCGAGAGATTTTTGTTTTTCAGGGAGGGAGGAAGATGAAACTTAGCTTCTTTACAAAGATCCGTACAGCCAAATAACATAACGGACCTCTCTTCTTGTTTATTAAAAAAACAATCTTTATGTTGGAGTTTTTCACTGACGTTAACTTATTTTTATATTTATAACAACAACAACAATACAAAAATATTATACTAATATTATACAATATATATATATATTTTTTTTTTTTAATGTATATTAATATTATACAATATTATACTAATAATACTAATAGCGATGATGATATATAAGAATGTCCCATTTAGGAGCTGCTGTGTTAAAGTGAGTGAGTCCAGAATGAGCTCAGGACATCGAGAGTTTGGTTCAGAGAAAAGGAGTTAGTGGCATGAGAACCCTGACTGAGCATGCGCAGAAGAAGTTTCACGTGTGTAGTTTGTTTCTGATTGACCTTATCACTGTTTCACTGAGTTGGAGGAATGCTGGGGGGCGCTATTAGTCCCCCCCCCCCAAAGGTTAAACCAGCTGTTTACGTAGCGGACTCTGAAACAGTTGATGTGCTCGCCACCAGAGGGCGCAAACCGCGGTCTCTGTTTACTCCTCATAGTTCACACAGTCTCATGACACTTATTTAGGCTGATTAAGTAAAACATCCTTTTAGTCCAGGGCGGCTTTCAGGAGATAAGTTCCTGTTTTGTGCCCTTTATCTGCGGCTCTGTCAGTGAAACAGACTCAATGAGTGAAAATGTGAAAGGACGCGCAGACACCACTAAATCCTGCCCTCTGAATCCTCACCCTCAGAGTCCTCAGACAGTTTACAGCCAGTTACTCAGGCAGTGATTTCAGGTTAGATTCCAGCAGTAGTGACAGTCTGTGTTTAGCTCCTGGACTTCAAACCCAGCTGAAGGAGGAGGTCTGTTGTGGTGACACCTCCTCCTCCTTCGTCTCCATGGTTATATCTGGTGCCTGAATTCACAGAGCAGAGGAGACACAGACCATCAGATCAGTCAGAGCTGAACACATAATTCATGATCATAATGTGGACATGCACCAAAACACACCATAACTGTCAGCTTCTAACGGTTTGTTTTTTTTCTACTCTTTGCTCTATGTCATGTCACAGAGAGACGATATCCTGATACGGTGATGTGACACACTCAGATGCTCTGCATGGAGTGGAAGCAGTAGAGGTGAATCAGCAGGTGATGACTCCTGGTGTCCAGTTAGAATGAGACCATGAGACAGACCCGGGACAGGTTGGAGGGAAGATGTGCTTCAGCCGGAGGAGGTGCTGTCCACAGGACCGCAGTGGACCGAGTAGATGCTGGAAAAGGGATGAGAAAAAGCGAGAGTAATATTAGTATGCATTTGTATTGTTTCAGTCGTTTTAGTGCAAAGACAAATGCATCTGACTCTAAATAAAATCTACATAAGATCACACTGTTGGTCTCAGTTACATATTAACTGAGATCAACAAAAATCAGTAGCGACCCTCAGATACAGCATCCTGCTGTGTTTGTGTTCCTCCTGATTACAGCTCATAATTCCACTAATTATAATCTTTTCTGAGTGTTTGCCGAGCTTTCTGATCTTCCTCTGCTTTGTTGTGCAGCTCTCAGTGAACTGAGCTCCTCTGCTTTCAACCAGGGGAGCGTTCAGCTCAGACAGCCAATGAGCTAACGGCTCGAAGCTGGGCGCCTGACCCGATTGGCTCAGCGCTGTGCATTGTTGTCATCCCGACGGGCGATTGGCCGGCCGATGAAGCCCCGCCCCTTTTCTGCCCTCGCTGCTTTCCATCCAGAGCGGAGAAGAAAAACGGGAGAAGAGACGGAAAGCTGCTCGGGGCTTCGGCTGGAGTCAAAGCGGCACCGCGGAGCTGCTTCAGCGGGATTTAGAGACTGGTTCCGCGGGAATAACGGCGACGCTCACCGGCTCACCTTCACGGTACGTCCTCCCGCTCCGCTGCTCTTCCTCGGGCTGAGTTTGAGTGCCAGCCGCTGCTGGTGTCAGATATCAGGGAAGCTGCTCCTCCCGTCTGCTTCCACCGTGGAGCCACTTTCAGGGTGTTGATGTGCAGATACGAGCGCTGTGCACACACTTTGTTCTCTGCGAGACCAGAGATCCTCACGTCTCCAGCCTGTCTCCTCTGGGTGTGAGTCCTGCACGGCACGGGCTGCAGGGTGGTGACCCCTGGACCCCGCAGGGCACAGCTGGGTTTTCTGGAGGTTCACTGTGACCCTGACCGAGCTCTGCAGAAATTAAAAAGGGTGTCCACGAGTGAGGGCTTTACTCCGAGCTGCAGGGGTGGTCTTAGCGGAAAACCCCAGGAGCTGGGACACGAGTGTAAACCCGAGGATCAGTGCACCACCTGTGAGGTTCAATATGTTTATGAAAAGACTGTTCAGGTGTAGTTTGGGATCAGCTTCAGGTCAGACACATGCCTGCACATTCATGTCACAGAGTTATTTCCGGTCATGTGTCTGCTGCTGCTTCATTTTCATGTTAAACAGTAACGTAAAAATCCCTGAGCCCAAAGCTCAGGCTGCTCCAAACACTCTGTCTGTCACACTTTTTTCTACTCCTGGATCTGTGTGATGTCACAGAGAGTGGATAGAAGCTCCACCCACCTGCTGTTTAGTGGTTGTGTTAAAGTGGGAGGAGCTAAAGCAGTGATGGAAGGGTTAGACTGTGCAACTTAAAATGTAACGATTGCTTATCATACTAGCTGTATTATTGAATCATAACACGTGTGTTTACCTGAGAGCCAGAAACCTGTAAAATTATACCTGTGATTAATCAAACTTCAGTGTCTGTTTGCATTAAACCGTTACAGTTACGTTCAATGTTACAGCCCTCTGGTAAAACCCAGACTCGCTCACTGCTTAGTTCAGTTCAAGCCAAGATGGCAGAAGGATGGACTTTTGTTTACAGGGTCTATGTGAAGAATTAAAACTCAAAGTTTCAGTAGGTGTAGGTGTATCTGTGTGTCACCTGGTCCACCTGTGGCTTCAGCTCTCCATCCTCAGGATGATTGGTGGTCTCCCTTTTGAGACGAGCTGTACTGAACATTCGAGCAGCTTTTATTTATCTTTGGGTTTCTCTTTAGAAATCAATTATTCAGACCAGCGTACTGTTGCTGTCCTCGTCTGTCTGTGACGGCGTTCAGGTATTGAGGGCTGTCATTGAAGCGGAACCTCGCCGGTGACCGATCCCTGCTCGTGCTTGTGATGTGATGACAGCTGATTGTAGCTGTTAACAGGTTCTCTGGATGTTCACAGTTCTTCTTGGAAGTAATGAGTCAGTGCAAAGCCGTAAAGCTGTGGGAGGTGTAAAAGCTGGCGTCGGCTGCGTTACTATGTGTGACCGAGTTGGACTGCTGGGGTGACTTTTTTAGAAAAAATGAGCCTCACCCAGACAGGAAGCCAACACACTCAGATGCCTCAGGAGGGGATTATTGTTATTAGTTTGTACTGTCTGATGACGTGTGCAGCACTTAATCTGGCTGGATTCTGCTCTGAAGGAGGATCACAGATGGAGATGCAGGTTATTTGAAAGAGAATATTAGATGTGAGGGTGTGAAGTATCATGGGATGTCCCTGCCATTCTCGCCCCGAGTGTCATCAGGAGGCGTTTGGAGGTTGCACACAGCAGACGGCGCCATCTGTTCGGCTGCTTCCACCCTCTGTGTTTCCACCTCAGGTGTCGCCTCAGAAGTACTCCTGCGTCTCCGACCTTCCATCCTCCCTTTCAGGCGCTTTGGCTTGTCTCCGGCTCCGGACATAGACTCTGATCCATCCGTCTGTCTCTCCCGTAAACACTGTCTCAGAGATCAGACACAGTGTCTGAACCAGCAGCACATGGCCCTTGTTCTTCCCTTTTGCCTTTTTGTTTCCATGACAACCACACACAGAAATCACCCCTCAGATTGCTCTGTCAGTGTGTGTGTGTGTGTGTGTGTGTGTGTGTGCGCGTGTTAGCTCTTGATGGCTGGCTCTCTGTCGTGCCTTACGGGGACGCTTAGCTGTAATAGAACCATGATTACAGTTGTTAGAAACATCTGCGTGTTTCCTCAGGAGAAGAAAAAGTCTGACTGACACAAAATAGTTCTTTTCAGAGATCAAATAATGTTTTTAAAACACCCTGGGCTGAAAGGCCCAGATACCTGCAGTTCCTCTGATGCCCAGCAGAGGCAGCAGTGAGTCAGTCCCCATAGATTCCCACGTTAAAACTTTACAGCAGAAGTAACCATGTTTACAGCCTGATACACCATATACAGCAAATCACCTCTTTAAAGTTTGCATTATTAGGGGCGTGGCCTCTCTGACTGACAGGTGGATGGTGACACAGCTGCAGCTGCTAGCTGTCTGCTAGCTAGGGCAGGGCAATATGGCCAAAAATATTTATCACGATATATATTTGAAAATTTGCGATAACGATATAACTGACGATATAACTGACGCGAGACAAAATACTTTACAACTCCACAACTTTATTAGTGCAAAAAAAAAACATCACTGTATTTTCACTTAAACAAGCAGCTGTTTTATGTGCATTAAAGTTCTATAAAATGTAACAGTGCAAATGCAAATTCTTTGCTGACAGTTTAACCAAAAGGCATTTCCAGTGGAAAGTGGCCGACATATCCTCAGCATAACCATGTATAATATCCACAAAACTTAAAAAGAGGTCATACACACACAATACGGTAACATGTTGAAGCACAGCACGTATCGCTCCGCCTACGATAGCCATAATGCTCCGACAATCCATTAAGCGGTGCCGTCATGCTTTTTTCGCCATGCGCGTATGAAAACAAAGGCACTGCGCATGCGCGTTTTACCCATATTCTATCGCCATATTTCATTTTCTTATCGTTGCCCAACATCATACCGGTATTACTGTGTCAGCCTGCCCCAGGGCAGCTGTGGCTACACCTGTAGCTGCCTCCACCAGTGTGTGAATGTGAGAGTGAATGAATAGTGGCATTGTAAAGCGCTTTGAGGGGTCCCGAAAAGCACTATATAAATGCAATCCATTATTATTATTATTATTATTATTATTATTATTATTATTATTATTATTATTATATGGCCCAGCCCTACTGCTAGCTTCCCCTGAACTGGACCTCTGGGCCGTGTTTGTGCTGTTGGAGCCTTTTGGAGCATTTTAATGACATCATGTGACCAGTAGTATGGCTGCTGTGAGGTCACTGTACTAACAGACCGTTAAAGAAGGTGGAGATCTGACTTAGTGAAATTTGAGGATTTAGATGGATGTTACCGAGTACCGATTAGCTGCTGTCTGTGTGTGTGACTAAGCCAGATGGTGTTGGTAGACCGGCTGGTTTAGAGTAAATATGGTTGCTTGGCTCCTAAAAAAACATGTGTGTGTGCGTGTGTGTGTGTGTCTGTCTGTGTGTGTGCGTGTGTGTTTGTGTGTGTTTGTGTGTGTATGAGTGTGTGTGTGTGTCTGTCTGTGTGTGTTGGTGTGTGTGTGTGTGTGTTTGGGGGGTAAACAGTGCAGAGCTTCATGTGGAATCTGGCCTGGTTGTTTCTCTCCAGTGTGGCCTCGCTCCATCCTGCGGACCTTTTGTTTGTCCGTCTTCCTGTGTGGAATGTCAACATCCTCTCATTTGTCGCTCCACCCGCCGCCCGTCAGGCCGAACCAGAGGAGCCAAGCTCCGTCTGCTCCAGCGCACCTCCGCCTGCTCGCTCGTCTTCTTCCTCTGTGAGATAACGGCTCAGCTGGCAGCTCCGTGCTAATAACGCTGCTGTTTGCTCTCGTCGGTTTGTGTGCCGGCCCCCGGCGTGCCTTCTCCCTCTGAACGCATTCCAGCCTCCTCACACTGTTTACTCTCCTCTCTGCGCCTCCTCCTGACCGCTGCCTTCTTTCTTTTTCCTTTTCTAAACTCGCTCACTTCATTCTGCCCTTTCCGTCATTATTTTATCATCAGTCTGCTCTGTTCCTTCATATTTCCTCCCTCTTTGCGACTGTTCCTCTCCTACAACTTATTGTAGTTTCACAACAAGCCTGGTTCATTTGATTTGCACAGCGTGTCACCAGTGAAGGTTTAAAGTGAACATACAAATGATATCAAGGACAGAGAGGAAAGGAAACACATTTGGAAAGAAGACGTGCATCAGCTCTGTGTGCTCCATTAGAGCGGACTAAAGCCGGACGTCATTTACTGATTCATTATTAAATAAGAGTTTAATGGCAGATTAAAGAGCGACGTCTGTAAAGTTTGCCCTGCTCCAAAGTTTTGGGGCATAAACAGCAAAAAGCTGCATCCTAATGCTCTGTGAGGACGTCGGCCTGGCAGTGGGGGAGGATCTGAGTGGGAGCTGGGACGGAGCGCGTCGGCCTGACTGAGACTTCAAGGCTTTAAATAACACAGACGCTTTTCATGATTCAGCGAACCACGCATGCGCATGTGTCACTTCCTGCTGCATGCTGCATGATTGCTGACCACTCACCGATGTGTTTTTGGATATAAAGTGATTCCCAGTAAAGCTCCAGTTTCTGATTTTTAGCACCAATAGTTTCCAGGTGTGCGGCTCCAAACAGCTGCTTCTTTACGAGCCCGGGCTGTGGCACAGGTTCCTTTTTCTGCAGGAGAAGTTAAATATGATTCTGCACTGCAAAGACACAAGTAGCAACAAACTGTTCATGTCAACGACAGCTTCTGCATGAAGCTTTAACTTTATCAAGCTGGCCTGTGATTGGTCTGACAGTGACGTAGCTGGTTCTGAGCCGAAGACATGAACAAGTTTCTCAGACTCAGGGCGAGTCGGAAACTGAGCTGCTGGTGGTTCAGTCCCGGGACAGGTCATCACTCCTGCACCTCTCTGAGTGGAGATTATTACACGTGCACTGTTTTCACACGTGCACGACAGCTGTGAACATTTGTATCTGACAGAGCTGCGCGTGAGAGTCGTTCACGTCCAGCATTAACCCGACGTTTACCCTGCTGCAGGTCATTCAGTCCATTTTAAAGAAATAGCTGTATATAAAAGATGGCCGCTGTGACGCAGCTCTCAGAAGCAGACGCTGCATTTATCTCTCATGCTCTCAAGCTCCGTGCACCGTGGTGAAGTTTGAGTGCAGAAGAGACAGCGAAGAACCTTTAAATCCACACCCAGAGTTTCCTTCCTGCAGGGCGGCGGCGTCAGAACCACGAGCTCACCTCGACACGCCGTCAGCAGCGACGCATTAAGCGCCGTGCACGAAGGCTTATCAGACTCTGCACAGCAGCAGGGCAGAGCTGCTGTGCGGTTGTAGCTGTGTTTTATTCTTGGAGGGAGTGTTTCCATCACTGTGTGTGTGTGTGTGTGTGTGTGTGTGTGTGTGTGTGTGTGTGTGTGTGTGTGTGTTTAGCTGTGTTTGTTTAGGACTCAGTAATTATGGCTGGCAGCAGAGCTTCAGCTCCAGCGGGAGGAGGAATGCCTTTGGTCTGCTTCTGTCACTGAAACTGACTCCAGAGGACTCAACCTGCATTTTGTGATTATATATCTGTGCGTGTGTTTGTTTTTGAACTGTTCACATCCCACAATCAGTCCACTCAGGGTGAGGCGCTCCGGGGCCTGAATGTAGGTCAGCGTAGTTTCATTTATGTGTGATGTTTTTGCCAAAGGAAGTGTTGACCTCTGAATTCTTCTCTTTGCTGGCTCATTACACACACACACACACACACACACACACACACACACACACACACACACACACACACACACACACACACACACGCACGCCTTCCTGTCTGGGTGGAACCTCAGCATGATGTCAGTGACCGCCTCTGGTGGCCTTTAGGTGATCTGTCTTCCAGATGTGCTGAGTTGAAGGAGGAGCACGTGCGGAGGTGGGTGGAGTCTGGGGACCCCTCCGATTCCTCCCGCTGACAGTCGGGGGTCACAATGATCCTGTTCATGTATATATGGTACTGTGCAAAAGTCTTGAGCCACGTGTCGTGTCTGTATATGTTGCAGGACAGTGGCACCAGCAGTCATGAAAACACATAAGACAGAAACAGTCTGTATGTTTGGTGTGAGCAGCTCTCTGCCAGCTCTGTGAGGATCTTCAGGAATAGCTTCCAGGCTTGATGAAGGACACTTCTTTGACAAGATCTTCATCAGCACCGGCTCGCATGCACAGAGTCATAGATTCAACCGATGATGTGTTGGTGTGACAGCTGCTGGGAACAAAGAACCCAACACTGACTCATTTCATGAGCTCGGAGCCTTGTTATGCTTGCATGAGTCAAAGGTCAGAGTTCAGAGGTTAAACAAAACATTCCTGAGTTTGAACACGTTGTGCCTGTCGTGTGTAGCTCCAGCAGAACGTTCTCAGAGGTAATAAAGCGTCTCCTTATAAATCCCGGCTCATGAGGTGCAAACACGGCGAGTTCGTCCGACGCTTCCCGGTGCTTGCTGGTGAAGGTTCGCGTGGTGGATCTGTGGCGTTAAACACTCGAGTGGCTGCGATTGGGCAGTTTTACCGTTAGTTTCACGGCCGTCGACTCGTACAGAAACGTTCTGCAGCCTGTGCTGCGTTTATATTAATTTATTTCTGGACCATTTATTGGATCCGCTCGCCGTCAGCAGCCGGCTCTCAGCCAGATCATAATATTTGGCGCCGGCACGGCTGATCCTGCTGTTAAAACCAAGCCTATAAAACCGCCTGTTCCCTTTCTGCAGTATCCATACGTGTTTAATGTGTACGTGAAGAGGTTTGTTTCAGACTTTTCCCTTTAATCTTACAGTAAAGGGCAGCAGCTGCTGTCTCTGTGTTACTGTAGGGTCTTTGCTCTGTGAAGCTCCTTGTGTGGCGTTGTGAACATCGTGATTCAGGTTCCTCTGAGCTCCATCCAGCATCCAGCTCGCTGTTTCAAAGGTCTCCCCATCACAGCTTTGCCTGTTGTTGGGTTTACAGTGCAGGTGTCTGTACTCTGCATGATGTCACAGAGGCGTCGCTGCCAGGATGCTGTTGTACGATCAGAGCGTGAAGGCGACGCCGCTGATTTACCTGTCGGTCTGTGTTCCCACCCTCAGCTGACTGTGAGCTGTGGGACTTAAAGGGGGTTGCGTGTACTGGTCCAGCTGGTTTTCAGGCTCCGTTTTCAGAACAGTGTTCGTGTCCGGGCTGTGGAAAAGTAACCTTGGTGTTATCTCGCCGCTCCAGCTGATGTCTCAGGCCGTCAGACGCAGTCATGAGTTTCAGCATCGACTGAAATTAAGCCGAAGCTCTTTGATTTATTCAAACCTGTGTGTGTGTGTGTGTGTGTGTGTGTGTGTGTGTGTGTGTGTGTGTGTGTGTGTGTGTGTGTGTGTGTGTGTGTGTGTGCGGTCACACACAGATTTGCTCAGCTTTGCTTCCTCTGCTGCTGCTCGCGCAGCTCCAGCTCATGCTTGCAGAGTATCTGCCTCAGAAATCACACACAGTCTTATCAGCTTCTACTTGAACATGTTTCCATCCTTATCTGAGTCTGTGTGGCTTTCATGCGCCAACAACCACACTCTTTACACCTGTCTGGCCTTTATCCACGTACCTGTCTGGATTTTAAGGACATGCTCTGGGATCCTGGATTAACAGTGTGATGTGTCTGCTCAGGATTTTACCTGCACTAGCATATCTTTCTCACCACTTTTATGACCTGCTGTTTGAGAAGATTAGCGCAGGACTAGACTGTAACGATGCGATGGCGACTGACCTGATGAATTATTAACTTTCTGCTGCAGCTTTTAAATGAGCCTGATAATAATCTGTGATTTATTTCACTGACTCTCGCACAAAGTGTGTTTCTTTGCCCGGCAGCTTAGATCTACTCCAGGTTTCCCTGCGGTTGAATGAATTATAAATGTTCTTAGCTGAGCATTAGTGGATCTCTTCAGGCCTCTCCTGTCAACACCGAGCACATTCATTGTTTCGTCAACAGAGCGCTCATCATCTCCAAGTCGAGGGGTTCATCTTCCAAAATGTTATTCCTTGTTTGCAGAGTGGCCTCGTTATCCTCAGACTTTATCAATTGCCACCAGTGTATGGCATCTTTAGCTAATTTACCGGACAGTCTCGGTCGTTGTGTCCTTGGGCGAGACACTTCACCCGTTGCCTACTGGTGGTGGTCAGAGGGCCCGGTGGCGCCAGTGTCCGGCAGCCTCGCCTCTGTCAGTGCGCCCCAGGGTGGCTGTGGCTACAACGTAGCTGCCATCACCAGTGTGTGAATGTGTGTGTGAATGGACGTGTAAAGTGCTTTACAAATACAGGCCCAAAATCTGGAAGAACAGTTTGCAGCTAAACATTTTCACCGATGACAGAGTTTGCTGTCGAGTACAACTCTTAGCTGCGGTGACTACAAGTCCATCCAGCCACCAACTCATCACTGCAGCGTTCCCGAACAGTCCTACAGACCTAATCTCTGCAGTGTGTCCTGGATCTGCTCCGGTGTCCCTTCATTGTAGGACACGTCCGAAACACCTCACCTGGGAGGTGACTAGGAGGCGTCTCTATCAGATCCTGGAGCCCTCCAGCTGACTTGTGTTGATATGGAGAAGTAGCGGCTGTACTCTGAGTCCCTCCAGAACGAGCGAGCTCTTCAACAAGCTGTCCACAGCCAGCGTGGTCACAGCTGAAGGCAGGAAACACAAGGTCTTCCTTATGAATGTTTCTGTCTCCTCGAGCTGAACTTTTCAGACAAATAAAGACCTTTGAGAAAAATCAAAGCATTTTAAGGTCTTAATCTGGGCTGAGATGAGTGGAAGGCTGTTGATGAGGAGATGGTCTCAGGAGTGGAGGAGAGACGGACAAAAAGGAGTTTATCTCTGCACAGCATAGCTACACTGGATAAGCAGCTGAACTCACCACCTCAGTGCTAACTGAGTGTAAAACACGAGCTCCTGAAATAGACGTGCACCTGTGGTACCGAAGCCACCGTGAGCATCGCTTTCTTCCACGTTGGAGATGAACCAATCAGAGAGAAGTCAGAGCAGCAACCAGCAGAGGCTCCTGTCATGATTTCACATGTTAAAATAAAAATGTGGAGCAAACGTTAGTCGGCTGATGCCTGAAAGCACAAACCGAAGGATTTTCCTGTCAGAGCTAATATTCAGAGGACACGGCCTGGATGTTACCAGCGGTGTTTCCTGCGATGTGCAGGTCCTGCGACCTTTCTGCCTCACCCACTCGAACGCTTAATTAACCCTGAGGCAGAGTGTAATTCATGGCTCCTCAGAGGGCCTTTACCCACTCAGCGTGACAGCAGCGTTTACAGGCCTCTGTACACTCCTCATGGTTTTGTCTTTATTACTTCCACGTTGGAGATGAACCAATCAGAGAGAAGTCTGCCTGTCCGTCAGAGGATAGACTTTAAAGTTCTGATGCTGGTCTATAAAGCTCTGAATGGTTTAGGACCAAAATACATCAATGACCTCCTGACCCAGTATGAACCATCCAGATCCCTCAGGTCATCTGGATCCGGTCTTTTATCAGTTCCCAGAGTCAGAACCAGACACGGAGAAGCTGCATTCAGCTTTTATGCTCCTTATATCTGGAACAAACTCCCAGAAAGCCTCAGATCAGCTGAAACACTCAGTTTATTTAAATCCAGGTTGAAGACTCACCTGTTCTCAGCTGCATTTGAATAAAGCACCAAATCCACACTTTAAGCTTAAATTTCAAAACTTACATTTAACTACTGATTTTATCTACTGTTCTGATTTTATCTGTTTTGATTTTATATACTGTTGTTTGTTTGTTTGTTTGTTTGTTTGTTTGTTTGTAATTGGTTAGTTAGTTTATTTGCTTGTTTTAATCAATTTTAAAACATGCTTTTTATTTGTTCTTGTTTCTAATGTCTCTGTAAAGCACTTTGAATCACCTTGTTGTTGAATTGTGCTATACAAATAAACTTGCCTTGCCTTTAGTTCCCTCCACACAGCGTGAACGTCTTCAGACTGACACCACGTCTGCTACCTTTGTATATCAATCCTCACGGGCAGAACACGTGACCTTTGGACTATAAATGAATGAGGCCACATTCATCTACAGTCACTGGACAGGTGAGGTCTCAGGATGGACTGGTAGTCTCCACAGCTGCCCAGTAAGACGGGACCAGCATGGAGCTGCGGTGTTCAGCATGTCCACTTTATTAGAGTTTACCTCCATTCCACAGATGCTCGTAGCTGACATCCTCTCTTGATTTGTCCTCCTTACAGTTTCAAACCAAGGTGAAGCTGACTGTGCTCCCAAAAACCTGCTCATCTGTCTGTGGGTTTGTGTCCTTTATCAAACACTTTGGGGTCGTTTATGTCGACCCAGCCGGGCCGTACAGTTGATCATTTACAAAGAAATGTCTTCAGTTCAGCAGGCATCAAATACGATTTCTCCCTCTGTGATCGGGCTGATCGTCTGATCCTGGATCAGTCTGAGGGACGCCCACTCGTGTCCTGCAGCGACCCCCGCTTGTATCTGCAAGTTTAACACTCGCTTTACCCACGAAGCCCGCATCCTGCAGTCGGCTTTACGGTGGCGTTACGTAGGGCTGTTCGATATAACGATATATATCGGATGACGATATAAAAACATCTGTCGTTTCATTTTACGCCGTCGTTTGTTTGGTGGTGTCGCAAAATAAACTGTTTACAGCAATATTTGTTCATGGTTCTGATGTCACTGTAGAGGCTGTATTCATTTCTTACAGCTCTCGCTTTCTCTTATATTTAATACAACCACACTACAGACGGACAAGCGCCTGTTTTTATGCGTTGTCGTTAGCAACAACGACGGTAACACCTTCGCGTGTCCGCTTGTTTATTTTCCACATAAACCTTTCACAATAAAGCTCAAGATCCTGTTGAGACTTTTCAAAATAGTCACTTGGATGAGTGACGAAACGTTTCTCCCACAAAACGCGAAGAACAGAATCAACTTTTGGAGATTTACTTTCCGGGATGATTGAGATGCATCAAAATAAACTGAATCACGTGAAAGATTATTTACGGATGAGAAGTAAAAAAGAGCCGCCAGGTGCTAAAAAATAAACCTTAGACTCAAACGTTAGAACAGGCAACCCGCAGCACGCCGTGTAATAAATACAACTTACGTCTAAAAATGTATCGTTTCATGCATCGGCTAAAACGCTCGACTCCGGGTGAAGGACGCGCAGCTGGAAACACTTCACACCAGTCGAGCTGCCCGAGATTCACAGAATTTACAGGAAATGTTACATTTTTGTGATTTATATCGTTATCGGGACGATAGAAGTCTTATATCGGGACATGAAGTTTTGGTCATATCGCACAGCCCTAGCGTTACGACCCCGCGTGCAGGTTTGTTATCAGACTGCGTCCCTGTTTGTGTTCACTTAAGCAGTTTGTGAGTTAATGAGAGTTAATGCTGAGCTGTTCTCTAAATGTTGGTTTAACGCTGGAGAGTTTGGAGCTCTAAACCGTCGGAGGAAGCAGGAGTGTTACGTAGACCTGTTGATGTGTCAGATCCACGCAGCGAGGGCTCTGACACATCAACAGGCAGCTTGGATGTCGAGCATTCTTCAGATTTTTACCCTTAAACGCAAACTTGGCTTCACTGCGTTTCGCTTTGTGTCTGAGTTTAGTTCCAGGTTTTTCCTGAACGTCCCTCTGAAGCCACGCCTCCACATGCTCACGTACAGCTAATAGGAAGCGTAGTAGCGAAGGACCTACCCGAGCTTTTCACAAAGAAAGTTCTCTTCTGTGTGTGAGAGGATGGTTTCCTGTCCGCAGGTCGGTGGAGTGCAGGACGGACCTGCTGGTATCCGTGTGTGTGTGTTGCAGTGTAAGCTCGTTGGGCTGATTTGCTCCCATTTAAAAGAGGCTTTGATCCCCTTTAGGGCGCGTTAACCCCTTCTCGCCTGCCGAGCTTCGTGTCGCACGGGCCGTGAACTCTGCCTCAGTGTGGGAAAAGATTAGAGGCAGACAAATTCCTGGTCATCTGAGGTGGTGCAGACGGTATTAGAGCGCGGCCGCAGCGCTGCGCCTCGACGCTGCGACTCCAGCCGCGCTTATCCCACCCACCCGCCGTCGCGTTGTTCGCCTGTAAAATCATTCTTCACCTTTGAAAAGCTTCTGTAAGTATTTTCAGGCCCAGAGGTGTTAAAAGGAGGATTTCCATTTTGGCAGATGTGGAGTGTAACCCACTCCTCCTCTTCCTTCTCCTGTCTTTTTATCTGCTTGGCCTCGGTATTGGCGATTTCATCATCTTCCTCGTGGATTAGGAAACTCCGGCTCCATCTATTTGCATAAATGTGCACGATATGCAAACGGCTCTCAGCTCTTTGGTGTGGGAGAAGCTTTGAAGCTGCTCAGCCCTGCAGCGGTGCACCTTGTTTTGGCTCCCTGGAGCCGCGGCATGCTCAGAATGCTTCAGTAACCTTACGTAATGAGGAGGAGGAGGATGAAGATGATAGTGAGGTGAAACAGGATGATCTACGAGTGTTTGTGGTGCATTTTATCATCTAAAAAGATGCTTTCAGCTGTGCTCCAGTGACACAGAGACTGATCCGTGCTCAGCCTGGTCGGCTACAGCTGCTGCCAGATCAGCAACATCATCTTCTTCCTGATTTAAGATGATTTTTTGAAGCATTTTGAAGCATGCTCCCTCTGCCTCGTGTTCTCGGCAGCACTTTCAGTCATCTTTGGGTTACTGCAGTCAGACAGAGGACCTGGCAGCAGGTCAAAAAGCTGATATCAAAGCAATGCTGAAGCACCAGAAGCTCTAATCTGCACTCGAGACCGGCTCCAAAAGTTGGACGAGGACCAACAGAGCAGCCAAAAAAAAGGCTAACGTTGAAGCTAGTTCATGCATTTATTCCTTCCAGGCTGGACGACTGTAATTCATTATTATCAGGATGTCCTAAAAACTCCCTGAAAACCCTTCAGTTTTGGCTTCCTGTTAAACCCAGAATTCAAAATCCTGCTCCTCACATACAAGGTCTTAAATAATCAGGCCCCATCTTATCTTAATGACCTTGTAGTACCATATCACCCTACTGATGATCACCAGACTCTGAAAGGCCAGTAAAGCCTCTAAGATCTTCATGTTTAGTGTTTTATAAACGATTGAATGATTAAGTCTGTTAAATATGTCTCCAGGGTAACGTCCTGGACTGTTTCCAGCCTTTTACTTTATCAACGTTATTAATTGTTCAGCTGAGCTGAAGCGTGTCGGTACGAGCCTCCGATCCAGGTGAGGCTGACAGCACCGATGAATCCTGAAGCTCCTGAACTGTGAAGCAAGCAGAGTGAAAGTGTCTCCCTGTTGTTGTGCTTGCATCCATCACGCCGTCCTCCGTCGTCGGCTCGCCCCCTCCTGCTCCTCGCCGTCCTGCTGAATAAATGATGGGAATGTGATACGGCCGCAGCTCCGAGCTGGACATCGATCCCCGAGTTCAGGGACGCCGACTCTGGACTCTGTCCTTGACTTCGCTCGCTCCTGTTTGCTGATTTGAACTCTTTGTAGCGTCAGTGAGCCGAGCGTGTGCGTGTTGGCATGCGGGGCGTGTGCTGCCTGGGACCGCAGTGTGTGTGTGTGTGTGTGTGTGTGTGTGTGTGTGTGTGTGTGTGTGTGTGTGTGTGTGTGTGTGTGTGTGTGTGTGTGTGTGTGAGAGAGTCATGCTTCAGGAATGTGCTGTATAATTTACTACAGTGGAAAGCTCTCCTTGCAGTAACACCTGGGGCCCTGTGGGACATGAAGTTCTGCTGTTTGATGGTTTAGCAAAGACGAGCAGAGGCGGGGCAACGTTTTTATCCAGGTCGTTTCTGTTTTTAACCCCTTCCACCCTCAAAGGTTCCTCTGGGTTTGGCCTTAAAGTTTAGCAGCTCTTACTAAAGACTTGTATTGTGCGTTGAGTCTTAAACACTGTTAACACCTTTTCCCAGTAAGAAATGTTCGACTGTAGTTTTGAATAAAAATATTTAAGCTTTTCTCAGTTTGAGCTGGTTTGATCTGCATCGTCATTCAGACCTCCTCAAGTAATAGACGCAGAACAACTCTGATTACGTGTCCTCGATTATTTCGGTTCATTAGTCTGTAAGGAAGCTCAGGGGGAAAGAAAAATGTCAAGTTTTAAATATTGTTCATTAAGATCTCGACATGAAAACATTTCTTCGACTTCCCGGATCCTTCCCGGATATTCAGTTAGTTTGGAAGTGTCCAGCAGGGCTGCGCTGTATCATGTCATCCATGATAACACGGGTATGAATTTTTATGAGATTAAAAACAACATCGCTGCTAGAGCAACGCCACGTTTAGGTTTCCAGGACACGTCTGAGAGCGAGAGCAGGAATCGGCCTCTGATGACGAGTCAGCATCCTCCAGGAAACTGCAGGAAACCACAAACCTGTTTCAGACCAGGCCAGGAGCAGCTGGTGATGTGTGAAGCAAAAGTAATCAGAGTACTCAACCAAGCCTCGCTGGATTGCTCGTAAGTTAGAATCCATGTGACAAGAAGAGGAAACGCAGGGCTTTAAGCTGCTGGTTAACAAGCTCGAGCCAGCGTAGATATCGGTCAGCTTCAGTTGGAGTTACCAGCTTCTGTTAAACTGAAGCTTCTCACAAAGTTAGGAACAGTTTCTTCTACACTTTAACGGGAGCGAGCCCGGTGTTTAAAGGACTCTCGGAGGCACTTCGGCCTCACAGTCCTTCTGTTTTGGACAAAGGTTCAGTGAACGTGGGCAGAAGGCTTTCACAGCCGTTTATTGAGCCAACAGGAAAGCTGTGGTGGGTAAACAGCAGCTCATGTGATTGATAGCTGTAATGCTGGCAGTGCTGACCGCACCAGCTGCTGAATCCTCACCGTTGTGCTGCTGCTTCTTCAGCGCCGCTCGGCTCACTGAGTTTTCTTTAAAGCAGGTTTTTATTGGCTCCGTTTGGCTGCTCGGCCGCTCCCACAGGAGGCGGATTCACGTCTGACATTATTGGATGATCAGTAAATACATTTAAATGCACGCGCAGTGATGCAACAAGGAAGACCAACAAGGCCTGTTTGAGTCGGTGGAAGCTCTTTGATTTAAACAAATATGCCGTTAACAACAAATGAAGACATTTTTAGCCAAATAGAAACGATCTGAGAGGATAAACGACGCCCACGCTGGACCCAGGTATCTATCAGCGAGCGCGCGTTCCCACGCTTTAACCACAGTGACTCACGGCAAAGCCACGACAGGCGGCGGAGGCTCGTTACTCAGGTCTCTGCGTTTACGGTAAATTGTTGAATCAGATCGAGAGGCCTGACGTGACTGTAACGAGATCCTCGCTGTTACAAACTTTATGACTTTCAGACAAAAGGAGACGCGTTTGGCTGATGTCCGTGGAGCCGTACGGTTTCACAGCTGCCGGGTGCGTCCACAGAGCTGCACCCACAACAAAGCAGCGGCTTCAACAAGCGAGCTCGCAGAGGAAACGGCCACATCAGCGCCGGCCTGTAAAAAATGATGTTTTACCGCATTCGGGAAGCCGAACCATTACCTCATCTGCCAAAGAGACGAAAGCTCTCGAGTAAGCAGAAGAACAAAGCAGCCAAATATCTGACACACACACACACACACACACACACACACACACCGGCTTCATTAGCCATCGTTACACTGCAGCTGCACTGATTCATCAGTAACCTGAGCAGGTCAGAAACCTTCAGTTTGCATGAATTTTGTTTCGTAGAACAGGTGAACTGCTCACCTGGTGGACGTTAAACAGATGATCCATTACAATAAAACTTAGACTGGCACCTCTCGTGCCCACCACAAAAGAACAGATAATAAAAAATTAATAAATAGACGATAATAAATCAGGAGATAATAGATTTTTATGATCGTCCTGATGGGGTCTGTGTGCGGGGTGAAAGCTGTCCCTCTGTCTGTTTGTGTGGGATTGTCTGCATCGTTTGCTCGATGGAGGAAGTTTGAGTAGAGGGTGGCAGGGTGTAGGTCACCTCACGCTTCAGCTGTGCAGCTCTGCAGCTTCTGACCCACCCGTGATGGCGTTCGTGCTCTAAGTGGCGATCCTGTAGAAGTTCAGCAGCAGATTCACGGGGAGCGTGCTTCAGCTTCCGTAGGAAGAACAGCCTTTGCTGGGCTTGTTTTTTTGACCAGGCTGGAGGTTCAGCCCCAACAGACGGACAGCGTTCCTCCACACACAGCTGCTGGGTTGTACTTCCTGTTCTGCTCGAGTCTGTGACTGACTCTTTGGTGCCACCTTAAGCTTGTAAGTTTGACGACCGTTGCATCATCTGCAGATTTTATTATAGTGGTGGATGGGGGTGTGTTCGTGGGCGGAGACTCGGACACAGCCGTGTGGGGTCTCCGCATTCAGGATGATGGTTTAAGAGGGGCATCTCCCCTCTCTGTGTGAAGGTGCGGTATCCATGAACGCAGCGAGGAACCTCGGCCATGTTTGTAGTTCGTTGTAGTTTTACGGTGTTGAATGCGTTTCACAGAAAGCACGACTGCGGTTTCTTCTCTGTGTCGGCGCGCTGTGGTGGACGAGGTGGCAAACACTTGGTAATAAAATGAGAATAAATTCAGCACTTTGGGGATTTTCATCTTTGGACAAAGCCACAAACTTCCAGATGTTTCTTTGGGCTCTGACTGGTTCTTTTTTTAAAACCCAGCATTTGTCAGACTGTGGAGGCACTTTGGGCGGAGCGTGGCCCCCGGCCTCCAGTCAGACTTGAATATTAAAGGTTTATCAGCGTTAAAGCTCAGATTCTTTTGCTTTGATGTTGTATTTTAGCTGATGAGTGAAGACTGTGAAGTGATCTGTTATTTCAGTTGGAGAGAAAAATCTGAATCTCTGCTTTGAAGTTTGGAAATCTCCCTCTGGCTGCGTTTCAGGAAACTTGCGACTCGGAGCGGGAAGAGGTTTGATGCAGGAGTCAGGAGCCAAAGCTGCAGCGATTAGTGTTGCGTTAGAGCCAGAGAATCACGCCGTCAGCCATTTTAAATACTGTTTATCCGCAGGAACGTCAGGACGGTGTCACTCTCTGCGACGCTTTGTGACGAGACAGGAAACAGTGGGCTCATCTCTGTGCTCCGTTCAGACGCACAGATGTTTCTGTGATTCAACACCGAGAAATGTTTCTATTTCCTCAGGCTGATTCACAACGTTTACCCAGAATGCACTTTGTTTCCTCCAGTGAATGACCAGAAAACCAATCAAACATCCCGGGGTACGGAGGACCAGGAGGACCAAATGAAGTAACTATGTTGCTAAATGATTCATTAAATGTGTCATTAATTAATTACAGTTCGGGGTCGTGTTCATGATGGAGGGGAGAGTGGAGCGTGAGACTGGGCTTAAAAGTGAAGCTGTGGATTTACTGGCCCATCTGTGTTCCTGCCCTCACCCACGGTCGCCGATAAAACGTGTTTCTTTTGAGAGGGGGCGGGGCTCTTCCTTAGAGATGGGGTGGAGCAGTCCCGTCATTCGAGAGGACTCGGAGTAGAGCTGCTGCTCCTCCACATCCACGTGTCCTACTGGGA
Organism: Diplotaxodon limnothrissa; assembly: GCF_057381915.1. Taxonomy (NCBI): domain Eukaryota; kingdom Metazoa; phylum Chordata; class Actinopteri; order Cichliformes; family Cichlidae; genus Diplotaxodon; species Diplotaxodon limnothrissa. The sequence continues at coordinate 1,713,779 of NC_140596.1, read as the reverse complement.
GGAGGCCCTGTGGCAGACCCAGGACTCACTGGAGAGATGGCATCTGTCATCTGACTGGATAAGCTGGGAGAGGTGGGCGGGGTGAGGGAAGTGTGGGCTTCTGTGCTCAGACCCAAACTGGGAGAAGTGGTAGGAAATAGATCTATGAATAATTAGGTGTGCCATGAATTTATTGAAACTTGGAAGTTAATAAAAAAAAACATAAAATACACATTGAATTGATTATTTAATGATTTAGTTATTTGTTTATTTTGGCACTCATGGTCCTCCATACAGGGACCAGTACTGGATCTGCTCCTGTCACAGATACTAAACTGGTGCATGGTTTATTCAAACTGTGACTCTGATGCTGCTGCAAAACCAGGTTTAGTCCTCAGACTGTGGCTCAGTTTGAAGACGCAACGACGGCTCAAACATGATAAGAGTCAAATCTGGAGCCACGTCGGAGGACTCGTGGCTCTGTGAAATATTCATGAGATGAAACGTTCTTCATGTCTTCATTAAAAACTGTGAAGTTTTTGTACATAAAGAATGAGCTGACTGTGGGGTCAGGTGGGAGGCGCTGATTGGCTGTTCTTACCTGGATTTCCTTCTCCTTGTCTCATCCGCACTGATGCAGCTCAGCAGCTTTCAGAAACACGAGGGAGGGAGGAGCAGGAGGAGGAAGAGGGCATCCTCACTCTACACCTTTCGTGCGCAGCGCGGCACCACGCTCGATGTGGAGCTTGCATTTCAGAGTGTGAGTCACAGCAGGAGATTTCAGCCGTTGTAGTGAAATTGTGATGGGAGAGGACCAGTGTGAGTACGATCCCAGCGTGCTGCTGCTTCTTCTCCAGTTTCAGGCCCACAGAGCTGGTTCTCATTAGAGGAGAGAGCACACGCGCTGACTCACTGCAGAAAGTTTGGCGAGCGCAGGGGGAAATCCTTTGTAGCGGCGTGCTGTATCTTTTTTACGTCCACATTCACATAAATCAGCTTGGCGAGCACACAGGCCCCTCCCTCCGTTCCTCTGTCGTCTCGGGCTCGTCTGAGCCTCAGCTCGGTTCACGGAGATGAGCAGACGTCAGTGCCGACGTAAACTGAAGAATATCGGCCCCACCGTTTTGTTTGCAGCCTTGAGGGTTACATCAGTCAAAGCTGGGGCTGTGCAGCTACGGCCGGCGAGGACAGATGCTCTGTCAAAGACTTTATTACCCCGCGGTCTCGCCCTCTGGCCAGCTGTGTGTTTTATGGGCCCTGTGATGACAGAGGGTGAGGTTCACGTGGAGGTTGGGCAAAGAAAGGAGGCAAATACAGCCGACGGTCAGGACGGTGGAGGGCTGCAAGACAGGAAGTAAAGCGAGGGTGGTTTGGAGTGCTGGTAGTGAGTGTGTTTGCAGAGTCGCCTGCAGCTGTTGGAGCCTCAGATGGGTCTCATGTGCAAACTGTAACCTCCACTCCTGTGGGTAAACTGGAACTAAATGAGGTTTGTGGAACTGGCTTCCAGATGACGAGGCACGGAGGTTTGGTCCTGTTTAGTGTTGGAGTCGTTTAAAGTGCACAAGTCTGTTTCTGTGACGCTTTTCTGATCCTCTGATGTTCCTATATTTACTCATTCAACTGCACCTTCTTACCTGCAGCCTGGAGCTCACCTGTGTTGGCTGAGACCAGCTTAAGCTCATAGTTTTTTCAGCGGTCACGCTTACCCAGGTACAGGTGTAGCCTAAAATCGAACAAATCTAAAAACAAACACGCTGAGGCGTTCCCAAACCGAGAGACGTAATCTCTCCTCCCAGTAGAGCGTACCCAAAACACGTCATCCAGGAGGCATGCTGGGTGACACTGGACCACTTCATCTGCTTCCTTTTGATGTGGAGGAGCAGCAGCTCCATCAGTTAGATATGTATTAACAGGCAGCGTGTCGGTGGCTTAACAGGTTTGATTTTTATCCATCCAGGAGAATGGATCCCATCTTAGTCTTATTTTGAAAGTTCATTTGCCGCCACTCTTTCCTGACCGAGTCGCCATCATTTGGTAAACTGAAAAGTTTAACCCGCCCAGTTTGCACTTCTACACTTTCCCAGGAGTCACACTGATTAATTAACTCCACCATCAGAGATGATCCCAGAGAGCTGCAGCAGGTGGAGAAACTGGTTCATCTGCTGGTGTTGCTGGAGCTTCAGCGTCTTCAGTTTAGAGATTAACGTCAGGCTGCAAACATGAGGGTATTCCTGTGGGTTTGTTGGGCATGTTGAGGCCTCAGCTTTAGAGTTTGGGATCCAGACGTGCTTCTACAGGCTCCTGGAGGTTGGGATGGATTTTGGGATCTCGCCCAGTGGCTTTAGGAAGGATCTCAGCAGAGCTCAGGAACGCCTCACACACCGACTCCAGTGTCAAACAGGCGTGGGAACGTGTGGTCTCATTTACTGCTGTAATCTTTGGGGACTCGTGAGAGACGCGTTAATAATCAAATAGTCCAAATTAATCCGTCATCGGTTTTCCCTCCATACAACAAAGTGTCAGTAAAGTTTGTGTTCACTTGAAGTCGTCAGTACATTTCAGTGAAAGCGCTCCGGCTCTCTGTACTCGTGCAGCGTCGTCGCTGAGCTTCGCGCACCGCGCACCGCGGCCTCATCCATCAGTTTAACGATCAGCTGATCCAAAATAAACGGAGGCTTGATTACTCGCTCAGAGACATCCGTCACCGTGCTGGCTGGAGAAGCTGACGGTGACAGAAACAGGAAGCGCTTTGTTTACAGTGTTGATGCTGCTAAACGGCACTCCTGAAAGAGACGCCGAAAGACGTCTTTCCTCACTGAACGTGGTGTAACCTGATAGGTTGGCGTGGATTTGCAGCTCAGGAGCCCGCCAACGACTTAGATGGGAATGCATGTGCGCTAATAAGCAATGTCAGCTGTTTGCAGTTACGTAAGTAATACTTACTGCTGTGAGCATTTGTTGTACTGCCTGTACACAGTTTACTCTCTGTATCGCCTTTCATTGTGTCTCTATTGACAGAAATAAGCCACGAGTTTGTTTTTCTAACCCTAAAGATGGAGTCAGTAGTAAAACACGGAGGATTTACTGTTTGCTGTATTTGTGGAGTAAACATGTTAAACAGGTTTATTAAATTATTAAAAAACACGAAAGAATTGATGGATGAATAGACAAACTCACTCTTTGACCCTCGGCCTCAGCTATTTTTTATTTTCCATCCACAGACAATATGGCAGTATCCAATTAAATCCTCAGATTTCACAAACTAAATTAGATCTCAGGCTTCTTGGTCGGTCTGTTAGTGCAGTGACCTCACAGCAGCCATGTTATTGGTCACATGATGTCATTAAAAGGCTCCAACAGCACAAACACAGCTCAGAGGTCCAGTTCAGGTGAAGCTAGCAGACAGCTAGCAGCTACAGCCGCCTGTGTCACCATCCACCTGTCAGTCAGAGAGGCCACGCCCCTAATGCATGTTATTATGAAGGAGGGAAAGATCCACAGAGACCAGTTTCTGCTGTAAAGTTTGGACATGGGGGTCTACGGGGACTGACTCACTGCTGCCTCTGCTGGACGTTAGAGGAACTGCAGCTTTTAGAGCTTCATGTTCCTGCAAAGGAAAGCTGCAGATTTCTGTCAGAATCTGCAGATTATACAGAACAAATAAAATGTTCACGTTGTCAGTGAAACTGTTGGGAAGACATCTACACTGGATGGCCAGGAAGCGTTCGCGATGTCTTCTCCGGCGCTGATAATCGGCGTCTGTCTTGTGTCAGTGACGTAAAAGACGGATTTAATGCAACGTGACCATCAAACAGCAGCTTTCTAAATGTATTGGATTCAGCACCACATACGAAAGTGACCCAGATCAGATTTGAAAATATCGGATTTGTGCCGTTCACACTGTCACACCATGATCGGATAGATGGGTAAAGATAAACAACTCCACACAGGGGTGGAGAGAAGCTGTAGCAGGCTGGTGAAAGGATGGAGCTGCAAGTCAGTGCAGGCTGCCGGTGAGCAGCACTGACACGTTCCTGCGCGGATGGAAACCGATCGATGTGCTCGTTCCTGTCAGCTGTACACACAAAGGTGCACTCCTCCTCCTCCTAACTCATCCAGGAGCAGAGTATAAA
>NC_140596.1:1572167-1704667 GCF_057381915.1 Diplotaxodon limnothrissa | reverse complement strand
GCCGGAGCGAGCTGCCGTCTTTAATGTGGCTGTTCAGACACCATGAGGTTTCCAGCCCAGCTGGTTATTTTTACACTAACTACACTCGTGCACGTGATTAACTACACTCGTGCACGTGATTAACTTCCTGGGCTGATGGCGTGCACTGCCTGAAAGCTGTCAGTTTACCTTTGGAGGTCCAACATGTTACCTGTGCAAACGGGGCAACAGAGGCAAAAGCAGAGGGTGTGTTAGTGGTTTTACCCTCCGCTGAGCCCCCAGCTGCTGAAGCTAAACCTGCTTCATTTCCTCTCCTGCTCTGCTGCCTCGCTCAGACTTGTTCCCACAGTCCCACAGCTCCTCGGAAACTTCCTCTGGAGCAGGGAGGGCGGCGGAGGCGGGGGCTGAGCGAGGGGGCAGGAAGGACCGGAGCTTTTCTTGGCCCGGCGTCTGAGACCAGCTTCACCACAGCCAGCTTTTCATAACCCAAGCTGGCACTGACAGCCGAGATAACGTTCAGCCGTTACAGCACAAATGTGTTTCATTTAGACCCTTCAAGAAAAATACTGACACACATCGAATCCGAGCGATTATTGGAACGCCAGCAGGAAACGATCAGAGTCCACCAGGTGTCCAAGTAACGCCTCGCTCCACCTTTACTGCGCCGGGCTCACAGGAAAACTAGAGCCAGCAGAGACTTTGATTGGGAGCTTTGAAAGGCTGTGAGTGGACGACCATCACGGCGGTGGTCCGGGCCGCCGTCGTCCCCGTCTGTTTGTTTGTTTTCTTTATTTCTTTATTTTTATGGGTTTTCTTATTTATACAACATGTACAACAATACAAGTTAATCACAGTGGGGGGAAACATAAAACAAACAAACAAAACAAACGATTTTTATGGTTTTTAATACTTCTTATGTTATTAAATTTGTATTTTTAGGTTTATATTATGTTTTTGTTTTGTCTCTTTCTCATAGCGCTCTCTTTCTGTGTTTCTGTCTCCAGGGTGAGGACGATGCTCTCCTGATTCTCGGCGTCCTCGTCCACCCCGTCGCCTCCACCATGAACCACACTCCCAGCCCCCACCTGTCCGACGGCGGCAAGCAGGCCGGCGGCGGCCTGCTGTGCAGCTTGGGTCTGGGATCCGACCGGGGCGTCCGCTCCCCGGACAGCCTCACCCACACCCCCAGCCCCACGGGAGGAACGCCCAGCTCCAGCCCCCCGCTGCTGCTGTCGCCCGGCCTGGGGGGCCTCGGGCTCGGCTCCCTCGGGGCCATGGGCGAGGCAGCCGGAGCCGACTGGGAGAGCAGGGAGGAGCTGAGGCTCAGGGAGCTGGAGGAGGCTCGGGCCAGGGCCGCCCAGATGGAGAAGACCATGAGGTGGTGGTCGGACTGCACCGCCAACTGGAGGGAGAAGTGGAGCAAGGTGGGAGAAATGTAGCTCAGTGGCACGGAGCAGGGTGGAGACCGGGCTGGGTGGGGCTCTAGGTGGGGATGTGCTTCAGTATCTGAAAGAAAGGCTCAGCTATGGAGCTACAGATGAGCAGAAATAACATTTCTGTGATATCGATCCACTGTGAGCCTGTACGGAGAAATAATATTATTAATAATAATGTGATACAGACGCTGAGGTGTTTTAGATGATGTCCTATAAAGAGGTTTGACAACCCGCCTGCTCAGTCAGTCGTCGTCTTTGTTTCCAGGTTCGTGCGGAGCGTAACCGAGCGCGCGACGAGGTCCGTCAGCTCAGGCAGCGGCTGGACACCCTCACCAAGGAGCTGACCGGCATCCGGCGCGAGCGGCAGGAGCTCGCCTCGGAGAACGAGACGCTACGGCAGGAGACGCTGCGCCTCCGCGGCGACCACGCGGCCCCGCCTCTGTCCGCCACATCCCCCTCCTCCTCACCCGCGCACCCCCGCGGCGCTTCCTCGTCATCCTCGCCGTCCATCCCCCCTTCCTCCCCGGCGTCATCCTCCTCTTCCTCTCAGGTCCACGGCGACGTGAAGCTGGACAGGGCGGCAGAGGGACCGCCGGGATCTCCAGAACCAGAACCGGTGAGGGACATGGACTTGGATAGGCAGAAGACGGGTCAGAAGGTGAGCGTGCTCTCAGCTGGCGTTCTTCTTCCTGGTTTTGGTTTCAGATTGAATTTCTTCCACACGAGGTCCTGACCTTTAACCTCTGCAAACTTTGGTTTTACCTTTGTGCATTTAAATGAAACATCTGCAGGATGCAGCTCTGACAAACTCGGGGCTCATGCGACCTGAAACAAATGATGCAATCATTAGACTGATCGGGGGGGGGGCATTTTAAGGTTGGTGCTTGGTGCACATGAAGGATCTGATGATGGTTCATCCATGGACATCAGTGAGTCCCGACCCAGCAGGTAGCAACGTGAAAAATAAGTAAATAAAAGTACGTAGAAAAGAAATGAAGTCTGAGTGGGTCTGAACAGGATTCAGCTGAGTTTAGTAAAACGGTGACTGAAAGTTAAACCTGAGACCAACGTTCAGCTGTTGGAGAGATGAATGAGTGAAGGTGGTTTAACGCCCGCCTCCTTCACATCGGTGCGCTCGCATCCTCGGCTGCTACACGTGATCCGTGAATGTAGGCCACTCGGGCTGCTGTCTCCACCATGATAAAATACACCCGTTATAGCACCAGAGGTGTGTGTGTGTGTGTGTAGGTGTGTGTGTGTGTGTGTCCTATTTAGGAGGTACAGCTACCCTCTGCCTGTGCACGTGAACACGAATCACGCCGTGTCTCCAGAGGACGCTGTCTGCCGTCTCTGCCGTCGCTCCCATGAGGACAAACATGATTCAGCCTTTCATTGACTCTGTGGAGCTGCTTTGTTTCTGGAGGCCGATGTAACGCTCAGGCTTTATTCTGCCCAATAAAAACAGAAGAATGAAAACGCGACCGCAACAAAAACTGTAATGGGCTAAAAACGAGTCAGCCACACGTGCAACAGCATCAACAGCTGCTGCGCTGCAGGACTGCAGCTAACGCTGTTTATTGCACCATGAAAACACCATGACTGTGTTCTGTAGTTCACGTTATTGTAAAATTACTTCTGTGGCACTGAAAGCGCTCTCTCCAGGCTCCCGGGGATCGTTCGATGGTCAGGGTGTATTCCCGTCTTTCCCAAAACATTCCCTTTGGGAATTTCTCAGCATGATTTCCTGTTTCAGTTGATTCCTCGGCCTGGAATCGACTGGAGCGGTCTCGCGGGAGTTTTGCATCCATTGGCTGTGAGTTCTTACACTGAAATCCAGGAGCAGAGGAAACAGAAGCTGTCTGTCTGTGCTGGTGCCCCCCGAATGTAGTGTTTACATGGAATACAGACTGGAGGGTGACGCAGGAACCTCGACACACCGTCTGTCCTTCTGTCCCGGGGGATCCCGAGCTGCTTCCAGGGGAAGGTTCGAGTAAACATATCATCAGTGAGTTCTACCCTGAGGACTCCTCTCAGCTGGGAATACCTGCAAAACCTCCAGAAATCCTGATCAGATGCCAGAACAACCTCACCTGGCTCCTTTTGGTACTTGCTCGTCACATCAGGCACCAAACCAGAAGGATCGGTTAAGTCTCCATCACTCTGACCTCAGCGGACCCTCGGGTCCTCAGGGATGCTGAAAGTGCAACACTGGCTTTAAAGATGGTACCTGGAAGTGCTGCTTCATGCTGACGTGAACCAGTCTCCTCGGGAATATAAGGCGTCGTTCTTTGGAGGCTGGTGTGGACACTTCCTGCTGGGCAGAGGCTGCAGGGTAGACCGGGATCAGTCAGAGACTCCTGGGTGTACGTCTCCTCCTGGCCTGGGATCACCTCGGGATCCCCGACAGGCTGGATGTGTGGACCAGCCTGTGAGCCTCTCTCGGGTCAAAAATGGGTGGATGTCCGTTATCATTGAGAGAGAGCGCCGTCACACTGTATGATTTAGAGACGGCTTCATCCAGTGCCACAAGTCTCTTTGGCTTTCGGTTGAGTTCTGAAAGTGCTGCTCGGTTTTATCCGTGACCTGCACCTGTAGTATCAGAGGTGATGAATCATGTGACTAAAATAGGCCCAACACATCCTCTCAGCAGCTGGGGGACGTTCCCCTGCGGTCACGTTTAAATCATTCTGCTTCTCGTTTTATTCTCGACAGCAACTCTCTGCCGTGGGCAAGGGCCCACTTCCACTGGAGACAGCGGCGACCTTCAGTCTGCACTAACATCTGATTGGCTGCTTCAGTAGAAAGTTCTGGTGTCGGGTCTTTAGTTTTTATGTGTGAGAGTCATCAAACCCAGGGACAGGAAGGGAATTTTACTCATGAGCTTCAGCGCAGGCGGAGGTCGATGCGGTGCTTCACCTGCACCCTGCCGTCCAGCTTTCTACTGTGAAATCTGGCGGTGCGTGGAAAGCGGCAGACCTGAACGAACTGCAGCGTTACAGAACCCGAAACGATGAGCGGGACAGATCTGGCCTGCAGCGTGAAACACGCCGGGGATGTTTCTGGCCGCTTTGGCCTCCGAGCGATCATCAGAGCGTCGTTAAAGCGCCGCAGCCTTCCCGAGCGTTGTTGCATCCATCCGTGCAGGTTTGAGTTCATTAAACTTGAATCTGAGCTGACGTGAACAAACCGAAGGCTGCAATCAAACGCCGGATTTCTGCGGTTTGTCTGCTGTTTGCAGCGGCGGTGGGTCCCTGTGTTTCTCCGCACACATGTTTGGGCTGCATGTAAACCGTGATTATGTGTCTGTCAACAGGCAGCAGAGGTGGTCTTGGAACGGTGGCTCGCTGCTGCTCTCACACAGCTCAGCCTCATTTCCTGTCTCCTTCCATTGTTCTCCTCTTTGAGTGCTTCCACATGTCAGGCTTTGTCTCACCCACAGCGGCGCAGCGGGGCCCTCTGTTGGCCGTCGCCTGTAATGGCAGCGTGGCAGCTCTGTTTTCCACGTGTTGGGACAGAGCGTGCTCCGTGACCTTGTGTCGCTTTTCCTCACGCGTGAGTCTGGACGATGCAGTCCTGTTGGTGTTACTGCGTCCACACTGGAGGGTTTGCTGTCATCCTACAATGATCCAAACTGGAGCAGTGAAAACAGTGACATTTGACTGAGTCGTGATCTTTATGCTTTCAGTCAGAAGAGCAGTGGTAGGGCTGGGCGATACGACCCAAAATTCATATCTGGATATTCTTTAGCTGGATGGTGATATACGATATAGATCTCGATATTTTTTTTAAAGAGAGTTAAGAACAAAAAGAGAGTTCTTAGTCACACTGTACCAGATCTCACACGGGCACCTTTATTAACATACAGCGCAGATGTACTCAGAAATAAATGATCAGCATTAAATAATAATGCTCCATAAATAAAATAAAACAATGTTGTTTTTGTGCATAACGAAAAGCTCATAGTTGTGAAGTCAAAATGTAAACTAACAGACGCTGAGCATAAACAAGCATCTGTGGCCCTTATACACACAGTACGGTGATATTACGCTGAAGCACAGTACGTATCACTCCGCCAGGCTCCTCGGTAGCTGTAATGCTCCAACAATCCATCAAGCGCTGCAGCTTCGTAGCTCAGCAAAGTCCAACTAAAACATTTGTTGCTGAGCCTGTGCAGCACATAAACGCGGTTCGAGGTCAGTAAACACAACCAGAATTCATACATACGGCACACTGTCGATTTTTGAGAAAATCAAAGGATTTTAGGCGTCAACGCGTTAGCCCGGTTAGCGTGTTAGCCCGGTTAGCTCGTTAGCGCGGTTAGCTCATTAACGCGTTAACGCCGTCCAGCCCCACGCACGGGGCGATCCGCGGTAACTTGTTAACGGAGATTTGCCCCTTTAATGCAGTTATGGCGTTAACGTGATTTTAACGAGATTACCGCTACCAGCACTAAAACACTAATCTCCAAATGTTGTCTTTTTGTCGAGCAGCTCCTCTTTGATAGCTGCCGTGTCCACTTCATTGTGGCCACTACGTGACTGTAGCCCCGGGTTACCCGCTGAGGGAGGCGGGGCAGGAAGGTAACACCTGCTAAAAGTTTTCACTTCCTGTTTCTCGACTTGCTACAACAAACCTGCTCAGTCAGAGGGAAGCGTTCCCACAGGCGCGAGTGGAGCTCTGACGGTTGATTCTGCAGTTTGACCCTCTGTTATCTACAGAAGCTGCACATGTCAGCGACAGCTGTTCTTACTGCAGTACACGTGTTGCTGTCTCAGCAGCTCGTGCATAAGCTAAATAAGGTGAAGGCTGTTTTCTTTTTTCAATTTCTTCTATAGGTTATTATGGTCGCATGAATATTTGTGATGCTGATAATCGTGTTGTGAAAACCTGATGTTGTGACGATATCGTGACGCCTCAGACTGAACTTCCTTTGGACGCTTGATCAATAAAACAAAGCATGAAAGTTTTTATCTGCTGAAGTAAAATCATAACCTGTGATTGGACGTGACAGCAGGACATTGATAAATCAGGTTCCCTGCTCTCTTCAGTGCCGGCACCTCCCGGTTTAAACTGTCTATCACTGTGATCGATGTATCGATTGATCAATCGATTGCACTCACATTTACTTCAGTAAATCTCAGCTGCTTTAGTTGATCTCCGAACACCTGCGATGGTCTCAGCTTTGATGCCAGGATGTCCTTACTTTTGAGGGAGCACTCTGGGTCGTGCGGGAGGCGAGTGGTTGTTCTGTGGAGGAAATAAGGACGAGGTCTTTGCTGTCCGCCTGCCACAGGGGACAGATTTACTGCGTGCTGCAGGACGAGCGCTACGCTTAGTTTTATTTCTGTTAAGGTCATTAAAAACACGCAGCGTGAAAATGATGTGAGAGTTCGCTGGCAGCAACCTCAGAAATTCCAGTTGGGTGGGTCCAGATTTGGTGCTTTTTTTCATGTTGTTTTCCTTCATAACTTCATGAGGAAACATCCACATGTTCAGGGCTGAAAAACTCATTTGAGCTAAAAGTCAAAGTTTACAGCAGGTTGCAGAAACTGTTCCACATGTTTCAAGTCTTTGTTCTCTGAGTAAAACACAGCATGTCTGTCACATCGTCCCTCCCTCTGTCTTTACCTGCCAGCGTGCGTCCGTCTCTCCCACCTGTGTGCGGTTTAGCCTTCATGTCACCGTCTGACCTCCCGGTCTCTTTGTCTCCTTCTTCATCAGGACCTGGAGCTGCTCGATTCAGTGCTGCGCTCCCGAGCTCCGGGCGCCGACGCTCAGGAGGCCTGGGATGGCCGCGGCGGCGTCAACCCAGCCGGCTTGCGCCGGCAGGAGCGCAGCCGACAGCTGTGGGAGGACGCGGGCACAGCGGAGGAGGACTCGAGCAAACTGAACGCTCTGCAGCTTCGCCTGGACGAGTCCCAGAAAGTCCTGCTGAAGGAGAGAGAGTAAGAGAAGCGGGAAAAACACGACTTCTGGTTCTGTCAGCAGGGACAGCCCGAGGTCGAACCATCAGAGAAACATAATCTAGTCATAAATCAGCATTTCACCATAGAAATCCTTCTTGTCTGTAATGTTTTTTATCGATCGCACCCAGAGATGTGAAACTCGTTTTACGAGTTATGTTATCGTTTCCACACCATCAGAAATCTGTAAAGACAGAAACCTGTCGGCTCGACTCTGAAACTGTAAGAACGTGAAGGTCACAGAGAAAGCACAAGAAAGCAAACAAACCACGAACACACGACAGATCGTACAGAAACAGGAAGTCTTCTGCCATTACATTTATTTTCTGTTATTTTATCACTCTGTTCTAGCACGAGTGGGTGTGGCGGGGAGTGTGGCGTGATTCATTCGTGCTGTCTGTTTCCCTGCAGAGACAAGCTGGCTCTGAGTAAGAGCATCGAGAGACTCGAGGCTGAGCTCAGTCAGTGGAAACTGAAGTACGAGGAGCTGAGCAAGAGCAAGCAGGAGGCTCTGAAACAGGTGAGGCACAGCACAGGTCACCTGAGCACAGCGGACGCTGCTTCGCGGGACGGTCCGTCTTCTTTAAACGTGCGCTCTGACTGTTTTTCTGCTAACAGACGAGCGCTTGTGTCTCTGAGCTCCGTGGTTCATCGATCACTGACCTGCTGTCGCACAACGAGAAGACAAAGACAGAGCAAAGCAGCCGAACCGAAAGAAAGCAGAAGGAGCAAACGTGACAAATACATCAAAAGTGCAACGAAGGAAGCCGGAGTGCGTGATTCTCAGGGACTTCCTGTTAGACACGCGCTCGACTTACAGCTTGAATTTCATAGAAAATGTTCCTCACTTCAGATTTTCACACAGTTTGGTCCACGTGACGCTCGCAGACGGTCCACAAATAATTAGCGTTCATAACATTTAGTCAGCAAACGAGCTGAATGTGAGAGCTGCGGACGGCGTTTGAATTTCACGACAAAAGGACGATGAACACAGGTCGTGATTGTTTCAGCTCATTAAACTCGGTGTGCAGCAGCTGCACAGCATCATGCGTCTGTGACGTGTTCACTTTGAATTTTCTGTTTTTACTTCTTTATACATCAGTTACTGTCAAACAGCAACTGATGCAACAGGACAGGCGCAGCTAACGTGCACAGCTGACCTTCAATTCAGCATAAATAACAACAACAACAGCAGCTGTTACAAATAAATAGGAACATGTAAGAAGAGCAGGAGTTCTTAAACATTTCAGTGATCACAGTTTTGCTTTTGTGTGAACATTTTCGGGTCTTTGAATGTTTTTATTTCTGGTGTTCAAACCTGTGGCCTCTGCTGATCGCGCAGTGATCGTCAGTCATCACGAGTCATAAACTTTTCAAACCTTAAAATGACTTTACTAAGAAGTCTGATCGCTTCAAATGTCCCGGCAGGTCTTCAGCTGCAGGAGGCCTGCTGTGCTCAGCAGCGTCCAAATCATAAAGCCGAGTGTGACGAGCTCTGTCTTTCGAACCACTAGGGGGCAGCACCGCTCCGCAGACGGCAGGTCTGATGAACATGAGTTAGATAAAAGCAGCAAAGTGGGGGTGGGGGGGCAGAAGATGTGAGAGATGTGTAGATGATGATGAAGGTGACGGAGTTCGTAGATAAGCGTGTTAGAAGATGCAGATGAAAGCGGGATCGCGCTGCAGGTTGGAGGAGGCGGATGAGACGAGAGGCAGAGATAAGGAGATATGACGGGGGGGTCACGCTTATCTCCACGCATGTTGTTTCAGATCCTCCAACATCACAGGAAGCGTCTCACAGTGTCTGCTTTAAAGAAACAGCCGCCTCCCCCGAAAAACGTCCAGATAACATTAAATGTCAGGCGGCTTAAACGTGGATTTATTTCTAACATCAGCCTGAACGATGAAAGCCTGAGAGTCACTGAAAGATTAAATGTTCAATGTCTTCATCCTGCAGCTGAACCTGCTGAAGGAGATGCACCAGGACGAGCTGGGACGCATCTCCGAGGACTTGGAGGACGAACTGGGAGCTCGAACCAGCATGGACAAGAAGCTGGCCGAACTACGAGCTGAGGTGAGGGACCTGACAGCAGCGCGCGGGAATCACGACCCCGAGAAAAGCCGTGGGAGACGTGAACGGACGTCGCTAACATTTATAAACAATTTCAATCAGAATCAGATGAAAAATGTCAGACTGCTAAAAACAGTCTGTGAGTTTGTGGGTGCAGAAGCACTCAGGGAGGGGCGGCCCCCCGAGACAGACATGAATAATCACTAATGATTACATGCAGATGGATAAACACACAGTGAGTGAAGCACCCAGTGCATCATGGGAATCCCCCAGCAGCCTATAGCAGTGTAGCTTCAGAACAGCTGTTTATGTTATTTTAAGGCTAAAGTGGGCATTATTAGGGGTGTGGCCTCTTTGACTGACAGCTGGATGTTTGGGCCGCCGTACAGTCAATCCTGTCTCCATCTGAGGCGTGTCGTGTGTTTCCTACAGATGGAGCGGCTGCAGGTGGAGAACGCCGCAGAGTGGGGGCGTAGAGAGCGCCTGGAGACCGAGAAGCTGGGCCTGGAGAGGGACAACAAGAAACTGCGAGCTCAGGTTGAAGACCTGGAGGAGCAATTAGCCAAGCAGCGCCGGCAGGCCGCCTCCGCGCTCGACAGCGACCTGAAGGCCATCCAGACCGAGCTGTTCGAGAGGAACAAGGTGGGCGGGGCTTTCTGCGTGCTTACTTCCCTCTCTTCTTTCCTTTTCCTCGCGTGTTCCTCCACGGTCTCATCCCTCACGCTGCACAGCTGTCAGGTTTTTTGCTCCTTCATTTCACGACACCGTGGAAATCCCTCCACAGATGTAGAGACGGGCGGCGTTCGGTCCGAGGCGGGCATCGGCCGGCTGAATAACGAGGAAATCACAGAAGTAAACCAAGTCTAATCAAAACCTCGTGACAGTCTGAGCTCCTGCTGAAGGGGGGAGACGCCGCCGGGTCACGGGGTGTCCATGTCGTCATGGTTACATGCAGGTTAACTGACATCCAATAATACAGATGGAGAAACTTGTACATGGGCTGAGACGGTGAAAGGTGAGGGGTCTCGAGCTGAGACGAGCAGGTTCATCAGCTTTAACCCGTTTCGAAGGTTGCAGATAAAAAATAGAAGATTAACAAACTTCAGCTTTTATTTCCTTCAAGCGGAAGATGAGAAAGTTTCATTCAGGTGAAACAGCGTACCTGTAACCTCAGGTCAGGGGGTCGTTAAGGTCAGACGCCCTCTGAGCGCCCGACGCTCATCCTGCCTCTCCCACAGCTCGTTAAATAAAGTGAGGAGTTAAAAAGAGAATTTCTGTGGCAGCTCAGAGTTAACCCGAGTCTCATCAGGTGCCTTCCACCTGCGACGATTACACGTTACTTACTTTCCCTGCAGCTGACGCAGGTCGCATGCTGCACATGCAGAGCAGCTGCAGGCTTCATGCCACGTTTGTGTGGACGACACAGAGGAGACGTTTCCACCAGCAGCTGCTGCCACTCACATTTCCACTGATTCACAAACGAGGTTGAAAGTGCAGGAGGTTTGGTTTCCTGCACACCGATGAGCTCGCGCTACGTGTTTGTGCCCCGACCTTGTCTTTCAGGAACAGCGTGTGTGTGTGTGTGTGTGTGTGTGTGTGTGTGTGTGTGTGTTTAAAAACAGAAAGATTGATTGTGTTTTGTGTTTAGTGTTAAAACCACAGTATTGATCCGCACAGCGAACAACAAACAGGGCGAGTGATTGAAACACACACGCGCACACACACACACACTGTCCATGTGTGTGTGTGTGTGCGCGTGTGTGTGTGTGTGACAGATAAGTCACCTGATCACAGTGAGGCGTGATGATGAGGAGAGGTAGGCGGAGGTGCGAGGTAAGAAACGGCGTTTAAAGGAAGTGCCGTGGTCACGAGGTTTCAGGAGCGACTTTGACGCCAGTGGGCCCAAAGTGGGCGGGGTTAAACTTTTGAACTGTTCCCAAATATTAGAAGCGAGTTATTGAAGCGACCTCCAGCGGGAGGAGTGATTCACCAGACTGAATCACTTCCTGTGTGGACATCCCCACCGTCCAATCAGCTGACAGTTGTAACCAAATGAATTCATAAAATACTAAAGAACAGCAACAGCGATAAAAAACAAGCAGAAAACACCAAAGATAATAAAAACTCATCATTTAAATTCCTGAAAGAAGAAGAAATCCAGCAAAAACTAATCATAGGTCTTTGAAAATGATCAAACCAACACAAGGATAAATACAATTAACTGATAATAAAAAGCAAATTATTAAACGCCCAAACAGAAATCAGCAAAAGAAGCAGAAATGAAATAAAATAATAATTTAGGTGAGACTTCCTAAAGAGGAGCAGAGCACAGCTGGAGCTGTGACATTAAGAAGTGAAAGCCTGATCCAGGTGATCAGGTCACCTGTCCATGCAAAGGTGGCCTGATCCAGGTGACCCGAGGGCTCAGGTGGGTTCATAGCTCATCAGAGACGTGCTGAGGTCTGTACGCGCCTCCGCACGGAGCTGAGGCCCATTTTTTTCAGCTTCCTATGAAAGTGTGTGATGCTGCTGCAGTTCACAGGTCAGACTCGGGCGAAACAATCGCACCAATGATCAGGCAACATCTGAACCTTCCCGGGGCAGGAAACACTCCTGCTTCACCAACACGTTTAAGTTTTGGCTGAGAGGCTGAAAAAAGTCCAAATCTGATCCTGGCAGCACAACACAAACGAGGAAAAAGGCCGTGAACATCCAAACACAGAGGTCAGAGTTCAACAGCTTCAGAGCTCCAAGACAGCAGACAAACACGAACAGGCTCCTAGACGGGCTGCAGACACACAGAGTAAGAGACTATCAAAATAAAACAGGAAGTAACATCGACGAGACATGAGAGGATTCTGGGAATGAACTGAATAACCAGGAATCACACATAAGTCTAAACACCGTCCATCACAGGTAAAGATCCAGGATAAAAATGCCAAAAGACAGAATACAAAACTCTGAGTATCAAAGAACTACAAACACAAAACGAACAAAATGTCACAAATAAACTTGATACGGCCTGTAGGGACAAGTCTGCAAGGAGGGTAAGCAGTCAGTGAAACATCAGGAATGAATGATTACAAGGCCACCAGAGAGAGAGAGAGAGACGGGTTCATGCTTCAAACACAGGTCAAAGACCAGAGAGCTCAGTGTGAGGCCGTCTGCCCCACAGCTCGCACCAGACAGGACGACGATCCCAGCACAGCAGCAAACAACGGAGCTGCCGCAGTGGTCCAAGGTCCAGACTGTGTGTGTGTGTGTGCGTGTGTGCGTGCGTGTGTGTGTGTGTGTGTGTGTGTGAGATGATCTCTGGTCCTTTTAAATGGCAGAAGTGTGTGTGCGTGTTTGTCGGTGTAAGTGGCCTCCATTACCGCCCATCCCACAGGGTTATTTATGAAGATGTCAGGCTGATTTAATGCTGCATTTAACACACACACACGCACGCACACACACGCACACACACACGCACACACACACACACACGCACACACACACGCGCACACACACACACACACACGCACACACACACACAGAGTAAAGATTCAGCGTAATGAATCAAAGGAAGTCAGACAGAATAATAATTAGACACTGTTTGAGCTGAAGCTGACTCGTAGTCTGTGAGGAAGACTCTGATGAAGAGGAGGAAAAGATGGCCGAAGGATAAAGAAGTTTGTCCTGGTGGACTTTTGTCAAGGACCTGTTCAACGAGCTATTTAATAAAAAAACGTGGGACAGGAAACGGCAGAGTTTGCTGGTTAATTGAGATTAGACCTTCAAAATAAGAGCGAGGCATCTGATTGGTGAGCTGCTCTATTTTTGTTCCCAACCTTTCATTTTACTTCCTTCTGCTCCATCTTTTCTTTGTGTCTCTTCACATTTTCTTCCTCTTTGTGTTTCATTGAGCCGATATCGCCAAACCGCTCCGAGAAGCGCGCACAAGCCCCTCCCCCACTGTACGACTCCCGGGCAGCCCTCGTTATAAAACCAATTCTCCTCTTCATCGTCTGTGGGACTGCTGTCTAAATTAATGCTAAATTCTGCATGACAGAGGGGGAAGGGTGTGTGTGTGTGTGTGTGTGTGTGTGTGTGTGTGTGTGTGTGTGTGTGTGTCTTTGTTTTCTGTGAGCAGATGTAGCAGCAGACTTCAGGGTCTTTGCAGTCAAGGAGAAACATTTAACAGGCAGCGCAGCGTAACACACACACACACGCACACACTCTCACGCACACGCACACACTCTCACGGACATACACACACACACACAAACACACAAACAAACACACACACACTCTCACGCACACACACACACGCACTCACACACATTTGAAGGACGGCAAACATTCCTGCTCATACGCCGTCCTGTAATCCATGTTTAATGGAGTCAGGGACTTCCCGCCCCTCCCCCCTTGCCTCCCCGCCCTCCCCCCTTGCCTCCCCGCCCTCCCCCGTCCTCTCCTCTTCTTCCACCCTCTCAGACAGCCATCGTCTGGAAATGATAAGGCTGGGGGGATATTGAGGTCTCTGACCTGCTAAAGATAAAAGCAGGAAGTCCTCAAACCTCTCTGGCCGCAGATATTAAAATTAAATCACCTGCAGTAAATTAACTGAGTTCACACTGAGCACGGTTAACTGAAATAAGGACGGGCAAGATTTTAGAGATGTGTCGTTGTAGATTCTGTTCGCAGGTCTGGTTCTTTATTAATAACAGAGCAGTGTTTATGAGGAAAGATGGAGGCGGCGAGGGACGTCTCGCCGTGTGTAAAAGCAGGTTTGTTCCGCAGTATCAGAAAGTCATCATTGAGAAAACAGTTCAGTTTTATTTATGTAGCAGCAAATTAGCACAAACCAACGATCAGACCTCTGTGAGCCGCGCTCGGGGAGCAAGAACCCGGCTCGGCCTCTATTGTGCTTTCTGCCCCGAACGTGTCAGAGTGAGAAATGCAGCAGCATCACTGAGGCGTGGCAGAGAATCACCTGATCCAGCTCACCGACCAGCTTCATCGAGAGGGAAACGTCACACGGAGTGTAATTATCTCCTGAATTTAGCCATGTTTTATTAAATAAATCATTTTCATTAAACGTGGAAATATGATTATATTTTTTTCCTGGATATGAAACTGTACGGGCAGCACAGAGGTCCTGGGTCCACTCTGTGTGGAGTTTGCGTGGGTTCTCTCGGGAACTCCGGCTCCCGGAGACATGCAGTTAGTGGCCACAGGAGTGACAGACTGTCCAGGCTGTAGCCTGTTGTGAGATGATCAGGACCCACACAGCGTGCGATTGTTGCTTACAGCACTTTTATTTTGACCCACAGTTTTCCACTGTTTCAGCACTTTGTATTCAACCAGGATGCCAGCTTTCCAGCACCTTCCCACACCACACAAACCACTCCTTCCCGACCCCAGACACTGAAAAAGGGCAGAGTTCATTAGTGGCACCTGTCGCCTCCGACCTCGCGGCACCGCCCCATGTGCTTATTGTACCGCCCCTCCATTGCAGCAGAGCCAGAGACCACACCCATCCCATGTCTGGTGGTAGCTGGTTATAGGCCCGCGTGACCCCTGCACAGCTGGGGTTACATGACATTAAATGTTACAGTGACAGCTGTAGACTGATCTGTAGCTGATCGAGCGGACCTGTTCCTGTGTTGGATGATAACATGTCCAACCTTTCTAATAATGAGCTCGCTGTATGTGCAGTAATCTCTGCGAGCCAGAAACTCAGATTAATCTAAAGACACAGTTTATCAGTTTTTTCTACCCTTGGATCCAGATGATGGCGCCGAGAGGGGGTAGAAACCCCACCCACCAACTGCTCAAACATGTTTATGAGGGGCAACCAATCAAAAGAAAGTTGTCTTAAAAGGGGAGGAGCTAAAACAGCTGGTTTCAGATGGAGGATGAACTGAGGGGCTGCGCAGAGGATCAGGTACAGAAGGATTATTTTGGACTGTGAATCATGCAAAGCTGCTCTGGGAGGGTCAGTTAGCATTGCCGTGGTTCCTGTGGTACAGATCCACTGGGATTATCCCACAGGTGTTTATCACAGAAAAGTTTATGATAATCCATAAACAGGCGCTACTGTTTTTTAGACTAATACATGAAGCATCGTCACGGCTCGAGCGTGGCTGAGCTCCGGTGTTTCCCAGGATGACTGTCCCTGACTGGGACGTGTTCACAGATCTACTGACGTATTTATGTTGGAGGACCAAACAAGCAGATGTGAAGCGTCAAACTCTTTACTCCAGACGTCCAACCTTCTGACTTTGAGAGGATGGAAAAGATCATTTGTGGGTTTAAACACTTCCAGAAATGTTTTTGCTGGTAAAATAATCCAAGAAAATATGCAGTGTGTCATCTAAGCAAGCACTGTGTTGCCCCTTTTTAAAGACGTTACCAGTAAGGAGCTCGCCAAAGCAGAGCAGTCATGTCAGACATGTTTCTGACCTCCTGGACTTCTGCGTCGTCCCACTGTCTCACAGACAGGCTGCACTGGTCTTTGTTCTAATGCTTCACCTGTGAAACACCACCTCTCCAGTCACCACCCTCCACTCTTCATCTTCCTCATTCCCTCCTCTCCAGACCCCACCCCCTCTTTTAATCATCCGTTCTCTTTGTTTGATCTGGCTCTGAGCTTGCACTTGTATTTGTGCACCATTCATCATTTAAATACTGACTGAGGGGGGAGGGGAGGAGGTGTGTGTGCAGAGTCTGAAGGAATTTGTCGTTATTTGAACAACAGATTGGACCTGAATTCCTCCTCCAATCAAACTGCTGTCCGTGCGCCGTCTCACTGAGGACATAGAGGAGATCGAAGTTAGTAATAAGAGAAAAATGTAATACCTGATAACGCTGAGAGATGGATCAGAAGTACAGATGTAGATAAATAAGGATGTTCCCACTCCCCGGCTTTTATTATCACTGTATGCGTCTCGTTTCTGTCCATCGCAAGTTCAGAAAAGCTTCCTGCTGTCTGGGGAGCCATTAGGCTGCGGGGGGGGCACACAGTGGTGCATTATTAATCCTGCCATTAGCTCCAAGTGCAAACCAGTCAAATGGAGCTTTTGTTGTGCTAAACCCGACTGTGACCACAACTACCTGTAATTACACCCTCGTGAAGACACGGTTTCACGTTCCGATGCTCCTCAGAGAGGCTGCGGTCGCTTCTGCCTGCAGCTGCTTTAGAAAGCTGAAGTCTGCGGCGTGCAGCACACGATAAGGAAGTGCACGCTTCAAAGTGCTTCATCTGTCAGTTTCATATAATCCTCACGCAAGAGCACAAGGCTCCTGACGTGTTCATGTAAAGGTGCGTCTGTTATTCAAACACTCAGAACTCACAGATTATTTTTAAACGTTGAAGCATTTAACGTTAGCATTTAGCCAGAGGTCATCTGACCGGATGTCATGAAATATGCCAACAACCACAAAACAAGAAAAAAATCCAACCGTTGCTCTAATGTCGCTTTTCCATTAACAAAAACGCATGTCAGCCATTTCCTGGGTGATCAGTGAGTGAAGGCGTTCCTGATCGTGGTTAATCAGCTGTGAGAATCTGAGGTGGAAACGCCAGCGTCTGAACTCTTTCTCTGTCCTCAGGAGCTGGCCGACCTTCGTCACATTCACGCTAAGCTAAAGAAGCAGTTCCAGGAGAAGACGGCAGAGCTCGCCCACGCCAACCGGAGGGTCGAGAGCCACGAGGCCGAAGTCAAAAAGTTACGACTGAGGGTCGAGGAGCTTAAGAAAGAACTGGGACAGGCTGAGGATGAGGTAGGAACACGGCTACGCAGGTATACGGCTGGGTCACAGATTATGGTTGATCTCATCTGCTTATCCAGCTTGTGACCCCGCCCACATCTCCATGACTCATTCCAAACGACCAACCGACTGACCAGATCAGATCTGAACCAGTCATTCCTGAAAAAACAACCAACACACAAACAAACCAGCCAGTCATGTGACCAACTAACCAAATCATGCAGCCAGTTAAAAACTGGCCCTCCTTCCACCAAACCAACCGACCCGCCAGCAAATGACAAGCAAGCAGCAGACTAACAATACAAACAACCAGACAACTGGCCAAACCAATCAGCTACCATCAGAGCTGACACCTACAAACAGATTTTGTTAGTTATTCCAGGCAGCGTCAGACAAACCAGCAGCCAGTTCAAAACTTTATGAACCTCCGTTCTGACCGATTGAATTAATCGAACAGCTGACCGATAAATACTTCTGTGACTAGGTGGGGTTTTTTTCTCTTAATATTTTCAGGACAATTTGAGGTGATACAAAGTCTGGTGTATTTAAAGTGTTAAATATTCATTTTGAAGCTGTCTGTGTGGAGAATATTCCTTGGCTCTGGATGGAAGCATGCTAGCTGCCACAGCATCGACCGCTGTGTTTCGGCGCCACAGCAGCGTCTCGTGTTTGAGTTGTGCCGTCTGGCTGATATCGTGCAGTCTGAAGCGGGATTTATGCGTCTGCATTTTTTGCGTTTCCAGCTGGATGAGTCTCAAAATCAGACCCGGAAGCTGCAGAGGTCTCTGGATGAGCAGGTGGAGCAGACGGAGAACCTGCAGGTGCAGCTGGAACACTTACAGTCGAGGTAAGACTTTTTGCACCCGGTGTCCTACACCTTTGTCTCATTTCCTGTTGTGATATGAACTCAGTCACTATTTGCTGAAGCAGACTTGACAAACGTGAAGCCGACGGCGGCGGGACATTTATGACTCATATCGCTAAAATGTTAGAAACATTTCTTAAAACTTTTGATTTACAAGTTTTGATGAAAAACATTGTAGCAAATTTGGTTCTCGTAAACCTGATGCTGGGCTTGTAAACAACTTGTTAACATTGCCCTGTGGCAGTAGGGGAGTTGTAGTTTTTAGGACTTGTAGTTTTATCCAAGCGACAACATCTGGGCCTGAAAAATTAAGCCAGCGCTGAAAGCTGCTAATGTTGGAATGCCAGGATGGAGAAATCAGCAGTTCATGGAAGCATCTCGCTTCTGACAACATGGACAACATCCATCTTTGAGATACAGTCTTCTGTTCCTTCCTGCCAGCCCACAGCTCCCACAGCTCAGCTCAGTCTGTCCTGTTTCTGATACAAACACTTACGCTCAGCTAGAGTGTCGGCATGTTTAGTAACACTTCTCACACTCCTGAAAAGCTCTGCAGGCTCTTACTCAAAACACACCTTCAGGAGTGTGTGTGTGTGTGTGTGTGTGTGTGTGTGTGTGTGTGTGTGTGCGTGCGTGCGTGTGTGTGTGCGCGCGTGTGTGTGCGCGTGCGCGCGTGTGTGTGTGTGCGCGTGTGTGTGTGTGCGCGCGTGCGCGCGCGCGCGCGCGTGTGTGTGTGTGTGCGCGCGTGTGTGTGCGCGTGTGTCACTCAGCTCTATCAGCTTTGCACAGTCCTCCGCTCTCTCTTCCTCTCCTCTATGCTCTCTCTCCCATTTTCTCCACGCTGTTGCTCCAGCACCCAGCAGCCAATCACTGAGCTACCGGTCACAGGTTGCCGTAGTAACAGGGATCTCGCTCTCTCTCATGCTTCTGCTGATGTCGCGGAATGACAGGCATGTCGGCATGGCAACAGCTTGAGGAGGCTGACACAATCTTTGTGTTTTGGGTTTTTGTCGAGGGCGCCGCTTCTCTTCGTGCTTTCATTCAGTTTGTCGGCGGCTGCTCGACTGTCTGCTGCTCACAGCGTGCCGTGTCGTCGTACACCGGGTCTGCAAAGCATCTGAAGCCTGCGGCCTGTCTGCCGTCCAGCAGGGGGCGGTGCCTCTGAAGTCTGATTGGATAGAAGTCTGTGAGCTCAGGAACTGTGTCGACTTAATACAGCTCAAACATCCTCGTCTCTGCAGGTGTTACGAAGGAGGATATTATCTGTAGAGGCCAATCAGTTTGTGTATCAGGCTGTAAACATGGTTATTTCTGCTGGAAAGCTTTAACATGGGAGTCTATGGGGACTGACTCGCTGCTGCCCCTGCTGGCCTTCAGAGGAACTGCAGGTTTTTAGCACTTTAGCATGTTAAGTCTGTTTTTTTGGTGACTCGCCCGCCGACTGATTTCAGGCAGTGTCTGGAAACACTTTTCCCGAGGTCGCTGAGCCCATTTGACTGAAGTGAGCGGACGTTATTTTAACCCTCTCTCTGTCTTCCTGTCAGACTGCGGCGGCAGCAGCAGAGTCCCGGCCTCTTCGGGAAGATGCGATCGGCTCGCTTTGGTCCTGAGAACCCCGACGGTCCCAGCAGCGATGTGGACGAGGAAGACGAGGAACTGCAGCTCCAGATCCCATGACACACACACACACCTGCACGCACACACACACACACACACACACCAACATCAGCAGTCGCGTGATGATGGTGAAGATTGTCGCTCTCGGCTGAAAGCTGATGTTTGGCAACACAAAGCAAATCAGCCTCCAGCGAGCAACATGAATCAGCTTTACAGCGCACCTGTGCATGCGCCTGCAGCGACAGGTGACGGTGTCTTCAACCAATCATCATTTAGCAGAACAAAGAAGTTTCAACAACAGACGTTCTCCTTGCAAACACACACGCACACACACACACACGCACACACACACACACAGCAGGATGAAGCCCAGCCGGAGTGTGACAGGCATGAACAGGAAGTCTGGATCGTCTGATCCTCATTAAAAGAACTTAACTCAGACCGAACTGCAGGACAAGCCGACATGTTTTTATCCTTTCCACGTGCTCGCTCATTCTTACCTCACACCATCGTCACGAGCATCACAGCTGCTCCAGCTGTGATGCTGTATTCACATCTGCAGTATTAGAACTCCGCCCAGAGGGAACAAAGTCTGAGGTTCGAAGAGTTCAAAAAAATTATTTTATGCAGTGTTTCTGAATTTGAGTTTTTCTGCCAAATACCAAAGTGTTTAAAGTTCACGGGCCTCGCTGAGATCACTCGAACGCAGCATTCACACGCAGGAAACAGGCGGCTGAGGAGTGTGACGCTGCTCCACGCGGCGATGTCACGACATGACGCTGTGCACCTGTACACCTGCAGGGATCACAGGCTTACAGGTGTAAGGCGTCCGCTTTCCTCTGCTCCCCTTCTGAGGCCACTCGGAGCGATTTAAGTCTCTGTAAGGGAGTGGGCGGGGCCAGGCTGCAGGAAGAAGTCCCGCCAACAGCAGATATTCAGAACACCCGCTGAGCTGTGTAATGTTTACTATAATGTGTTCTCAGCAGGACTGAAGCTGAGTGGAGCTTAAAGTGTGTGAGGAAAAGAGGGAGGAGTCAGCGAGAGAGGCGTGGCAGGGCGGAGTCAGAGTGTTTGGAGCAGGAGCACCTGTAGCTCCGGCTGTGTGTCTGCTTTTATTTAACCTGAGCTGCTTTCTGCTCGCTTCCAGGGAGATAATCACTAACACTAGCATTAGCCCAGGGTACACCTGGGATCAGCCTCTCACCTGGAGTTCAGGTGTTCCCCAAATCAAATGCACGTGTCTCCTGTTGATCCACCTGTGTAGGCTTCCTGTGAGTTCTCAGTGTCATGCTAGAAAACATCCACAAACCAAATCCTCTGTGAGCGGTTTCGTGGAGGAGGCTCCATCCTAACCCTTCTTTTCCACCAAACTGCCTCCACCAACCATGTCAGTGTGCATCCACCTGAGCCTTCTTACCTCAGAGTGTCACATCCTGCTGCAGCTGCATCGCTGACGGCACAATTTGACGCCCTGGAGTGCGAACAGGTCGGCCGATCTGTGACGTCAGCTCGCTGCGCGCTTCTTTGCTTTAGCGGATGTAGACGGTGGGAAGAAAGTAGTCCCTAAATGAAACTGCAGGGTGTGTGTTTGCTTTGTTTTTAAGTAAGTGGGTGAGATACCTACGGTGGCCCTGAGAGACGCTGCAAAAGCACACAAAACACAACAGAAATAGGAAAAAACACGTTTTCAAAAGCACAAGGGAAGTGTTTCTGGGGAGACAATAACCCGACGGACCAGTTGCAGGAACCAAAATATGCTAAGAATCGTGCTGGGAGACTCTTCAAAGATGTGGAGGATCTATCGGTTTTGTGAGGAAAGAAAACAGGAGAGATAAGTGTGTTAGCCTAAGAATCTGTCATCAGTATCATATGAATCCATCCTTCCGCTTCTCCTTTTCAGGGGCGCTGGAGCCAATCGCAGCTGTCACAGGGCGAGTGGCGAGGTCCACCCTGGACAGGTCGCCAGTCTGTCGCAGGGCTCACACACAGGGACAGGCAACCAGTCGCGCTCACATTCACTCCTGCATTCACACCTAGTGGCAATTTTTCAATTAACTATCCTCACAAAGTGCATGTCTTTGGACGGTGGGAGGAAGCCGGAGTACCCGGAGGGAACCCACGCAAACACGGGGAGAACATGCAAACACAGAAAGACCCCGACCTGATGGTGGAATTGAACTCAGGCAACAGTGCTAACCACCGTGCCATCGTGCGTATGAATCGTGAGATTAAAACACACTTACCGAGCATGTTTTGGTTCCCAAAACTGGTCCATCAGGTTATTGTCTCCCCAGAAACACTTCCCTTGTTTTTTTCCTATTTCCGTTGTGTTTTGTTTGCTTTTGCAGCGTTTTTCTTCTTGCTGGTGTTTTCTTAAGTTGCAGTCCGTTTGGCCTTTCAGGGCCACCGTAGGTAGCTGCAAAAAAAGCATTCCCAATGAGTGTTTCTGACACTGCACTAACAACAGGAGGGGGTGCTCTGGATTTTGAGGTGAAACGTCCCTGAGACGTCACAGTCTGGGAGCTGAAGCTTCCTGTAACGATGCAGTATTTAGCATTTTCATGTCGAGTGTCCAGATGCTGTGAGGGAGGATGGGAAGCTCTGAGGATGCGATCTGAGAACCAAACACTTCAGAAAGATCCACTCATGAAACAGTCACACGATGCCGCTGTGACAGCAATAAACCATTCATCCGTTCATCTTCCACCAGCCTCGCCTTCACTCTGCCTCGACTCTGATGCTGGAAGGGGACCAAGACATTTGTACTGACCAGGATTCTGTATTCCTGCTATTTATGTTGTTCTGGTTTAGTTTTTATAAATGATCTGTACCACCGTGTTTTCTATTAGCTCTATAAATGTCAGCTGTACATACGAACACGAGTCCCGTGTGTTTTTCCTCTGTGTGCGCTGTGATTTATTCATGAGTGGGTCACAGTAATCACCGCCTTTATTGCAGAACTCCGTAAAGCAGCCTCGGCTTTAGCTCCACACGGGCACTAATGTGACAGAAGTTAGCAGGGTCGAGGGCAAGTTCTGCACAGGACACGAACGAGCACCGTGAAAGGTCGTCAGCAGCACACCCGTCTGTGACGGAGCTTTCAGCAGCAGCATTTAGGAGTGATTGGGGGTCTCTTATTTTGAAATGAGCGCACATTTCTGTTCCGTTCCTGTGTCCGACTTCCTGTCCTCCTGGTTCCTCCGTCCGTGGCCTCATACCAAACAAGTCGTCTGTGTTAAAGTTGTCATGGTAACCATGTGTTGACTGCGACCATTGCTAACAACGTTGCAAACGATTGTTCCTTTTGTACAGTTTAGTTTCCGCCTCCATTTTTTTCCATAATAAACTTTTTTCAGTTTCTGTGAATATCATCATAACATCTTCATGAATGATGCATTTTTGACCACGTCTCACTCCAGAAATCCAACATGGCGGCAGCTGAAATGCTGTCATGAGGCCTGTGACATCATGATGTCTGCATCCATGTTTGATGCATGGCGAGTGTTTCTGCATCTAAAGGAGCCCGCTGAGGGTGTTCGGCTGGGCCAGGGGTCGATAACCTGCGGCTCCGCGTGGTTTGGGAAAATAAATTAGTAATAAACAAGTATTTAGCTGAAGTGTATTTTATTTATGTTAGTGCTTTTTTAACTTGTAGTTCTACATTGGAAGATTATTGTGATATAAAAATACAATTATATTAATTTTTCATCGCTCAAAATAAGCGTCACGCTCGCGGAAGCCGGTGTACCCGCCAAAACGCCGTGCACTTACCGAGACTTTCAACCCCAGGTAGGCCAGTTATGGATCTTTGGATCCTCATTATGTCAGCAGCTCTACCGTGGACTATGTTACAAACAAACAGCGCTCACGCCTCACAGAGGACAGCTTACAGTCCTGCTGCGCAGAGGTTCAGGAGCAGAAGTCTTATTGTGAACATGTCACGGCAGACCCGACGATGTTTGCATGAACACGCTTTACAGCATCTCTTTGTTGACCACTTTTAAAACACGGTTGCTGTGCGCATACAGCCGGTGTTATAGTTTGTCAGAACACCGGCTGTAGCTTTGCAGCTCACAGCCCGACACACACCAACACAACAGCAGAGAGAGCGCAGACGTTAAGGCGGCGAGGCGTGATTGCGGGTGCCGCTCAGGTGCGTCCGCCTCCCCTGCAGCGGTGCTGCAGACCACGCCCCGCCACACACATTAACCAGGTAAGATATATTTAGGCAGAATTTTGCAAATATCTTTTTTTTTTTTTTTAGCAGCATAGTGCTTGTTTTTCCAATTCTTTTTTAAAAGTCAGGTCAAGGCTCCAAAAGCCCAAAGGCGATATAAGGAGGGCGGCTCACAGCAGTTTTTGTTTGCTGGATCATTTTAGTTCAGCTGGGTGTCTTTGCTTTGGTTATATTTCTTTAAGAGTTCAAAATGTGTTAATTACATAAATATAATGTAATTTTCTCTGTACACTTCATGGATTTCATAAGCAACACACCTTAGTTGTTCACACAAAGCATAAAGGTAAAAAACAATATATACAGCGTTATCTTCATTTTAGATGTCAGAAAGTATTTGTGGCTCCCAGTGTTTTCTTTTGCGTGGGAACCGGCTCCAAATGGCTCTTTGGGTCCTGAAGGTTGCAGACCCCTGGGCTAGACTGTCTTCGGGTCGGTGCTTCACTGGGAGACTCCAGGACGCTCTCGAGGGATCTCTGCTGGTTTGGGAACGCCTCAGGCTGTATTCCAATTCAGGGTCTGCAGCCTTAAAGGCCGCATTTTAAGGCCGATTACGTCACAGTGACGCGACGAAGGCTGCCCCAATTCGAAGGCTGCTCGAAATGCGGCCCTCAAATGCGTCCTTCATTTCCCTGAATTTTAAGGACGTGGCGGTGTAGACTTCGTGGCCCAACATATCCCAGAATGCATAGCGCAAAAAATGGTGGATGAGGGGCGCCCGAAGAGTAAACTTTTAAAAGTAAGTACTGAATATTATGTCACTTATTTATGTGCAAATGTTTAATAACGAAGAACATTAAACATTCCTGTTGGTCACATGTCGGCAAAGTCATGTGACGTTAGTGACGTTTGTACTAACTTGGTTTTAAAGCCTTTACTTTAAAATATACGCCGTTCAATAGCTGAGCTTCATCTTACAGAGAATGTGATGATTTCATGGATATTTAAAGTCAGCACTGAGACAAATTTAGTAATGCCAACATATTAAAAGAACAATGTTTGTCTCTTATATATAACACAGTTATATATACAGTGAAGATTTAAGGTGACAGGAAATATAAATAATATAAATAAATGCAGCTTGAATCTTTACTGAAGCTCAGTATTTGAAACAGAGTTCATTCACTGCTGTAATAACTAATAATGATTGAAATGATAACTTTAATATTGGCCATATTATATTTACATTACCAAAGTGAGATGACTTTAGTCTCGTGAACAACATCAGCTAATTGTTATTTACAAGCTAATCTTAAATGACTGTTCAGCACAGAAGTGAAGCCCAACAATCATGTCTCACAGTCCCGTGGTCTCAGCCTCAGATACTCATCCAATCAAAGCTCATGTAGAAACAAACAAACAAATGAACAAAAGATTTTCTCCTTCATTTCTGTCAAACAAAGCTGTATGAAACGTTTCCAGCTGTTAGTGTCATGGTTGCTAGGCAACCTGGGCAGCGGGACGGAGGCTAGACCGTCCCATTTCACAAGCCTCGCACTTCCGGCCTTAGCGGTCTTTGAGTACGCGGCCCTTGTGGACCGTTAAGGCTGCGTACTTTAAGGCTGCAGACCCTGAATTGGGATACAGCCTTCGGCTTTCTACCCACAGTTGACGGCCACAGGTGAGGAATCGCGGACCTAATCTGCGGGTTCAGGCCAGGTGTGATGTGCTCAGTGAGTGCAGAGTAAGAAGTAAACAGGAAGTAAGTAAAAAGGAAAAGCACTGCAGACAGGTGAGCGGGTCGTTAGAACTTTCTGAACACCAGCAGAAAGCTTCTGCGGTGGAGACGCAGAGGGAGCATCTCGGTGCTGCGCAGTAATGAGACTGAAGCTCATCCCCAAACAGCACGCCGCTGCCGCTCCTCTGACATCACATCCATTACTGAGCGTTTGCGTCTCACAGAGGAGACAGATAATGAGTGTTTTACCCTCCTGCAGGAAAACATGCAAATCTCACTGCACACTGTGTGTGTGTGTGTGTGTGTGTGTGTGTGTGTGTGTGTGTGTGTGTGTGTGTGTGTGTGTGCTCACTTACTGTGCATAAAACACACAGCTGTATATGAACATTATAGACATATAAACTTGTTCACATATTCACTGTGGAGCCCCAGGATGATACCAAACTCACAGAGCGCCCACACAATCAAGCAACGTGTGTGTGAGTCTGTGCGTGTGTGTTTAGCCTGATCCCATAAGTACAGTAGAAAGGCGATAATGCTGAAAACTGTCAGCTAAGCATAACACACACTGCACTGTGCGTGTGTGTGTGTGTGTGTGTGTGTGTGTGTGTGTGTGTGTGGTTCATTATGTTAATTCTCTCCCTGTCTTTCTCATTAGGGCAGTAATGGCTGACAGCAGGATGGCACAACATTACACTGAGGTCTCTATAATTATTCTACAGCTTGCAGGATCTCCATGTTTGCATGCAGTAATCGGTGTGTGTGTGTGCAGGTTATTCTTTGTGTTGTGAGGAATAACTGTATGGAGCCCGTCTGATGTCGTTGGCTGTTTTCTCGTCACTCTGGTTCTAAACTGCTGTCGTCTCTGTAATAAACCTATTTAAGTGTGACTGCACGTGAGCAAGGCTGGCTGGTCTTTAATCAGTGCAGGCCTTCTGTTTTCATGCTCACAGATATTAAAATGTGCTTATTTGTTTGAAAACCTTTTTAAAACCTTCCAGAAAGGAATGAAGCATTAACAGACTGAAGAAATGAGCACAGTGAGCAGCTGAGCTTGTGCTGGGCTGTAATACCAGTTTGTACCACATGGTGGTGCAGCGAGTTAGCCAGGGCAGTCATTCGTCTTCATAAAGTCTGGCTGGAAAAATCCGAAACCTCGTAATGGAGTTAAAAAGAAAAAAGCTAAAAACAGACAAGAAAACATCTAAACACAGCAGTATCTAGAACAGCGCCTCCTGGTGGTGAAATTGAAAACGTCTACAGTTTGATTACAAAAAGTACCTTTAAAAAGACTTTTTTGTTTTGTTTTGTTTTTTTGCATGTGTGAAAGTTTGCGATTGATGGTATCCTAACTGCAGTGGCACTTACTGCCACATAACAACCGTTCCACACTCTGTGGGTCCAAAAAATAAAATGAAGATTAGAGGTGCAGTGTTTTCCTGACCCGGTTCATTCAGTCTGTGGAAGCAGCTCGCCCAGCGCTTCAGCGTGAAGCAGACACCAACGTGTGAACCCTCTGATGAAAATGTGAATGCAGCATTACAGACAATCCCAACTGTCACCATCACCAAAACCAGCCAGCCGATCTGCACCGTGGCAGCAGTGATTATTGAGATGCTCGGCTACAAGGTGAACAGCCACCAGGACCAGTATCCTCCATGGAGATGGAGACTAGAGGCCAGGACGAAGGCAGGAGGAAGGAATTCAACCAACTGTTGGAGCTGCAGAAGGTGTGATGAAGAAAGGGATACCTAAGAAGCCCACACCTGAGGCCTTAAAAACTGCCAAAGACTCTCAGCCCTGGCCAGCTGCTTGAAGAGGTATACCTAAGAGACAGAAGGCAAGAGAATAAACCAGCTGTTCTCCACTGACCATCCAAGGTGTACTCTCAGTGGCAGGGGAACAATATGAGAACAAATATGGTGGAGATAAAGATGGAGGCTTGAATGCAGCCTGAGTGACAAGAGAGAGGCGGTGATGGGGAGGAGGTGGGTTGCACAAAGGCGTCTGCAAGGGAGAGTCACAGAGCTTCCTTACTGAACTCACACATTGGCTTCATTTCATGAGCAGCTAAAATGAACCAGCTGCTAACAGATGAGACACAGACAGTCCTGATCGCCTGATCATCCAAATACCGTCCAATAACCTGCCTCAGCACCACATGCACGCTCCTGTCAGGCATCATAGAAGCTATGAATAACAGGCACATGGCTCAATACACGAGCAGGGAACTGAAAGGAATTTGATGGGGATGTGGCGAACGACACTACAGGCCAACTTTATGCCAATAGCGCAAGTCACCATCAAGTGCAGGAGACGTTCTGTCCCCACTGCTGTTCTGCACAGGCCTAAACCCCCCGACTGAGATCACTGACGAGACTGGCTACGGATACCGACTACAGAACGGAGCAATCGTCAGCCACCTTCTCCACGAGACTTGAAGATCTACAGCAACAACAGTCATTTGGTCTGGAGACGTGTAGTCCGATGGTAACAAAGCGAGGGAAGGTAGTCAGAAATTAGGGAATCGCACTACCAGAAGGCAACACTGCAGACAATGAGGGCAGCTACAAGTACCTGGGAAACCTTCAGGCAAGCGGGGACCACGAAGAGGCTGCTAGGAAAAATGCAACCACCATCGGTTGAATGGGAAGAACAAGATCTGGGCTATCAACACCTACGCCCTGCTGATAATCAGCTACTCTGCTGGGATAATCAGCTGGCCAGAGGAGGAGATAGAAGCCAGTGACATCAAGGCAAGAAACATCCTTACCATGCGAGGAAGGGTTCGCCCAAGTCCAGCACCCTGAGACTGTACGGTAAGCAAAAGAAAGCTGGCCGAGGACTGGTGAGTGTCAAAACCATGATCCAGGATGAGACAACAAGCACACATGTTGACATGATCACATGCTTAGTGAATACGTCAGGCAGGAGAAACCCGAGAAAGAAGAAGAGCAAGAGGACGGCCAATCATGGAAGGACTGGCCCCTGCACGGCGTGCACCATCGGCATGTGCAGATCCTGTCCTGAAACGGCAGAGGGAGCTCGTAGTCTCACTGAGAGGAGGGGAGAGCGGTCGAGGTGCTGCCCAGGTTGGACATCTCTGCACCTGTGCGTCTTCTGGCCAGGTGTTCCACCCACAATGATCTTGCTGTAACTGTTTAGGAATTTTATGGAACATCATAAAATCGACAATTCTGCACTGAAACTGCAGCCACAACAACAAAAAGGTAAGAATGTCCTAACACAGGTGCAAATGACATTGGCACTGACAGAAGTCACTTAAACCGAAACTGTGCAGAGCTGCCGGGTTTAATATGCACAGGCTTGATCTGCTGTTGCTAACGGCCATCGCCAGAGGCTGAGTGCCTTCAATATGGCTGCCAGAGGCCGTCACTTGAGAGCGTTTTAGAAACTAAAGATTTGTGCACAGTGGCGTGCATGGAGCCACTCACACACACACTGCAACACTGACAAA
This sequence comes from Diplotaxodon limnothrissa, assembly GCF_057381915.1. Classification (NCBI taxonomy): domain Eukaryota; kingdom Metazoa; phylum Chordata; class Actinopteri; order Cichliformes; family Cichlidae; genus Diplotaxodon; species Diplotaxodon limnothrissa. Next base: position 1,675,591 of record NC_140596.1, on the reverse strand, counting down.
AAATATGATCATAAATCATCTTTATAAGCACGGCTCGGGGGGAATAATGAGTCGAGACAATACACAGAGGGCGAAGAATCCCATTTTCAGTGGCTCTTATTTCTCAGAGCGTATGCTGGGATTTCTGCACAGACACCGAGAACGATGAAGACGCAAGTGAGGCCAATAAAATAATTGTCCCCATCAGGGCTGTCAGAGTCGAGAGGACCGAGCCTCAGCACCAACGGTCTGATGGGTGGATGAAAACAGCAGAGATGAAGACGATGGCAGCTTCGCACTGCGGGTGACAGCAGTGCTTCCACAGGGAACCTCAGTGAGCACGCACAGGTTACTTCAAACGTCTGCACGCGCTTTCAGATGCTTTGATTGCCTTCAGACCTGCTCTCGCTGATGAAGAGGAGGAGGAGGATGGTGGTCTCATCTCAGCATCTTTTGTGTATCTCTGCAGTCCAGCATTCGGTGAGATGTATGTCACTGAGGAAACGGAAGCAGCCCAAAAACAACCTGAAAATATGAATTTAAATGACTTTTAAGTCCATGGACAGTTTACAGCGTGCTGTTCTGAACCATCAGTGCCCGGCTTATCTTAAACACCTGTTAGTATCACCCCAGAAGAATCCTCCCTTAGTTATGCTGCTATAGGTGGAGGCTGATGGGGGATTCCCATGATGCACTGGGTGTTTCTTCTTCTTCTTCACTCACCATGTGTTAACAGACCTCTGCACTGAATCATACCTGTTATTAACCCTCTCGAGGCAGGCCTTGCTGATTTGCAAGTTAAAAACTAACAACCTGATTACCCCACATACATATTTTATGAGTTTATTTTACTCAGAAGTACCACTGCAGGACTTGGTTGTGCATTAGCAACAAAAAGTGTAATTTGAGCCTGAGAGGGTTAACCTCTGTCTCTCTTCCACAGCGTGTCTTTATCCTGTCTTCCTTCTCTCACCCCAACCGGTCGCAGCAGATGGCCCCGCCCCTCCCTGAGCCTGCCGGAGTTTTTCCTTCCCACTGTCACCAGCTTACATGCATCTTGTTCATGCATGTTGTACAGTTCATCAGTGTTTTTGTATGTGCTTTAAAGGTTTTTATCTTCGATGGATCTGCACTGTGTGGTCATTTTGTGGGCTCTGTTATACCGAGTGCCATGTAAAGGGGTTTATCATTTATCCTGTCGTCAGAGACGTATGGCTGTGTCTGAACTTCCACAGGTGAGCTTGTGTGACAGATATCGGTGCTTCTAATGAAACTGTTGGTGAGAAGAGGGAGCGGAGCAAACGCTGAGGAGGCAGCGACTCACCGTTGGAGTAACATTTCATTTGGACTAAAAGTTGGTGTCGTGAAAACTGTCACAGAACAGCAGATGTTGAACGTTTATCAGCATCATTACGTCCTTTCTATCTTTCTACAACAACCCAAAGACAAATGCCGTCTCTGCTTCCAGCACAGTTCACGATATGGTCTCTTTCACTACACGGACCAAACTTTATTCCAGCTGATTTTAATCATGTCTCACTTAAAAAGACACTTCAAACTTGTATCAGCATGCTTCCTGCCCAAGCAGGAAAGATAAGATATTAGATGTATGGATCAGTAAAGGATGCCTATAAATCACTCCCACCGCCTCCTCGTGGCCCTGCGCATCATAAACGTGTGCACTTCATGCCCACAGATGAAGGACAAAGACCTGGACAGGAGCGCAGTGACTGAATGTGTCTTTTAGGCTACGTTCACTCTGCAGGTCTTGATGCTCAATTCCGATTTTTTGATCAAATCCGATTTTTTTGTCTGCTCGTTCACACTACAAATAAAATGCGACAGCAAACGCGCTCTAGTGTGAACGCTCAAAGCGGCCCGCATGCGCAAAAGAAGACGTCACACACAACGCGCTCTGTTTAGACCCAGACCAACAGTATTGTTTGACTGATGGCCTTAATATAAAGACTTTGGACTTCAAGTTTCCCAATTTTTGCTTTAAGTTATTTTGTTATTTACATAATAATGTAAATAACCTAATAATGATCCTTATTGCCGTTTAAGAGAGGAGCGGTGCTTCAAAGGATAGCTGCAGATTTCTGTCAGAATCTGCAGATTATACAGTACAAATAAAATGTTTACGTTGTCTTCCCAACAGTTTCACTGACATCTACGCGGGATGGCCAGGAAGCGTTCGCGATGTCTTCTCGGGCGCTTCTCCGGCGCTGATAATTGGCTTCAGTCTTGTGTCGGTGACGTAAAAGACGGATTTAATGCGACTTGACCGTTCACACAGCAGTCGCTTTCTAAAACATCGGATATGTATCGGATTCAGTACCACATACGAAAGTGACCCAGATCGGATTTGAAAATATCGGATTTGCGCCGTTCACACTGTCATAGCATGATCGGATATGGGTCGCATAGGGTCAAAAAAATCGGATTTGATGCGCTTTCGCCTGCAGTGTGAACGTAGCCTTAGGCTACGTTCACACTGCAGGCGAAGTAGCACGTTTAAATTTAGCCAGGAACACTTTGTCATTCAGGCCATGATTAAGGATGTAACTTCTCAGTAATTAAATGGAATTTCAATGTAGTTTTGTTTAAAATTACAGTGTAATTATATTTACCTACAAATACTTAAAGATAGGTGCACTAAATATGTGTTTTTAAAGGAAACAAAAAAAATGATACTGTAAGTAAATGTAAGTAATTGATGCCACCCCCACCCCTCATTATTTCCCTATCTTACATGTTAAACACACTGTGCGTTTGCAGCACTGCTCGTACTATGGGCTGGACTAATCGTACCTTTTTACATTTTTAGCTGATGTAAATAAAAATACACAGAAGTTAAACACCACCTGAAATTACTTCTGCAGTACTTACAGCTACTTGTAAACTAGTTACATAAACTTACAGAATAATTTATTCTTTGTTTCCTGACTTGTTGCCATTTTTCTACTAACTCTAAGTATTTGTTGGTAAAAATAATTACGTTGTAATTTCCATTTAATTGCAGTGTAATTACGCCCTTCACTGTGGGCCGTGTCACAGTGTTTCCATTCAGCAAACAAAGTTCATCTTTAGTGTGTTTAGTTGTCTAAAAGCAGATCACCAGCGAAAGCTTCTCCGCTTCCATCAGACGTGTAGTTAAAGAGAGCTGTGCCGCTGACCTCCGTGTTAAACCGTGCGAAGGCTGCGGCCGCATCTGAAAGGTTCCAGTGGCTGATTGTAGCGCTTCAGTTTGAACTGAGCCGACTCAGGTCCAGCACGTCAGTGGGTGTGAAAGCGTCTCCTCCGTCCTGATGGACGCTTTAGAAGACAAGCTGTCCACTGTCACTGGCTGCACTGGCCTGCTATTACACACACACACACACACACACACACACACACACATACACACACACACACACACACACACACACACACACACAGCTCACACACACACACACACACACACACACACACACACACAGACACACACACACACACACACAGACAAACACACACACACACAGACACACACACACACAGACAAACACACACACACAGACACACACACACAGCTCACACACACACACACACACACACACACACACAGACACACACACACACACACACAAACAAACACACACACACACAGACACACACACACACAGACAAACACACACACACAGACACACACACACAGACAGACAAACACACACACACAGACAAACAAACACACACACACACACACACACACAGACACACACACACACACACAGACACACACACACAGACACACACACACACACACACACACACAGACAAACACACACACACACACAGACACACACACACACAGACACACACACACAGACTCACACACACACACACAGACACACACACACACACACACAGACTCACACACACCGTGCAGTTTGTGCTTGAATGAATTGTGTGGGTGTATTTACGACATGCAAAGCAGCTGTTTATGTCGGAAACAAAACGTGGCTCTGCACTGCTGCAGAGCTTTATTTTTAAATCATTAAGACAACATGAAACTTTAACGAGGTCCATGGGGAAAATGTGTGCAGCTACGCAGTGGAAACACACATGTGATTAAGCCAAAGGTGCAATAAAAAAACACAACAGCTAACAAACAGCGTGAGCGTGATGACCAGCTGGAAGCACGTTTAGTGTTGAGCCTGCGTGGATCAGAGATCGTAGGACACGGAGGAACCGCGAGAAAACAGAACAAGTGATGCTGACCAGCAAATTCACAAAAAACAAAACAGGAAGTGAGAACAAAGAGCGAGCTCTGAACAGGTGAAGACAAGGAGGGATGACAGAGACAGGAAGTAAAACACAGACTGGTTCTTCACTGGAAAACTGAGAGTGAAACAGGAAATGAGTCTAACACAAACAGGAAACAGTGGGAGAGCTGAGAAAATCACAACATCAGAAATAAAATGATGAACAACAAAGTCAAACAGCACAGAAAGCGAGCAGCAGGACATTCAAACTTCTATAAGGACTCCTTAAAACATGAGCTCTCACCATATTGCTTGGTGCAGACTGCATGAAAGAGGAAACCAGTGAAAATATAATGTCGTTACTGCGGTTTAAAAACAAGACTAAAGCTTCGCAGTGACAACGATGAAGCCTGCTAGGAACACATTTCTTTTTCCCGCTGAAGAAAATAACCACGTTGACTCTTCCTTCATTGAACCTCTGAACGCAAATTAAACTCTGAAAGCTGCTCAGAATCAGGACACAACCAGTAAACACAAACTGTCATCATTTTATTCTGACTAACTGCATTTATAGAGCACCTTCCTAAACCCAGGCAGGAAGCACTTTAGAAGATTAAGATCTGAACAGAGTAACATTTCTATGTTTTTAAATGATGGTGCTTTGTTTCCATGAGGTTTGATGGTGAACCACTGTGAAGCAGGTTTAGGACACTTCACTCAGTCAGGAAACATCGAGATCAAAAGTGACCTGCTTTCAGGCACACCTTTCAGCATATCAACCAAGAGAACATTTAACGATCTCTGAACGCAGCACAACGTTTTGATCCCAAAGTCCAAAAAGACAAACGAGCAAAAATGTGTCCTTCAAGACTTTAAACAAGAACTCTAAGCAACTGAAACGGTTTAAGCGAGGCACGAACAGTTTAAACAGTGAACTTCACAAACCCTGTGAATCTGTAAAGCATCAGGGGAGAGTTTGAAGCTCGTTGGCTGGTAGGCAGCCACAGTCGTGTGGACTTTGTCTCGATGTCTTCTGTGTCTTTATGTTATTTCAGACTCATGATGCTGAGACCTGGACTCTGCTGGGCCGCGCCATCTGTTCTTGTGGCTGTTCGAGTTCATTATGAATACATTTGGGATGGATCAAATGCCTTCCTAATGGCAGTGCTTAAGGATAAGACTCAAACATCAGAAGGCTCTCTGCCCACTCCTCTATATGCAGCATCAGGAAACACAGCAGGAGATATCACAGCTATGCCGATGATGCTCAGTTAAGTATGTTTAATTAGTTTAAAATAATACATTTTGCCAAAAAGTAAGAATGATTTGATTGAGTGTTAACTTTTATTTTGAACCAAGTTTTAAAGTCTTCAAACCTGCAGTTCCTCTAATGTCCAGCAGAGGCTCCAGCAGCGAGTCCACATAGATGTAACATAGATGTTCTTGGTGGGCGGAGTTCATCTCACAAAGGAGATTTGTCTGGTCCACTGCTGCTGCTGTGGATCTGGCTCCTCGTGTTGCTCTGTCGTCTTTCCACCACAGGTCATTTTCTCTTTACTTCTGACACCACCTGTCAGCTGGGTCGAGTGGCCGTGGAGGCAGACACCCAACACAAGAACCAAAGAGTCAGGATGACCTTTCAGAAGTGGATTCATGCGCCGCGTGATCCAGAAACCTTCCACGTCACCATCCTACAGCCAGGAAGCAGCAGAGGTGAAAGTAAGAGGCTGAAGAGTCTTTCTGTGACGTTTGGCTGACAGCTATCATTTATACTTGTTAACATGGATGTAATTTAACCAAAAGAATTTGCTCTATGTTAATATAGATCTGTGCTTGTATTCTGTAGGCGTAGCCATGAGGTGCACGCCGACGCCGAGCGCGCCCACAAACACGCACGAATAACAACCACTTATTTAACTCTGATATCCTGATAATGAATAGAGGTCCTCCAGTTACTGCCTGTTTACTTTAATGCAGTATAAGCATGCACTGAGTTATTGAGCGGAGGTGATGGAGGCTCGCCGTTACACTTGGTCTGATCAGTTTCACTTTGAGACACAACAAGCAGCTGTGCCGACACACCAGCACACACATGTGAGGGCTCACAGTGCAGTCGTGTCTCATAACTTCACTGTAAATCAAACCAATCGAGACCGCCGCAGCGACTTCTCTGCTCCATTACAGAAACACTCAGGCTGACCTTTCATGACCTCAAATATACAGAGAGGCTTCATTCACAGGCTTTAAAACACTCTTTTAACAGGCTGCGAGTGATTCATAACTCCAACACGATGGATAAAATAATACATCAATATTTCTTGCTTTCAGTGGAATTGATTTAAAAGTCAGTCCTGTCAGCTGAATAAGAGCACAGAATCAGATTCATCGCTCTGAGTCAGAATAAAGGTTTTCAATTAGCTGCAGACATGAGAAGCAGTTACAGATGTCTGTTTAACTCCACCTCCGTCCCCAAACTGATGAAATCTGCAGATCCACTTTAAGTTTCTCTCTACTTTTCATACGGCAGACTAGAGAACAGGTGATCTCAGGTGCAGACGGAGACTCGAGAGGCCAAACTCATTTATTAGAAAGTGCAGGAGGATGTGGGAGGAGGGCTACTATGGGAGCCAAAGCAGAGGGAGGCGAGGCTGGCTGGCAGGTGGAGAGCGTGAGGGTGAGGCTGGGCTGGATGGATGGAGGCCCAGAGGATGAGCGAGGCAAGCTGGCTGGCAGCAGAGACGAGCGGATCCACAAAGAGCAGGAGAGGGGCCGGACACCGAGCTGGCACAGCGGAGCATGAGAGCAGGTCTTGATTACTGAGATGAGATGCAGCTGGTGAGGCAGGAAGAGGGAGAGCTGGTCGGGCTGACCCAGAATGGGACGCTCCTGAACAACCTTTATAGACACTTCCTGCAGCTGAGGAACCTTTAAAGGCTCGCTGTGTAACTGCACGTGTCAGAGGAATTTTACTGAAAACATATTCAGGGATTTTGTAAAATAACTGGTCAGTCAGAATTTGATTGGTACAGAACCAACAAAGCACTGGAAAAGGTTTATAAAACGATCAAAAACAGCTGGTGGGGAAGCTCATCATTAATTTGTGACACGACTGCATCTGAAGAGATCATCACAGGAATGAAGGATGGCTGCAGAGCCGCTGGACTCGGGAACACGTGTGAACAACGTCCCTGCTCGGGGGGGTGGGGGCATTAATGCTGAACCACATCTCCAGGTTTAGGAGCAACACAAGCTGCCATCCTGGTGTCTTCTCGGGGAAGGCCTTGCAGTTTGCAGTCTGATGCGACTCCCACAGGAACACTACAAGAACATTGTCTGTGATAATATTACAGCTGCAAATCAGGGATGCTCTCTCGCTTTGTGTGGTTATCTAAACCCTGCACCCACCTTCGCCTTATCAGTTTTTCTTATTGCACGCTCTCATGCGTAGCTGCGTAGATGACAAATGGTAGAAATGACTTTCACAGAGCAGGAGTGTGCGCCCAAATTGATTCTCTCAAACAGAAATGTGTTTTCAGCGAGCTGCAGCAGGAACAGCGAGCGTTGGAAGTGGAACAGAGGCTGTGATTGGCTGCCAAACACAGATTCATGCAGCAGCTTTTATTTGGAGGGGGGCAGCGAGGCGATGTGGTTACTGGAAGCCTGACAGGTGTGGTCCCATCGGGGGCGACCGGTTGGCCTTGACCGTGGGGGGGCCTGAGGCAAAGAAGTACATCAGTCTGACACCACCCACCCGCAGCACCCACAGCACCATAAAAATGTGTTCAGCCACAGAAAAAGGCCGTCTGCTCAGTGGCAGTTTGAGGGTTTATTCTGTAGCTGTCATCTGAAAATGTGCAAACCCCCAGAGTTATGTGTTTTTATTATCAGGTTTCATTTCAGTTCTTTTGTTTCCTTTCAGTTTCTATCGTGTGTTTGCTCGTTTTGTCAAAGATGTTTGATTTTAGCGTTAGCTTTAGACGTTTATACAGGGTGGGCCATTTATATGGATACACCGTAACAACATGGGAATGGTTGGGGATAGTAAAGTCCTGTTTGTGGCACATTAGTATATGTGAGGGGGCAAACTCCTCAAGATGGGTGGTGACCATGGTGGCCATGTAGAAGTCGGCCATCTTGGATACAACTTTTGTTTTTTCAATAGGAAGAGGGCCATGTGACACATCAAACTTATTGGTAATGTCACAAGAAAAACAATGGTGTGCTTGGTTTCAACGTAACTTTATTCTTTCATGAGTTACTGAACGCAGTAACCGGGTCACTGCAGCAGATTTCAATGCAAGACATCCATTGCTTTTCGTGGGTGGGGTTTCACATTTAGGCGTATGTTCCACACTGAGAGTCTTTGCCCTTTATCAGATAGTTACAATATCTGTAGTACTCGATAGTCTGTCTCTCCACACGAGGCCGGGCATCGTCACGCCCCAGCAGGAAGCCAGGAGCGTCTGCACCAGCGTCTGACAGTGAGTCCATCCTGATACTCGATGGCAGTCAGGGTGTCGTTCCTGGCAGAGGTCGTGTGTCCCTCCATGGATATGCCACCCAGACCATCACTGACAACCACCTAACGATGCTGAACGTGTTACAGGCAGCATGATGTCCTCCACGGTTTCTCCAGACCCTTTCACGTCTGTCACCTGTGCTCAGGATGAACCTGCTCTCACAGGGTCCACTGGAGGACGCCGGGCCCTCTGGCCCCCCTCACGACATCTGTTTCTGATGTTTTGGTCAGAGACATTAACACAGTGGCTGCTGGACGTCCTCTTGTAGCTCAGAACTGATGAAAACCAGCCAGAAAAGATGAAGAGGGGAAAATGTCATGAATCGTTCCTGCTTCTGTTCGGCCCATTGTTGCCCCTCTCGTGCACCTTTCTTAGCTTCATTAACACCAAAGCAGCTGACACTGATCACCAAGCCCCTCTGCTACTTCACTGATCTGATCAGAGGTTTAACTGAGCTGACAAAAGTGCTCCTTGAATGTTTCTGAGGGTTTACCCATTCCTCCTTTGATTCTGTAGTTCTTGTGTGCAGTATCATTTCCTGTCCATACGTAGACACTGACTGATTGTAGCTGTAAAGCATCAGCACTGAGCTGTGGGAATATGTAGGATTTAAAGTGTTGGACGTTGCATCTTTAAGCTGAGCTGTCTGTAAAATGATTCTTATAGTGTGGTTTGATGTCTTCTCTTAAATCTGCTGAAGTAAAATGATCCTGCAGGAGGAGGAGCCGCCTCAGCTCTCTGCTGTGATAACGTTTAAAGTCTGAACTGATGGAAGTCTCCTCTGAAACCTTCGCTGTCTGTTTCTCTGGCCCTCCGTGACTGTCATCTAACCAAATCTGGCTTTCCTGCTTGGTGGGGACGTAATGTTTGTCGTTTTATCTGCAACATATTTCACTGGATTTACTTCCTAGAAACCTAAACGACTGATCCCTAACACGCTGTGATAGTAGCTTTACTTTATCTGGATTTGTCCTTTCTATGCCTGGAAACTGAGGAATAAAAAATCAAAAGCGGACCTTTAAAAAGTTTTATTAGACATTAAGTTTGAAGGACTGTCAAGCAACGGGAATGACGAACGACTTAAAACTGCTTACTGGAGTCTGTGGTTCAGCTCGTTAAGGTCGTCACATCAGTCATAAGTCAGAGGTTTGTCAGACGGGAGACCACGGCCTCCTCGCCGAGGTGTTTCATGTCCAACTGGGAGGAGACCCCGGGGCAGAGGACACGCTGCAGGGATCGGGTCTCTCTGTTGGTTTGGGAACACCTCGATGTCCCACATTTTCTTCTGATGTCAGTCTCTTCACCATCCTGTTAAACTCTTAAAATTCACAGTCACCACCCGCCTTCTGCCTCACAATGAAGCTAAAGATGAAGGATCACCACTCTGGCACAGCGGAGGAGGTCCCACGGCCGTCACAGATGAGCAATCAACTGATCAGACGGGGACTTCCAGGGACAAATCTAAATCTTCTGCTGCACTTTATGACCACACAGTGGAGAATCAACTGGACCAGAGCTTCTGCTGTTAAAGACGTGAAATGAAGACTTTATTGTTAGCACATCAATTCATCATGAGACGCAGCAGAAGAAAAGCTCAAGGCCAAACATCGTGGTGAATACCTGAGCCAAACTGAAATCAGAGCTGCAGTTGGTGAGGCTCAATGGAGCTTATGAGAAAAGAGCTTTAAAGGTGGAGCTGATGGTGTCACAGCTGTGGCACAGCGGCACAGCATCGTCATCCAACGAGGCTGAATGCGACGTGGCGAGCGAGGAAGGTTTGCAGCTGGTCTGGGAACATTACACAGAGGGAACAAGTGTCAGCAGTAGCGGCTCCAAACGACTGCTCAGTGAGTTTAAAGCTGCAGCTCACCGGTGAGTAGGGATGGGTATCGTTTAGGTTTTATCCGATACCAGTACCAAACCGGTACTTTTGAAACGGTGCCGGTGCTCAAACCGGTGCTTAAAGAATGGAGAACACAAACTTGGTCCAAAAACCTCTCATGTTCAGCTGTTTTTTTGTAAAAAGATAACAATGTTAGCCTTTTCTGCAGCTATGGGGCATATATGGTATCACTCTTGGCTGGAAGCAGTGCTTAAACAATGGAAAAAACACAAACTTTGTCCAAAAACCTCTCATGTTTAACTGTTTCCCACTTTTTGTTTGGTCATTTTAGCCTTTTTGGCCAGGGTGAAGGGAGCATCTGCCATCAAACAAGAAGACAGCTGCATGTAGCTATGATGATGTTTGCTAGTTCACCTTACATGCATTAATGTAATAACGTGGTTAGCCTACTCAACGTAAATTACACACAAACAACATTAAGCTACTCACGCAGAGAAGAACGGCTGCTGCTGCATCATCATCCTCATCATTCCTGCTACACTGGCAGGGCTAGGGGCCAGGACTCTCCTCTTCGGGTTTTTGGGGGATGTTGCTAACTCCGGGTCCGATAACAGGCACCACACCCGCAGTAGATGTGCTCGGTGTGAGGTCTCGCAGTAAGCTATCAAATACGGCACATTTCTCGGCTTTTAACAAAACGCTAGGTGTCTCATGACCGCTTCGCCTTGGGCATTTTTAATCTGTAGCTCTGCTCTAAAAGAACCGACGTACCTGGGCCCGCCTACTATCCACGGAAACGTAAAATGATTGGCTAGAATCTAAAGTGTATCACATCTCTGGAAAAAAAAAGCACCTGAAATAAAGCACCAAAATGTGCGCTGCTTTTCGGTCTGGTTAATATCGTTTATGTCAGAACCGGTGCCATCATGGGACCGGATACCGGTACCCATCCCTACCGGTGAGCAGCAGGCACGGAAAGGTTAGCTCAGCGCTTTCAGAGCAGCCGTGACTGCAGCTTTATTCTTGTTTCTCCGACACAGTTACAGTGCAAAGCTGTTTAGAGATGATGGTGTCGTTACCTCAGAATAACAGCGTGCTGCCGCACGAGATATCTCAATCCAAATCACAACAACAGTCGCCTCAAGGTGCTTTATACTGTAAGGTAGACCCTACAATAACACACACAGAGAAACCCAACAATCATATGACAATCATACAAAAAGAGTTGCGCTCACTCTGACTTGGATCACGCTGCGGGCCTCTGCTGTAGCTCCATCCTGAGCTCTGTTTTCATGACTCTCGCTTTCATAAAATATGGTTTCTAATAAGATTTCTGTGTTGTAATTAAGTTGAATTATGTCACTGACAGTTTTTACTTCTTTTAGATGTAATTTTAATGTTGGATTCGGGACTAAAGGGTTTGTTAAATAAGCATTTTTTTGCACACGGCTCGCTCTGAAGCCCACGCTTTTCAGTGTGAACCAGTGAACAAGGTAATTAGTATCATAATGTAGAAGTCATAAAAAATGAATCTGTAATCATAAAGAGCTTTCGCAGACTCAGAGTGCTGAGATGCATGGGGCTTTATTGCAGACAATGAAACGTGCATGCACACATGCACACCAACAGGAACATTAGCAGGCATAACAGAATGGCATTAAAGCTGCTATTAAACGCTCTCTGGCAGAGCAAACGCAGAGGTGCTGATGGGAGTCGTATCACGTCCTCACCGCGGTGAACAGATGGACGAGCGACTGCAACCAGGAGATCAAGAAGGAACCCTAAAAGCAGCTTTGTGCCTCGGAGGACTCGCTGCGGCATCTCTGCGTGCTCTTCATCCTCCTGCCTCACACAAACATTTAGACTGAGCGGCCCAGTGTGACCGCAGTGCTGATGTCTGAGAGCATCACCCAGACACAGATAGCAGCTAATCAGTGCTCATGACATCCAATCAAAATCCTTGAATTTCACTAAAACTGGAGCTCCGCCTTCTTGGACGGTCTGTTAGTACAGTGACCTCACAGCAGCCATATTATTGGTCACATGATGTCATTAAAATGCTCCAAAACGCTCCAACAGCACAAACATGGTGCAGAGGTCCAGTTCAGGTGAAGCTAGCAGCTACAGCCGCCTGTGTCACCATACACCTGTCAGTCAAAGAGGCCACGCCCCTAATAAGGCAAACTTGTAAAACAGGTGAGTTATAAAAACATCCTCCTGTGTACAGGTGTTAATAAGGAGGGAAAGATCCACAGACACAGTTTGTGTATCAGGCTGCAAACATGTTTATTTCTGCTGTGAAGTTCTAACATGGGAGTCTATGGGGACTGACTCACTGCTGCCTCTGCTGGACATCAGAGGAACTGCAGCTTTAAAGTAAGCATGATGGCGTTTCTGATTATTGACTGTTCGACTGCAGCCCAGGTGTTTCTGATCTCTGATCATCAGATCGCCTCACTCAGGAGATCCAACCAGCTCCTGGTTTTTCACTCTGCAGGTGTTCGTGTCACTCTTCTTTATTCAAGAAGCTCCAGGGCTCAGTGAGACTGGCCTCCCTGCTGTGCTTTCAACTCAGTACCAAACGCACGAGAGCAAAGTTACCAAAATAAAACAGGAAACAGCTAAACAGTGAACACCATGTGACTGCACACGAGGAGGCGGCAGGATAACCTGAGATAAGGAAAATCATAAACTTCATTGTGGAACAAAACGTAACATAATGTGGAACCAAAGCAGAAAAACAAGATACCTGCTACAATCCCACATCAGCCATCTGTAAACTGTGAAATGAATCTAACCAAGTAGGTTTTAGTGCTAAACCTTGGTGCAGTGAAAACAACTGTCATCAGTGTGATGGAGAAAAACTCTGTCGATGACCTGGGAAAATGTTTTTGTGGTAAACGTGGAAAGAAGTCATCGTGTGTGAGACTGAACTGTGAGGTAATCATGTTCACATAGACAAAAAAAGTACAGGGGGAGGTGAGCGACCAAGGACATGAATCAGGAGATTAAACTTCCTGGTTTCCACGAACTCCCATCAGACTGTGTGGTTCCTCTTCTCTGATGAAGAGCAGTCAACAAACAGCTTTCTGAGCTTTTTTAATGCAAGGATGCAAGGAGGCAAGGAGGCAAGGATGCAAGGAGGCAAAGAGGCAAGCATCAGGGAGAAAATGAGACGAAACCAAACTCTTACACATGAAAATCAGTAGACGAGATAGGAAAGAAGGAACTTATCAGCAGTTATGTTACCAATAAACACCGTCGGATGTTGTTTGTGCTTCATTAACACTATGGATTTTACATTTACGACTGACAAGAGTGTGTGTGTGTGTGTGTGTGTGTGTGTGTGTGTGTGTGTGTGTGTGTGTGTGTGTGTGAGAGAGAGCAGAATGGACCTCAGTCCCAGCCCATTAGAGCAGCTATCAGCCTCAACAGTAACAGATGGCGCCGGCTGCCCTGTTCAGCCGTTTGTTACTGTGAGAAATAAACAGATAAATAAAAGAAACATCACCACTCTGAAGCCTGTGAGACCGAAGCAATGTTTAAAGGTGCTCAGAGGCCGTGTGTGTGTGTGTGTGTGTGTGTGTGTGTGTGTGGGCGGCAGGATAATGGGCAGAAAGCTCAGAGCAGACATCCAAACCGTAGCCCGGTGATTACAGTGAAGCGGCCGCAGAGAAGCTGTAATGGAGGCCGTCGTATATGAAATTTATCTCTTCGTGTTTGAAGTGAAGACAACGTTTTTTGTTTCTTTGGTCTTTTAGCTTGTTTTTAATGTCAGCGTGTGGGAAACGTAGCGTACACGTGCTCTCTGCGGTGAGCGCCTAAAAGCTCTCGGTGACAGTTTCACTTTGTGGGTCGATGTTTTCTCACGCCATCATTTAAATGTCCTGCAGGCCTCAGCTGTACCTCCATCCTCAGCCTCACGCTGAAGAGGTCACCCATTTTGGCACCAGCAGGTCAACAGCTTCATGTTTGGTGTAACATTTAGTAGATGGACTGGCGCTGTGTTTTCTACAGACACTCTGAGTCTTCCTCTTGCATCATCTCGAGCCTTTCATTTGTTACGACCAATGCTAGAACATCACGTTTTATGAATCTACAAAACGCATAAAAACAAACATGTTGACAGGACTCTGCCGTCCTGTGAAGATTTAAGGCAAGGCAAATTTATTTGTATAGCACAATTCAACAACAAGGTGATTCAAAGTGCTTTACAGAGACATTAGAAACAAGAACAAATAAAAAGCATGATTTAAAATTGATTAAAACAAGCAAACTAATTAACAAACAAACAAACAAACAAAACAGTATATAAAATCAAAACAGATAAAATCAAAACAGATAAAATCAAAACAGATAAAATCAGTGGTTAAATGTAAGTTTTGAAATTTAAGCTTAAAGTGTGGATTTGGTGCTTTATTCAAATGCAGCTGAGAACAGGTGAGTCTTCAACCTGGATTTAAATAATCTGAGTGTTTCAGCTGATCTGAGGCTTTCTGGGAGTTTGTTCCAGATATAAGGAGCATAAAAGCTGAATGCAGCTTCTCCGTGTCTGGTTCTGACTCTGGGAACTGATAAAAAACTAAACCAAGGCTGCCCAATCCCGGTCCTCGAGAGCTACCGTCCTGCAGCTTTTAGATGCATCCTTGTTCCCACACACCCGAATCAAATGAATGGCTTGTTATCAGGCCTTTGCCAAACACGATGGCATGCTGAAGAGGTAATCAAACCATTTGATTCAGCTGTGTTGGAGTAGGGATGCATCTAAAAGCTGCAGGATAGTAGCTCTCGAGGACTGGGATTGGGCAGCCCTGAACCATCCGTGCTTCCATTTGAATCGAGCAGGCAGAAAGCAGCCAGGTGCTGCTGATCAAATGAATAAATGATCGTCAGCAGGTGAGAGCACCTGTTTGCTGCTCTGGAGCATTCAGGTGTGTGTTAGCACAGAGCCGCAATCGGACATCCCAGCAGATTCATCGTGAGGTCAGAGTGTGGAGATAAACCCAAGAGCTCAGACTCTGCTGGCCTCAGTCAGCAGGTTAAAGGTCAAAGTTCATAAGAGCAGCATTAGAAATAGACTGAAGTATGGCTTGTTTGGAAGTCTGCAGGAGAAAGCCTCTTCTCCATAAAGGACCAGAGCAGCACAGTTTGGGTTTGCAACGCTGAATCAGAACAAAACAAAGACTTCTGAAACCAAAAAGCAAAGTGAGGTGTTTTCCCATAATGCACAGCAGCACGTTTGGAGGAAACAAACAACTCCTGAGCTCCTCTGTATACCAAAGTGCTCTAGAGTCCGTGTGAGGCCGTCTGTCCCACAGCTGAAGCTTGGACCTACCAGCACAGCAGCAAAGAATGGAGCTGCTGCAGTGGTCCAAGGTCCAGACTGAGAGGCTGTGCATGAACCAGTGCTGCAAACCCGAACGAGCTGAAGCATCGCTGAGAAGAAGAGAGGACCAAAGTTCCTCCACAGAGATGAGACAGACTCACAGAAACATCAGTGCAGGTCACTGCTCTCAGGGAGCAGCTGCTTCAAATGCACACGACAAAGGTCACGTGTTGTTAGCAAACTAATGCTAAATGAATGACCTGCAGCTCAAACATAAAGACATAAATGTGAAAACTTGTCCTCACCTGCAGCAATGCCTCAAACAAGATGGCAGCAAGGTTAAACAAAGCAGCAGCGCGGCACCAAGTTTGTTTATTCTGCAGCGCCGCCAACTCTGAAGGTTAATTACAGCTCTGACCTTTCCACCTTCCTGTTCCACTTCCCTAATTTCTCGCTCTTCTTCCTCCCCCGCTCACTTCACTTCATCCTGCTGACTCTGAAGCCTCGCAGGAATCAAACCTGGCAGGACGCGGCCCTCCTCCACACGTCCGCTGTCAGAGGCTGCACTTCTTTCCATCTTCACCTCCTCCTCCTCCTCCAGTCTGGTCATTATCAATCCCTCCATCACTCTGTCATTTATTTGTTTACGTCCATGCTTTTCTCTCCTGACCAGACTGACTCATTCTCCCAGAGAGCAATAAAATCTGTGTGTGTGTGTGTGTGTGTGTGTGTGTGTGTAGCATGAATTAACCACAATGCTCTTTATTGCTGCATCTCAGCGCAGCTCTAAAGTGCTGCAATTACAGCACTCTCCCGAAGAAATCTCAGCCTCCTTCGCTCTCACCGTCCTCAGTAACACAAAGTTTTGACATCAGTGTGTGAAAAGGTTTTTTTAATATAGAAACTAAAGAAACTGATGATTCATACAACAAAGAGGCTTTATCACCCTGACGCCAAGAAAGAAATGGTAAAAAAGACTCGGGGATGTCAGGAGCTGATGTGAATTGTTCACAACAACAAGACAGCGCAGAGTCATAAATCCATCGAGTCTGTGGTTCAGGCTGCTCGAAGACTTTGGTGGGATTTAAGGAAAACTTTACTGTCGTTGGTCTGAAAACAGTTTCTTTGCTTGGACAGTTTTCACTTTTAACACCCTCAGAAATGTGACGAGAGATAGAAGGACAGCTAGCAGCACCCTGTTGTCACCATCCACCTGTCAGTCAAAGAGGCCACGCCCCTAATAATTCAAACATACTGTTATGTAAAGGAAAGGCTTTTAGTGAGGTGAGGCTGGGCTACAAGGAAGGAGAGAAGGACTTGACAGGGTGGTGCTGGAAAGGATGTGCAGCAGGTTAGGGTGATGAAGGATTGAAGGAGGAAGGAGAAGACGTATTTATTTAATCTTGCTTTTCCACCTAGCTAATATTTGGTGTGTGTTGATACATTTTTATCCGTTATGCTTTGTTAACTACTTTTTTGTATTATGATTGTCATTGTTTTATAATTGATAAGCGTCGGGTCCTTTCTCTTTTCCCTCCCATCTCCTTTTTTTTTTTATCTTATTTTGTCAAGCACCTTGGTATACCCCTGGTTTTTTAGTGTGCTTTATAAATAAAGTTTATTATTATTATTATTATTATTATTAAGGATGGAGATAGTGTTGATATTATTTTTACAGCGCCAAATCACAACAACAGTCGCCTCAAGGCGCTTTATATTGTAAGGTAGATCCTTTTAACAGGAAGAAACCTCTGGCAGAGCCAGGCTCAGGGAGGGGCGGGGCCAGAGAGAAACCTAAAGGAAGTAATTACAAAGGGGGGAATTACCTCTCGACAGACAGTTTGAGTCTCAGGCTGTAAACACGTTTATTTCTGCTGGAAAGTTTTAACATGGGAGTCTATGGGGACTGACTCACTGCTGCCCCTGCTGGACGTTAGCTAACCTGCAGGTTTTATGTATTAAGCGGGTTCTTGGCTGCGGAGCAGCCTCCACTCACTCGCACCGACTTGCTCGCGCTCACGTCTTCGCTCACGTCTTCGCTTCAGCTCTCACTTTCTCACGTCTGTGTCTCCTTCTCTCTTTTTAATACGTTTAAACCCACTGTCACAACTTCATGGTTCAAAATTAGTATCAAGTAGATATTTGTGTGGCAGAATGGTGTTTGCTCCAGTTCCCCTCCAAATCTGTTAATACCGGCTGCATGAAATCACACACTTGTATTTATCTCAATGTAATTTAATTATCAAGATAAGAAATGTTGCCTTGTGAATTTGCAGGACCTATTTATTTGTGTAAGTACTTGATCCTGCAGAAGTGTGATAACCTTGATCAGATCTAGATTTATGCAGGTAAATGAAGCCCGGCTGATGACTGTTCACACACCAGAGGACACGTTTGTAGCTCCTCACCCCACTGACGCCTTCTTCTGACCAGTATAAGCATGAAGCAGCTGGGAGAACAGCCACTTGATTATTTTATCTCTTGGTGTTAAAGATGGTCTGATGAACGCATTCAGAGAACAGTCCACAAAAGCCCGTCTCACAGTCTTCTTCTCCGGCAGCTCGGCACTTTATTCACTCATATGTGTAATGTTCCTGTTGGCATTAATCTGGATTATCTTATTTTTGTCATGCGTTGAATCTTCTGTAACTTTGATCTCTGTCGTGAGACTCTCATCTTTTAAATGCGAGTCGTCTGTGTTGAGCAGAGAGCTGATGTTAGGATGTGATTAGCTTTATTTTGTGCACTCAGACTTACTTTTACCTGCTGCCTCCACCTTTTATGCTAAGCGAAGCAGATCTCCTCCCAGCTGCAGGGCCTCAGCACACGAGCACGGGACAGATTTCATCTCCGTGTCAGTGAGACTGTTTCGTGGGATGTGTAGGTATTGCTCTAAGGGAGAGATCAGATAATGAAAATGTCAGTGCTGCCACCATATGACGCTTTCAGAGCCATCCGTCACATCACACTGCATCAAACGAACATCCTGCGTTCGCAGCAGCACCGTCAGCAGTTTCCATTAATGTCTGAGCGACACGGACACAAATATCTGACGTTCTCACCTCGGATTTTACTCTGTGCAACGAAAGACAGGACGTCTGTGTGATCTTGTTTCTTCTTGTGTCCCATTATTTGCTGCTGCAATGACCCAGTTTCTGTAAATGGCCTATTAAACTTTCATCCTCAGTTAAACCGTTTCAGAGATAAAGGAGGAAACCTTTATCTTTACAGTGAAACAAGGCAGAGAGGAGGAAAACATCAGTGAACAGTGAGAGACAACCAGACGTTTTATTATAAAGGTTCAATAAATCTCAGGTTCCTTTGGCTTCATCAGTGTTTTTATTTTCGCTGGTGACCCTTTAAAATTAAAAAGAAGAAGAAGAAGAAGAAGTGTTTCCTTGTTTCCTGTACAAACCTGATTTGTTGCCCATTACTCTGGTCTGCCTACCTCTACATATGTGTGGGTGAATATAATTACTGTTATGTATTATAAAGTGTTACCAGCTCATTTACAGCCTCTACACACAGTTTGCCCCGCCCCCTGTTTATTAAGCTTGTTTTCATTGATCAGTGATTGAAAAGCTTCACTTTCTGTTTATTTTGCCAATGCCTGCATTTTGCATTTGGCTCTAAAACTGGAGCCAGTTTCATGGATGTAAATTACTCCAGTGTGCCCGTCACTGTGACGGGGATTACGGTTTTGACTTAAATACCCTCAGAGCGCAAAGTGCGCCGATCACAGCTCTAACCGAGCCCGTTATATAACGCCGCTGACATTTCTGCTCAGACATAGGAGTGCATGGTGTCTTTAACCCGTGGAAATCCTAACACGATACACATAAGTCTCCTCCCTCCTCTCCTAAACATCGCCCAGGTGACTGACTGAAAGGAGTCCTTCTCTTTCACCTGCAGCTCAGGTAGATTCTTCATCGCGTCTAATGTCTCCTGTTAGGATAAATCAGGCCTCCGTTATTCAGGGAATCGGTATTAAACCCGTCCACTCTTGTTTTGAGGTTGCTCTGTCTGCATCCGTTTGTTTTAAGAGCTTTATCGTCCCCTCGTTCAAACATAGCAGCCAGTGTCTCCACATGTTCTACTTATTTTAAAGGAGATGTAACGTCACCAGTGTTGGTCAAGTTACTTGAAAAAAGTAATCAGCAACTAATTACTGATTACTTCCCCAAAAAGGTAATCCCGTTACTTTACTGATTACTTATTTTCAAAAGTAATTAATTACTTAGTTACTTAGTTACTTTTTAAAAACACGATTTACACCCTGAATAGGTGATAAAGCGATAGATCTTTCAGCCCAATTCTACTTTTTCTGCATAATCCATCATACAAAATGTAATCAAATGGAAAAGTCTCTTTTTAAAACTTGTTTTATTAGTTTTAATCTTTTAACTTTATGCATCAAGCAAAAATTTAATTATATGCAACATTCTCTGACTGGAAGAAATTAGTTTAACATTTAAAGCTATTTTCTGCACATTCCAGCACATAAGATAAAATATTTTGTGTGTTTACACTCAGTCTTTCAAATAGATGCAAGTAAAACACAGCAGAAAATAAATAAAGTCAAAGACTCAGCGGTCCTGTTGCTCTATTTTCACCTGTAAAGCAGGAGTGGGGTAGGCGGATGTTTACCCTGGTGCAGGTGTGCCGCGGTCAGTGGAAGAATCCGCGAGTTTCTCTGTGAGTTTCCCATTACGTCGTAGCTACTCGGTGCTTGTCGGAAGTTTAGGGTTTTTTTGCTGTAAAAAGAAGTTTTCTTCCCACGCACAGCGGACACTAATGTTTTTGTCACTTTTTATGGAATCAAACTCAAAGTAAGGTCAGTACTTCCACGCTTTAAACGCTGCACGCTCATACTCTCTCCCACAATCGATATGTGATCCATTGTTGATCTGCACACAGCTGTTGTCACTAACGTCACACTCGCTTACGTCACTGTCATGAGACATTCTCGCAAAAAATCACGGTTTTAGTAACGCAGTAACGCAGCGTTCCTACGGGAAAGTAACGGTAATCTAATTACCGTTTTTGCAATAGTAATCCCTTACTTTACTCGTTACTTGAAAAAAGTAATCAGATTACAGTAACGCGTTACTGCCCATCTCTGAACGTCACACAACAGTTTCCTCAGAAAATCATTTGTTAGATTCAGAAATGAGCAACGGAGCATGCAAGTCCCAAAAGCTGCGGTTCCTCTGCCATCCAGCAGAGGCAGCAGCGAGCCATAGACCCCCATGTTAAAACCTTCCAGCGGAATAAACATGTTTACATCCTGATACACAAACTGATTGTTCTCTGTGGCTCATGTTTCGCTTCATAAAGACCGTGCGGGGGGAGGAGCCCCCTGTTTAAAATGTATTAATCTTAAAGTTTGTTACGTGGCTTCGACCTCCATAAATGAAACTAACGTGGTCATTAAACCATGGCACCGCGGGGGTGCTCTCCAGTCTAATGGATGATACACTTGTGGATTGTGTGTCCTGATAACAAAATAATGGTTTGTTTTGTGTCATTTGTTCAGCGTGTCACTGAGTCAGGGAGACTTCCTCCTTAATAAACTCCTGGAGCAGCTGAATCTGGAGAGGAAACGAAAGGTTTTCGTAGGAAACGGAGACGGTTGCGTCTCCACGCTGCCGCTCAGCTGAGTGACTGCTCGGTGTGCCGATGTGTTTATCTGTCTCCGCTCTGCATTTATTCACATTCAATCTCACGGCCCAGCAAACACAGTAAATACAGCCAGCGTGTCGGAGAGAAGGGAAACGAAATGAGAAGCGACTATATTTAATATTGCCTTTATATTAAATCCCCAGATGAAGACAGTATTAAAGCATTAAAGACTGCGTGTTCGAGCTTCAGCGTGGGGCACTCGGCACATCTTTCACTGGACGGTTTGCTTTTGGTTGTGACATCATCATAAAAGCTTTCCAAAAACAGTTTAAATAAAAACAGATGTGAAGTAAAATACAGTCCAATGAGACACCTGTAAAGGTGTGTTTGGTCATGTGACTTTGGGCCAGTCGTTGTCTGTTTTGTGGGCCCGCTTCCAAAAGAGCGTTCCCACAACTCTGCCAGGAGTCCTGGGTTGATCGACGTGTTTCCCTGAGGTTCATGTGTTCTCATTTCACAGGTGTGTCAGAAGCTTGACTGAGGGCTGAGCGCGTCCTTCGTGTTACCTGTATGTCGTTGGTCAGACAGCCCCTGATGTCAAAGACAATAACGGGTCTGAAGTCCAGCCCATCCTTGCAGGTGTCTCACTGGATGATGTCTGAACAAGGACAGGGAGGGACAAGCCAGCAAATCCAGTCTCACTGGATCTACTTAAAATGCTGTCTGTGATGTCACCCATGATGACCTTAAAGTGGACCTTTGCAGAAGGCTTCAGGAAGCTGAAGCTGGATCCAGATTCAGGCCTAAAATCACAGTTTTACTACACAGCAGAGAACTGTGAGATCATAATGAAGGTAACCCAGTGTAGTACCTCAGATCTCATCTTTGGAAAGTTTTGAGGTGATTCTGGAGTTTCATTCAACGTTGGGAGGGAGAGATGAGAGCATCAGAGGGAGCTGAATCGGTTTTCTGCCCCTGCTGTGTCAGGGACAGGATAATGTGTGGAAGGCTTCACTGTTTTTATCAGCCACGGCTGCTTACACTGCAAAAACTGTCCATTTGAAAAGAAGAGTGCTCCTCAAAATGAAAATGCAGTTATTATCTGCTGCCTCGCGTGTCAACTGGAGCTGCTTTGAGATAGGTAGGACCAATAAAAACAGAGGGCTAATACCCTCAGAATTACCTCCATGTTACTGTACAGCTTCTTCAAAAAGCTTAACAAGTAGCTGCACAGCTTAATCCCAGGTCTGCGAGTCCAAACTATTCCCAAAGTCTTTATTTTCTGAAAAACTCCTTCCTCACTGTCAGCTTTTTCCTGGAGTATTAACTCCTAAAGATAGCAGCACGACACCAACTGCCACAAAGATTTGATATTTTAAGAAAATATATTTTTATTAGCAGTAGTAGTAGTATTAGCAGTAAAGGAAAGAATACTGTCGAGTATTTAATAGGAACTATTCAGCAGCGCAAACATGGTTTTTGTTGTTTTGTTTGGGTTTTTTGGTGGTTAGCGAAACGCTTCTTCAGCTTAGTGTCGACTTCTGAGCTGAAAAATTAAGCCAACACTGAAGCGCTCGAACCTGCAGTTCCTCTGACGTCCAGCAGAGGCAGCAGTGAGTCAGTCCCTGTAGACTCCCATGTTAAAACTTTATAGCAGAAATAAACATGTTTACCTGTACGGGACGAGGATGTTTCTGTAACTCACCTGGATTAAGTTTATCAATTATTAGGGGCGTGGCCTCTTTGACTCACAGGTGGATGGTGACACAGGCAGCTGTAGCTGCTAGCTGTCTGCACGCTGAACTGTTTGTGTTACTTACAGTTCAGCCCCGTGTTTGTGCTGTTGGATCATTTTTAACGACATCATGTGACCAATAATATGCTGTGAGGTCACTGACCGTCCAAGAAGTCTGTACCAAAACTGAAGCTTCAAAATGTGGAGTCTAAATCTGGTGAGAGGGGTTACAGCCAGAGGAAAACAGGTTTGGGATTTTGTGGATCTCACAGTGCGCTGCTACATCAGCTGAGAGCTTCTCTGAGCTGCAGACTGTGCTGTCAGTTTGTAATCCGTAGCTTCTGCTTGTCATGTGAGCTTTGGCTCTTCATGTGCACACAGGCTCGTCAGAGATATTTTCTAACAGAGTTTTATGGCCTGATGATTGAGCCAGCCTTTGTAATGTGTAGACTGGCAGGACTCACAGGAAGGAGGCAGGACACCAGTGAATAATAAGAACTGACTGTGTGAACATATATTGCATACACAATTTATGTATTTGTGGAATAAATTGGCATGGCTGTGGATGTGAATCAGGTTTATATCCAGCAGTGTTTCAACAATCAATATTTCTCAGATTTCCATTTACAAAAGCTCTTGCTGGGTAATATCGTCATAAACGAGGCAACGAGGACAAAGCGAATGAAACCGAGAGAATGAATTTTATTTCCCTGTTTTCAGTCTGGGGACTGAAGGCAGCCCTGCAGCCTCGCTCTGCTTCCAACAACAACGATGACCTCTGCTCAGGTGACCACAAAGCGAAAGGATCCAATAACCGAATAAAGACTCATTATATGTGTTTTTAAACGTATTCATACACCAGGGACTTTCATCTTTGCTGCTTAAACTAAAAATGGGAACAAGGTCAGCTGAGATCAGGTGAAAGTCAAATCCTTCATGTTGTTATCTTTGGCTGCCGGCTGGAACAGACAGATAAGAAGATGATGATGATGATGATCCTTCCACGTCCTGTTAAAGTGTCTCGTTTGCTCCATTTGCAGTGTTTGACCTCTTCACCTGCTCTTCCCTGATGCCACAGGTCCAACTTCCATACATTTTTCTTTATTTTCAGATAATTACTCTCTGCAGACGTTTCGTCTTTCGTCCCAGTTCAGCTGTTGAATTAACTGCACAGCTCACTGGTTTGTAGTTCGCACAGATCACTCGAGACAGCAGCTCTCGCAGCCTTAAGGCTGAACTGTATGATGTTAAAACTGCTCAGCTGGTTCACTTCAGTAAAAAAAGTCTCGCTGGCAGTTTCTTTCCTTTAAAACGATGACAGTGTTTTATCTTTGTTTTGTTCCCAAAGCTCTCAGATATTTTTTAAAGCCGTGAGAACCTCATATTTGGACTGGGGGAGGAAGCATCAGCTGCAAAATCATCATCTTCCTGAAGTGTATATGAACATAAACAGCTGAAGGAGCTCAACACTGGAAGCAGATGTGGGCAGATGTTGCTCCATGAAGATGCCAGCAGCACCAAGTTTTGCAGACTTTTTTTCTAGCTCATCTTCAAACTGTTCATGTGCTCATTAACACACAAACTAAAAGCAGAGTGGCACAGCTGGAGCAGGAACGCACACTCTCAGGAAAAAAAACAAACAGCAGCCAACGTCCATGTGGTGCCAGGCAGGCACTCCAACGAAGGACAAACTGAAGCTTAAAGACACACATGAGGATTTCAAACTGAAAACAAAGCACAAAGGTGTTACCAAAATAAAACAGGAAGTACAAAATCCCAAACACAGAGTGAGAGATTTGCCACTCAGGCACACAGAAAGCAGAATAACTGAAAGCAGGAAGATAATCCAACGGACGATAACAGGACCCGATCCAATCCCAGGACCAGGACCAATCGTTCACGCCGATTTTCTAATCTCATTCGCTGACACTAGAGAGAGGCTGCAGCCAAACCGCATCTCAAACACACGACGCAGTTAAAGAATCCAGAGAAAGAATCTGCTGTTGATGAACTTTGATTTGCAAGATTAAAAGCTGACAGTGACAGTGGCTTCTGTCACGTCCTGCTTTCCTCGCGTTCTGTGCTCCTCGTATTAATCGGCTCCAGTTTTTTTAATGAGACCTTTTCTGGTGTGACAGCTCAGCTCTGAGGACTCGTCACTGACAGTCGGGCTTTGGAGATTTTCCGATTGCTTCAGGTCTTCTTATTAAACCTGACGCTGTGATTTTTTTTGTTGGACACTGAAATTTCATGTTCTTCATCCTAGTTGGTGATTTGATCTCATGGATCTGCAGCTTCTCGTGAAGGGAGCGCACCCCTGACGGGCCAACTCAGAGGAATATATATGATTCTTGATGAGGCACAAAAACACTGATGATATGCTCTTCCAGCTCCAGCATTTAATGCTAATCATGCCAATGCGAAGCCGATAGTGCTGATATGCTCCATGTGGGGCCTGGACTCGTGCTGAGGCCCCACATGGAGCCACACAGGGCTTTTCCCATGTTTGGAGCCTTTTTATATGCTGCTGTGCGTACCAGCGTCCAGCTGAAATATTGCTGTGTGGGTCCTATCTAGATTACAATCAATTAGCTGTGGCTTGTAGGAATTCCTGTGCTGAATGGGGGCTTTTGTTCGTTGTTTTAAATGCAGAAAGCTAACTCTGAAATAACAGCATTAATGAGAAGCCACATCTCACAGACACCCTCAGGACTGTGTGATTTTTTCACTTTTCTGTGTTTGTGTGTCATTTTCCAAGCGAGAGAATGCAGATGTAACATCTCACAGGAGATTACTTCCAGATTTGGCTTCCCATCTGGTTCAAGACTCAGCTCAAGGTGACCCGCTTTGAATGCTCCTCAAACATTAAACAGAGACGCAGCGTATTCCCATCCTTCCCACCGATGCAGCACAGATCTTTCCCCGTGTGTGCTTTTTAAAGTGGCTGCTGTCTGCAGATCGTGCATAATGTTTCTTTTGCCATCGTGCTTTGGCTCCCAGCACTTTGCATATGGGCAGTTGTCAGAGACTCTGTGGCCTCACATTTAAAGGCACTGGATGAGATTCATGTTTTTTAATGTGCACGATTAATGCTGTGAGGCAGAATGAAATGCATCCATTTCCTAAACATAACCAGTGAGTAAAACCAAAAGTAAAGAATTAGAGAATAAAACAGTGATTGAAAATCAAGTAAATTGGAGTTTGGACAAGGGTCATATGGCCCCGGAGAACACAGAGTTAAATTCATTTACACAGCACCAAATCACAACAACAGTCGCCTCAAGGTGCTTTTACTGTAAGGTCGACCCTACAATAATACATACAGAGAAAAACCCAACAATCATATGACCCCTATGAGCAGCACTTTGGTGACAGTGGGAAGGAAAAACTCCCTTTTAATAGGAAGAAACCTCCAGCAGAACCAGGCTCAGGGAGGGGCGGGGCCATCTGCTGCAACCGCCCTGTCAGATGTGCACCTGAGGCACTGTGAGTCCATCTGATTTAGAACATTTACTTGGAGCCCTGTGACGATAATAAAGTGCTGGGAAGGTGTGCAGGTGGGGATGGACACAAACTCACCTGCTCATGCAAACAGTTCACATGACGAGCGACTTACAAACACTGCATTTATTACTTTGAACTTATATTTGCTGTGTTGTCCTGAAGTTCTGCTACCTGCCGAGTACGACACAATGTACAGATCTGAAGGAGTCAAACACACTTTAATCTACCGTGAAAAAGTTGGGACGCTCCGACTTCCTCGTGGCGCACTTTGGAGAGAGCCATTAATCAAGCTGTTAGAATCAAACAGATTCATTAGCCACAGGTGACAGGCTGCTCACACTGAGTTGCCTTTCCAGGTCCTGATCATCGGTATAAAAAGATTCTGACTCTCTATAATATATAATGTCTTTGAAAAGGTGCTTAGAGATAAGGTGACTCTCAAAGCGGAGCCAATGAGACTCGATAAGAGAATCGAATTGATTACCTCTCAATCACGACACCTGTGAGGGGGTCGATATGTCAGGAAGCAGAGTTAATGTTAGAAGCAGGAAATGTTCGAAGCACGGGTCCGAGTCCATCATCACTCTGAGAAAAAAACAAAGTTACACTTTTTACTGCGTTTTCAAACCTCTAATATTGGAGTTTCATGTCAGCAGTACCCTGTGTGAGGACTGGTGATGCTCCCTGCTGTCTCTGCTCTGCACCAACCAGCTCTGCTTACACATCACACACACACCTCCCGCCCCCACCCTGTGCTAATTTTGTGTTTCCTTCCAATCATTTCCATTTGACAACACGCTGCACTAACATGAAAACACCGTCTGGAGAAACAGCATCTTTATCCCCACAGGAAGCTCTGTGTGTGTGTGTGTGTGTGTGTGTGTGTGTGTGTGTGTGTGTGTGTGTGTGTGTGTGTGTGTGTGTGTCCACCCGCTCAGCGGTGTATGAAAGGTGGAGACAGGGGTGATATTTCTCTCAGACACAGTCTACTCCAACTTCACCATATGGAGCCCATTACACCCATTTATGAACATTGTACAAGAGCTACACACACACACACACACACACACACACACACACACACACACACACACACACACATGTAGTTATGATACAGCAACATAAAAACACGTCTGATAGCAGTACAGAAGGAACATATGTCATGTAATAAATAATGGAGTGTCAACATTTAGCCATGCTGTCTGTTCATAGTGTGTGTGTGCGTGCGTGTGTGTGTGTGTGTGTGTGTGTGTGTGCGTGCGTGCGTGTGTGTGTGTGTGTGTGTGTGCGTGCGTGTGTGTGTGTTACAGAGATCTGTCAGTGTGAGTCACTGTGTTTTGTCTCATACGCCTCACTGTATCAGTGCTATTACAGCCTTATCAGCTCAGTGGCACCAAACCACACACACACACACACACACACACACACACACACACTGCACACACGCACGCACGCACACACACACACACACACGCACACACACACACACACACGCACGCACGCACGCACACACACACACACACACACACACACACACACACACAGTCACAGTTATACTTGACTGTATATAAAAGATGGACATAGTCACAGGTTCTGGGAAGTCGAAGGTTTAACTGGAGCAGATGCCATGTTGGTTTTTGGAGCCAGGAGTGGCCAAAGTTCTATCCTATCCTATATTTGAATGAGAGGGAGGAGTGCTAAGCTATGCTAGCCACATGTGCTCAGGATTGTCGAAATCATATCCCAAAACGCCAAAGCTGGAGCTCCGCCTCCTTGGAAGGTCTGTTAGTACAGTGACTTCACAGCAGCCATATTATTGGTCACGTGATGTCATTAAAATGCTCCAAAAGGCTCCAACAGCACAAACACAGTGCAGAGGTCCAGTTCAGGGGAAGCTAGCAGACAGCTAGCAGCTACAACCGCCTGTGTCACCATCCACCTGTCAGTCAGAGAGGCCACGCCCCCAATAATGCAAGCTTTAAGCCTTAATACAATTTAAACAGGTTAGATATAAGAAGCCTCTGCTGGATGTCAGAGGAACTGCAGCTTTTTGAGGGGCCTTTAATTTCTCAGACCTGGCAGCTGCTGCTTTATGTGTGTGTGTGTGTGTGTGTGTGTGTGTGTGTGTGTGTGTGTGTGTGTGTGTGTGGAGGGGGGGGGGGGGGGGGGAGTGTGTGTGGGCAGCAGACAGAGTGAGTCTGTCATCCCTATACAGTCTATCAAATACCAGGAAACACACACACAATCCCGTTCAGCTATCTTAATGAGACATAATGGTTTCCCTAGCCCCTTACCCTAACCATTAAAAATGAATGCCTAACCCTGACCCTAAACCTAACCAAAACCTAATTGTAACCCTGACACTAAAACCACATTTTGAGCCTCAAAAATGCTTCAAACTTGTGAGGACCGGTGAGTGTGTCCTCACAAGTGACTGTTGGTTCTCACAAGTATAGTAGAATGCAGCTTTCGGTCCTCACAAAGATAGCTAGACAGGAACACATACACACAAACTCTATATCTGGCCGAAGAAGGTTTGTTATTAACCAAACCGTAACACTTATAATAGAGCATCTCTATCTTTTTGACCAGGCGAGCTTGAAGCCTTCAGGATTTTGTGTTTTAAAAAATTTCTCCGTTTTTTTTCAAGATCAATTGGATTATTTTTTCATTAGTAATTCCTCACACATGCAATAAAACAATTTAATTATCACGTCAATATAATGTAAGTTATTATACTTGATTATTTTTTTTAAATAATTGTTTAAAGGTCCACCAGCTAAAAGAAGAATTAGGGATGCTGCGCAGTAGATTACATGGCCCCGTCCCAACTTTTAGAAACACGTTGCTGTCAAATTCAAAAAGAGCTCTTACTAAAATGGTACATTTACTCAGTTTAAACATTTGATATGTTTTCTGTGATTTATGTGAATACATTTTGTGTTTATGAGATTTTGGAATCATTACAATCTGTTTTGAAATGATGTGATGTAATGTTTCTGTTTGTCCAATTAACTTTTGCACTTCTTCTCTGTTTGTTGGTTTTTAAAACTGAGCAACAAGAAAATTATGAGACATAATTTAAATATTTTTGCAGTCATGAGTAAAAAAACTGCATTCACGGTGTCATTAATAAAAACATAATGAGTCAAGATGTTGAAAGGCTCTCAGGAGGGGACGAAACTAAGCTAACCCAGATACACGAGGACTGAGCAGGCCGGTTAGCAGCATTTCTCAGCTGTAAGGAGGCCTGTCTGGAACAAGAAAGTGATGTATGAGTTTTCAAAGAGACAACTACCGCAATCCCACAGAGGCTGAGGCACTGGAGGCTGAACCGCAGGAGCATCAGTCAGCAAAACCGTCAAGCTGTCCGAGCAATCAAATCCTTCTTCATTAAAAGTTCATGTTATTTTGTCCACCTCCCGCCGGCCGCTAAAGCTTCCCTCTCTGGTGTTTTGCAGAAGATGAAACCTTGATGGTGACAGGTCTGAGCTGTTGAGCGCACGGCAGGTGTGGACACTTTCAACCCCACCGAGCATCGAATCACCAGCCTGCATTTTTCACTCAGGCTCTCAACTGATTGGCTGGCTAATTGACTGGCTGTCAGTGTGACTGATGGCACCGCGGCTCAAATCCAACATATCCAAGGTAACGCACTGATGCGACACCTGAAACCCCCCAATCAGCATTTCTCAGCGCACAGAGTGAGCAGGAGAGCACCTGGTTCATCTATCATTCTGATAGTGAGGCTCGGCTCCCGAGTTGCACTGTTGACACGCTCCAACCGTCCATCAGTGAAACTGTGCCGCTTCCCAAAGGCTGGTGTTAGTGCCTGACCTCCATAACTGCTGTTAATAGGTCGGTTCACTGTAACTGTCAGGTGTATATTAAAATGTGTCAGAACAAGTGGAAACTTGAATAGATGACGAGTTAAGACTGATGGGAAGTTTAATAGCAAACATCGTCAATCAGATTCATTTCTGCTGTGCTACAGCCTGGCAGCGCATCCAGCTGATGCCACAGACGCAGGTAAGTCACCGCAGCACCCCACCCGTGCACATCGTTTCCACCTCACCCGTGCCCTGCGCTCATGATCAAGGTCAAGTGGCTTTATTGTCATTCCAACCATGTGCAGTGGTACAGTACACGGTAAAATGAGACAACGTTCCTCCAAGACCAATCAACATGGGACTACATAAAGTGCAATGTGCAAAGATGTCACATCTGCCTATCCCAGCTGTCTTAGGGTGAGAGGCAGGGTACACCCTGGAGAGGTCACCAGTCTGTCGCAGGGCTAACACAGACAGACAACCATTCGCACTCACACCTACGGGCATTTTGGAATTTCCACATTAACCACATAACTGCATGTCTTTGGACTGTGGGAGGAAGCCGGAGTACCCAGAGAGAACTACATCAGAAAATAAAGGATTACATCTGGATTTGTATATAGAAACACATCTTTATTCTCACAGATGTTCCTGTACACTATGCCGGCCACTTGGTTATGGCGTTCCATGTATGCCCTGCCTGCTAGCATCTTGCACCCTGCTGTTATGTGCTGGATTGTCTCTGGGGCATCTTTACACAGCCTGCACCTGGGGTCTTGCCTGGTGTGATAGACCCCAGCCTCTATGGCTCTTGTGCTGCCATGATTAGTGCCTCTGTGCTGTCTTTCAGTCCAGCTTTGTGCAGTCATAGATTTTATCAATTTATCTAATGTATGTGTGAGTGAGGCGTGGTGTAATTAATGAAGGCCAGTGGGTCTTAATACATTTCTACATCTTCACAGCAGATCAAATATTTTGTGTGGATGAAACATAAAATCAAGACTTTCCTCTGAGCTGTTCTGTTGTGTCTGATGCTGGAAATCAGCGTGGCTTTTTTGCCTGAGCCTTTTTGGGGGTGTTACGGTAGGAGGCGGGTCCTGCTGGAGCGTGGCTGGCTGGGCGTGTTTAGTGTGTGCGAGACAGAGAGCGTGTATGTGTGTGTGCCCTGTCGGGCTCCTCTCTCCTCCTGCACGGCTCAGCTCAGCTCGGCTCAGCTCGGCCGGGAGGAACGGCGCACACAGGCGCGCGCACACGGACGCTGATCCGCACACAAACCGAACCGCCCGCGCGCGGATCCGCTGGATTTACCGGCTGCAGGGAGGAGGCTGAGAGAGCACCGGGAGCCGTCCGAGCACCGGGAGGGACCCCGCCCGGACAGCCGCAGCTGTCAGCCAGGTAACGGAGACTGCAGATGTGCGCGCGCGCATGTGTGGCAGAGTTTGCGGTGACGGCGATGTCCCGTCCGGTTCCGCCAGCCCGGTCTCCTTTGTTAGGTCACAGCGTCGCGTTCATTTCACGCTCCGTGTTTTTGTCTGTTTCTGTGTTTCCTCGTAAAAACACGATTTCAATAAACCGACGAACCATTTTCAGAAAAGTGTTCGGAGAGCACGTTCAGCCATGTCAGTGGGTTTGTGTCACCTGTGCGGCGTGGACACCTGACATCTGCGCTCTCACTATAGTCATGATATTTATTTGACTTCGTGGGCATTTCTTCTCTTATCTTCCAGTTTTGGGGGTTTTTCTTATATCCAGTGATTCAGGAGGTCGAGCAGGTCCGAAGGTTGGTGGTTCAATTCCTGGCAGCTCCAGTGTGCATGACAAAGTATCCTTGGCAAGATACTAACCCAAGCTGCTGTCTGCGCGTCCATCACTGAGACAGAAGTGCGCGTGTGCGCCGTGGGGGCTCAGGTAGAGGAGAAAAGCGCTCATCTGAAAAACATTCATGAGATTTGATCTACAGTTTTACTCATTGGACACCTTAAAAGAAAGAAATCTCTTTTCTTTTGGGACATTTTTCCCGCGTGGGGCTCTTTTGTTGAATCACATTATATTTTGTTCCACTACTTTATGAAGCTGGTATCTTATTTTCTAGGTTGTTTTTAATGTCTTGTCTACATTTGAGACACATAAATTATATCTTACTGTAATTTCATAACTTTCTGAAATATTAATAAAGAAAATAATCATGTTGCATCCTGTCAAAGAACCCCTCTGCTGGCTTCCTTCTTTGAGCCAGTCCTGCAGAGGTGCCGTCAGTTACACTCAAACACCTAACGCTGATCTCCTTGATGTGTGGTGGTCAGGTGGAGGTGTGGACCTCATCCTCCTGGAGGAAGTGATGCCCCG
Organism: Diplotaxodon limnothrissa; assembly: GCF_057381915.1. Classification (NCBI taxonomy): domain Eukaryota; kingdom Metazoa; phylum Chordata; class Actinopteri; order Cichliformes; family Cichlidae; genus Diplotaxodon; species Diplotaxodon limnothrissa. The sequence continues at coordinate 1,642,645 of NC_140596.1, read as the reverse complement.
TAGGTCCTCCTCCCTCAGTGAGAAATGCGTGTGATGCAGAAAGAGTTTATGTGTTTGTCTCTCAATAAAATCCCTAACTGTGGATTTGGTCCACAGCCGAGCCGCCTCGTTTGGTGGATGGTGTGACTCCATGGTTGTGCAGCCTAATCCTGATCCTGCTGAAAAGTATCACAGGGTGATGTTTTCTCCTGGGACCGCTCCCCGCCTGATAATGGAGCCTCTGCTTCAGAGCTGCTAATGAACCGCGGCTCTCTGTTATCTCAGCAGCCATAAAGTGATGCTGGTAGTGAGTCTGATAATACAGGGGACCGATGGGGAGGGACGGGAGGGTTTCCAATGAGAGTCTTTCACGCTGTTACTGCTGGAACATCACGGCAGTGGGCAAAATAGCATAGGATGGCATTATGGGAAGAAGGCGAGCTGGCAGAGGCAGTGTGACAGTTTGGGGGATCTTCTGCTGGGAAACCATCTACATGTGACTCTGACACGTCCCACCAACAACAGCACTGTTGCAGACCGTGTGCACCCTTTCATGGAAACGGCGCTCCCCGATGGCTGTGGTCTCTTTCAGCAGGACGATGCACTAATGCACAGAAACGGTTCAGGAGCAGTTTGAGGAGCACAACAACCACTTTGAGGTGTTGCCTTGGCCTCCAGATTCCCCGGATCTCGGTCCAGTGGAGCATCTGTGGGATGTGCTGGACACACAGTCTGATCCATGGAGGCCCACCTCACAGCTTACAGGACTGACAGGACCTGCTGCTGACACGTTGGTGCAGATACCACAGCGCGCCTTCAGGGGTCGAGCGGAGGCCACGCCTCGAAGGTTAATGTTATGTCTGGTTGGTGTAGGAATCAGTCCATTTCCCATTTGAGCAGACTTCTATCAGCCATCATCTGAAAATAATTTCACATTTTAGCATTGACGTAAATGTGTCTGGTAGATGGCACAGGAAGTCCAAACCTGACCTGATACAATCAGAGATAAGTTAAACTGACACTGAGGTTAATATTGCACACAGGTGAATTTCAGCAGGTCTTTGTGCCTCCAATTAATCGGCCTTCATAATTTCATGAGCTGTGTTATTGGGACCTGTTGTCAGCTCTTCATCTCCAACACGAAGCTGGGTCAAATCCATAGATTTATGTCCCTACAACATGAGTAATTGTCAGAGAGCAGACCTCCTGTGCTGATGGATCAGGTGTGCTGTGTGTAATTTACAGCTCTAATGGTGCAAAGGTGAAGGCGTCTCGTTAGTTTGACAGATCTACGACTCACACAGCAGCCGGCAATCAATCCCGAACGCACGCTTTTATACGTTTCTGTGTGTGTGTGTGTGCACGCGTGTGCGCATGCAGGGCTGCATATGCTCATGCATATTCAAATCTCAATTTGGGTCTGTGTCAATCATGCCTGTGGGTGTGTGTGTGTGTGTGTGTGTGTGTGTGTGTGTGTGTGCACCGTGTTTACATCTTTGTGGGGACCAATAATTGAAAGTTTCCCATACTTGTGGGGACCAACAGCTCTTATGGGGACAAAATCCTGGTCCCCACGAGTTTGAAGAGATTTTTGAGGCTATAAATGTGGTTTTAGTGTCAGGGCTACAGTTGGGCTATGGTTAGGGTCAGGGTAAACGGGAAAGCATTATGTCAATTAGATGTCCCCACTAAGATATGAAAACACGACTGTGTGTGTGAACATATATATTTATATATGTGTGTGTGCTTTCGTGTGCTTGTGTGTGTGCATACGTGTGTGTTTCTCAGTCTCTGGGTGAATGAGTAAGGGGATACACTGGGGAGCTGGAGGGAGGGAGTGAGGAGAAGCTGGAGGAAGATAAGGAGGAGGACTTCTCTCCGGTGTTTTTCCTGCTCTAATTTGCTCTGACAGCAGCTCCTCTGGCTCAGACTGAACGAGCCTTTACACTGAGGAGAGAGAGAGTGTGGAGTATTCCCACTGTCTCTCTAACAGGCTTTAATTGGTGATGCTACAGTAACTGTATAGAGCGGTGTACTTCTGTAGTTCCACTACAAACTTCCTGTTGTGTTTTCAGCTCTTGCTAATTATCCAATATCCCTGCTGCGGATTACAAATCAGCCGATACACGAGTTGAATAATTAGGGCAGCCGGAGCTCGTTGTTATTGTTACTGTGAATTAAAAGTGTTTTCACCACAAATATCCTGCTTCCTGTGCTGCTCTGTAAAACAAATACTAGAGTGAAGGAAAAATCACTGCCAGCCAAGTGTGAAGCACCAGGGCTGAAAACGACGACATACCAGCACACTGTTCGGTTTAAAGAGATCATTTCCCCCTCATAACCGCTATGTGGTGTGTGTGTGTGTGTGTGTGTGTGTGTGTGTGGGGGGGGGGGGGGGGGTATTGTATGATTAGGGGTTTTAGAGGCAGGGGGGTGGTGACCTCAGATGTGGCACCGACATGGCAGGTAGCTGGTAACGTTGTAGCGTTGACCATTTTTAAATCAAACTGCCTTTTAAGATGGACGTTGTGACGCCCCGCCTGTATTAACGCCTGTATTAAGCAGGTAAATACCTGCCCCCCTGCTTTGGAGGTAATGTTGCTCACTTTTGCCTTCTCGGCTAAGGAGGAAGTGGTGATCATCCAAGACATTCAGACTTGTTGGTGAGGTTGGTGCTGTTAATGACCTGCATGGTGTGTGAATTTTAAAGTGATGGGAGTGGAGCCAGGGAGCCAAAGGCAGTGACGTGAAATAATAACGTTTGTGAGGTGAACGGAGATGTTGTTGTTTTTGGTGTTTGCAGCAGTGTAACAGCATAAATGAAACCTGACAGCCACATCCTTAAAAACACTCTGCTGGTGGAAGCGGTTTGCCTCGCTGCACAGCCCCGTGTGTCACCTGTCTGATGATACATTACAGGTGTGTGTTTGTCCTGCACGCTATCATTTCAGCTTATTACAGCCTTTTTCAGGTGCCGGCAGACTGATTATTAGGCTTCAGACGGCCCTCTGCTTTATGACGTCTGCCAGACTTGTGTTAGTACGCATGCACATTTGTGCACGTGCACATCGGCGTGCACGTGCACATCGGCGTGCACGTGCACATCGGCGTGCTGTGGCTTTAGTCTGAAGCTGTTATCGCTCCACTATCTTCCATCAGAAATCTTGACTTTAGCACTTTGCACAGTGAGATGAGCACAAATACGTGTGTCCAGCAAACATTCTGAGTAACACTGGAATAACTAATGTTGACTAGAAGGAAGTTCGTGCAGAAGATGCTCGCTGTCCATTTCAAATGAACACGGTGGTGAAGGCCAGCCGTCTCTTCCAAAGCCAGGTGGACTTCTCGCTCTCACTCTTCAGACCAAGAAGTCACAGCATCAGGATGTTTTTCCTGTGGTTTAGCTTCTCCCAGAGTTGTTTTATTTTATTGTAATTAATAAAAGATCACATAAACAATTGTTTTCGAGCAGACCGGGAGGTTACACATCTGACAACTTATATTTTGGAGCTGTTCTTCAACCAGAACTCCCCCCTGTTCAGCATGGGGGGGTCATCCTTCTGTTGATGAGTCCAAACTGAAACCAAACAATGTTCTTACTTGTGAGAAATATGCAAAAAAAGTCATGAAAACCTGCAGACACGAACATCCTGAACACCGAGCTCCCTGCAGGTTTATAACATCAGCTGTTCGAACATTAACTTCAGTTTCCATTTTGGCTTCCAGCAATTATTAAATCAACATATTTGAGGGAAAAATCCAAATTTACAGTGGGGCAAAAAAGTATTTAGTCAGCCACCGATTGTGCAAGTTCCCCCACTTAAAATGATGACAGAGGTCAGTAATTTGCACCAGAGGTACACTTCAACTGTGAGAGACAGAATGTGAAAAAAAAATCCATGAATCCACATGGTAGGATTTGTAAAGAATTTATTCGTAAATTAGGGTGGAAAATAAGTATTTGGTCACCTCAAACAAGGAAAATCTCTGGCTCTCACAGACCTGTAACGTCTTCTGTAAGAAGCTTTTCTGTCCCCCACTCGTTACCTGTATGAATGGCACCTGTTTGAACTCATCATCTGTATAAAAGACACCTGTCCACAGCCTCAAACAGTCAGACTCCAAACTCCGCCATGGCCAAGACCAAAGAGCTTTCGAAGGACACCAGGAAAAGTATTGTAGACCTGCACCAGACTGGGAAGAGTGAATCTACAATAGGCAAGCAGCTTGGTGTGAAGAAATCAACTGTGGGAGCAATCATCAGAAAATGGAAGACATACAAGACCACTGATAATCTCCCTCGATCTGGGGCTCCACGCAAGATCTCATCCCGTGGGGTCAAAATGATCATGAGAACGGTGAGCAAAGATCCCAGAACCACACGGGGGGACCTGGTGAATGACCTGCAGAGAGCTGGGACCAAAGTAACAAAGGTCACCATCAGTAACACACTACAACGGCAGGGAATCAAATCCCGCAGTGCCAGACGTGTTCCGCTGCTGAAGCCAGTGCATGTCCAGGCCCGTCTGAAGTTTGCCAGAGAGCACATGGATGATACAGCAGAGGATTGGGAGAATGTCATGTGGTCAGATGAAACCAAAGTAGAACTTTTTGGTATAAACTCAACTCGTCGTGTTTGGAGGAAGAAGAATACTGAGTTGCATCCCAAGAACACCATACCTACTGTGAAGCATGGGGGTGGAAACATCATGCTATGGGGCTGTTTTTCTGCCAAGGGGACAGGACGACTGATCCGTGTTAAGGACAGAATGAATGGGGCCATGTATCGTGAGATTTGGAGCCAAAGCCTCCTTCCATCAGTGAGAACTTTGAAGATGAAACGAGGCTGGGTCTTCCAACATGACAATGATCCAAAACACACCGCCCGGGCAACAAAGGAGTGGCTCCGTAAGAAGCATTTGAAAGTCCTGGAGTGGCCTAGCCAGTCTCCAGACCTCAACCCCATAGAAAATCTGTGGCGGGAGTTGAAAGTCCGTGTTGCTCGGCGACAGCCCCAAAACATCACTGCTCTCGAGAAGATCTGCATGGAGGAATGGGCCAAAATACCAGCTACTGTGTGTGCAAACCTGGTAAAGACCTATAGTAAACGTTTGACCTCTGTTATTGCCAACAAAGGTTATGTTGCAAAGTATTGAGTTGTATTTTTGTTATTGACCAAATACTTATTTTCCACCCTGATTTACGGATAAATTCTTTACAAATCCTACCATGTGGATTCATGGATTTTTTTTTCACATTCTGTCTCTTACAGTTGAAGTGTACCTCTGGTGCAAATTACTGACCTCTGTCATCATTTTAAGTGGGGGAACTTGCACAATCGGTGGCTGACTAAATACTTTTTTGCCCCACTGTAGCTCGTTTTGGAATAATCGTCTTATTTTGGCCCTCAGCATCTCTTTGCTTTGCTCGTGGACGTTGAGTCTGTCTGACTGCAAGCTTTTCACAGCCACAGATGTCGTGTTTAAACAAAGACTTATGATATTTGGTGTTTCTTCCCTCATTTTGCATGTGAAAGACATTTATGGTGCAGTGGAGTTTCAGCTGATGAGCAGCAGCACAGGTTTTGTTAGACATGGAGCAGCAGATGGATGATAGGAGGTGGAGGGTAACCGCTTAGGAGAGATGGAGGAGGTGAGGGAATAACAATGCTGTGACTGATAGCTGTGGGACGGGGGGTAGTATGTCATGGTGTAGCACCCTGTGGGTGCATATGTCAGCTGTCACAGCAGTGTGGTTACACCGTCCACCCGCTCTGCCTCTCTCCTCTGTCCACCCTGGAAAGTTTTCTCAGACTGATTTGTGCTCCGTGCTGTGGAGCCAAACGTCGCTGTGGCATCACGTTTGCTTTTAAAGGGATCTCACCTGAAACCCTGATGTTAGATGACTCACACAGGGTTCCACATACTGACGAGAAACCTCGTGATGGTGCTCTGGAGTCTGGAGCTGATCGTGAACTGATCTCCAGACGGCACCAAGGTGAAACACAGAGTTCAGCCTGTTCAAGGTTTGATTGTTGCCGTGATGGGGTTTCGAGTTCACACGAGGTTCATTTCAAACAGTTTTGATCATGCTGATGAGTTTCAGTCTCTTGGTTTAGTCCTTTGATTATGTTATTATATATTATTAGGTATCCTCCTTTCTTTTTTTTTTTTACCTCTCAGCCCTGAAAGGCTGATTGGGTATTGTCCTCACGCCACCGTGCAGGCGGGTGGTGGCGTGGACACTGTGAGCACGATCCATCCATCCTCCTCTGTTAACCTGAAGATGGTGGCAGCAGGCTAAGCAGCGAGTCCAGATGTGCTTTTCCAGGCAAGGTTTTCCGCCTCCTGCAGGATCCCGAGACGCTCACAGGAAGTTCTGGGTCACAATGAGACCAAAGTTGTAATAATCGAGAATAATCCTTCAGAGATTTCCGTGTGGGGAGGTGTTCACCAAACCTCGAACCTCACATCCTCGTCCTCTCACCGCCTGCTTGTTTTCTTTCTGTTTCCTCCTCAAATAAACGAGACGAGCGACTTAATTAAGTGAAAGCAGCGGTGCATTTGTAGAAGGGCTCACTATCAGCACAAGTGGAGCCGACAGAGCTCTCTGTGTTTTTACTGCAAAGGATTGTGGGTGCACTCAGCTTCTGGTTGACTGGCCTTGACGGAGAGAGGGAGAGAGGGTCTGTAATTAGTGCTCAAGGCCAAACTGACAGAGTGTCTCTCTCCCTCGCTCTCTCTGTCTGTCAGTGTCTCTCGCCCTCCAGTTGTGAGATGAGAGCTTCACTCCTCTCTCTCCTCCTCTTCCTCCCTTGCTTCTGCCGTGCAGCTAGTTTTTGTGCACGAAGCAGCTTCTTCTTCGTGTGTGTGTGTTGTGTTTTCTGTGCAGTGCAACTATACTCCATCTGTATGCTTACAAAATGTCGTGTTCCTGGTCTGTTGACCCAGCGTTTTAAGTTTCAGTTTGTTTGGATGTTGTTTATGTTTAAGTTCATTAGATTAGCGAAGTTCGTTTGGTTATTAGACTCCTTGTGTTTTCTTCCCCTGTATTTAAGTTTCCCTCACCCTTTGTGTTTCATGCTGCGTGTTTTATGTTATCAAGTTTGTATTGTCATGTCTGTCTCACGTTTCCTGTTTTATTTTGAAGGAGTCGTGTGTTCTTTGTTCATTGGATTTACTTTCACTTCCTGTCATTAGGCTCATGTCAGTCAGCTGTTCCTCCATGTGTTCCCACTTCCCCTAATCACCTCCTGTGTATTTAAGTCCTCTGTTTTCAGTGTGTCATTGTCAGCTCGTCTGTTGTCCTTTGTGTCCTGTTTCCAGGCTCGAGGTATTTTTGTGTCCATGTTAGGGTTTGTGTTGTGGGTTTCTATGTTGTCCTCGCTCTCCCAGTTTAGGTTTTTCTTTAGCTTCTCCTCTGTCTTTTGTTTTGTAATGTTTTCACCAGCCTTAATAAGCGGCTCGCTTTCTGTTAACAGTTAAGTTTTGTTTCATGGTGCCTGCGTTTTGGGTCCTTTTCATAATACACACAGTCGGCCTCTGCCAGACTGTGACACAACAGTGTGTCGTTTACAGAAATCATCACAGAAAGTGAGAGAAATTATTCCTCATCTTTCACCTGCATGCAGCTGCATTAGCTGCCTTGATTAGAGCATTAAATGGCTTTTTATCAGTAACAATCATGATTAATGCGCGTAAAAACGCACCTACCACTGGGCCAAAAGGTGAGCGTCACCCAGTCTGATAACACAACAGCTACAGCTGAGCTCCGGCTTATAAAAACAAGCTTTCTGAATGTGGTTAACGCCATAAAGATGATTTATTCAACCAGACAAACATCTTCACATCATGCGGTTTGTGCCTCAGTCGACCCGAACGCTGTGTCAAACTTTTACACAAGTTTAAAAACAGCTGATAAAGTAATGGGAGTGTTTGTAGCTCCAGGGGAGGACCGAGCTCAGAGCATTAAGGACACTTAACCCCAGATTTCCTCCATACGAGGAGTCCACGTCACAAAAAGGGACGAGAATAAAAATCTGGACCTGAGCTTTGAACTTTGAGTCTCCCACCACAGGATACCAACACATAACACAGTCATTCAGATCAACTGGACACAAGCAACAACAACACAAATGTCCTCGGTGCTCCGTAACCAGCATTCAGCCTCTTCTCTTCTTAATGCACTCTCCTCCACCTCTCTGTCTAAGGTGCAGGAGCAGGTAGGGAGTGCTGCGCCTTGGTCCCGGCGGCCAGTCCACCGCAGCTCCTGCACGTCTCCATCTCCAGTAAATGAGGTGACATCAGCCCGCTCAGCCTGCTAGTCGGAGGAGGAAGCTGCCTGCTAATCATTTGTGTGGCGTGATAACACCTGATAACAGCCACGTAATGGGCTGAGAACATTTAAACAGGTGGCTGTATCACAGGTGCGCCGCAGCGCCGGCCTTAGTGGTTAAAGGAGCCCAGCAGCTCCGACACACATTTCCATCTTTGTGAGATGCATTTTTAAAAAGTCACAAAGGTTTGGAAAGAGCCGTAAACATCAGACTGCAGCTGATCTCGGATCAGTGGAAACAGCTCATTGCTGCCTGAGTATCTGCAGACTTTCTGCCTGCCTTTACCGACATCCACGTAAATAAAGAAACAAGTTTGGCTTCATCTGCATGAACTCCAAGTCAACTGAAACCATCCTGTCAGCTGTCACTAAACGCAGGCGTTTGTATAAATTCAGCAGTGGATTTTATTCTTCTTTGAAGATGAAACAGGACTGATGCGCTCACATCTCGGGCTTCTCTTCTCCCTTTGGCTCATTAAGGCTGAGCGTATAAGGCGTGCGGTGTCGCTTATGTATTTCTGTCCTCGCCGTCAGAACTTTTAAACATGTCGTGTCCAAGGCGAGCCGAGCGGCGAGGCAAAGTTTCAAAGTTCAGCTGAATTCATATCTGCAGAAAAAGGTCACCTGGCGTGTCGTCAGCTCGTCTCCTGATTGTTCTGTCACATGAAGGCACTTTTTGTTCATCACACCTTTCATGTACTAGCTCGTCAACGCACCAGCTGTTCCTGCTTCCTCTCATTTGCTTCCCATTACAGAAGGTTGTTTGGTTCCAGCAGAAGATGTCCTCAGGTTGACTAACACAGCTGAACACATATGACAGGAAGCTTTCGCTTTAGTTTCTCCAGGACAGAAACTAAAGCTGCCCTTTGTCACAGATTCTGTTCATAAATTTTATGGAGAGGATTTCCAGAATTTCTAGGCGTAGTCAAGGTAGAAGGATCTCATCTTTGCAGATGATGTGGTTCTGTTGGTCAGGTGGTGTCCTTCAGCATGAGAAGCAGTGCCTCCATGTCTGAATCTATGGCCTTCAGCCAATAATGGGTGGAGTGCCCAGTACCTCAGGGTCTTGTTCACAAGTGAGGAAATTGACAGATTCGGGCCATGGCTGCAATGATGCAGACGCTGCACCGGTCCATCGTGGTGAACAGAAGCCGAAGTGGAGCTACATCCTCTGCTGTGGATGGCTGGCCTCTCCTTAGGCACATGGTGAGGAGTTCAGTCATTTGGGAGGGCTCATAGCAGCCTCTCCAGCTGGGGTAGTTTGGGCATCTGACTAGGATGCCGCCTGGGTGAGCTATTCTGGGCATGCCCTCCTGGGAGGAGGCCCTGGGGCAGACCCAGGATTCAATGGAGTCTCTCAGCTGGTCTGGGAATGTTTCAGTCCTCCATCAGATAAGCAGGAGGAGGTGGCTGGTGAGAGGGAGGACTGGGTTCTCTGCTTGGGCTGGTGCCCCCGCGAGTGGGACCCGGATGGATGGATAGATGGATGGATGGATGGAGGTGGTTTTGTCTGTTTCATCAGTTTTACATCCTGACTGGTGTTTTTCTGCATCAGTCAGACTTTGATGTGTGCTAACATTTAAATGTATTTGATTGTAAAATCCAAAAGGATGCTTGAGTGAAAGAAGCAGGCATGAGCTGCTGGTTTGGGTCTTCTCATAGAACAGCTGACAGGAAGGAGAGAGCAGAATCACCCTCGTCCTTTGAGACGGACACAGAGGACAAAAAAGTCCTCGTGTGTTGTGAGTTTACTCATTTCATTCCTCAGAGAGCATCACTTTAAAGCAGGTCATCGTGTGTGTGCGCGTGTGCAGTGTTGGGACTAACGCGTTATTAAGTAACGCGTTACAGTAACTACGTTATTATTGTGGTAACGAGCACGGTAACTAGTTATTATGCCAAAATCAGGAACGCGTTAGTCGTTACTGGGATTTAGATAGGGTCGTTACTCGTTACTTCGTGTGGTGGCTATCGCGGAGTTTCCACAGATTCAGTAACATTAGCAAGTGGTGGAGGCAGCAGGTGGATGAAGGAAAAGGGACGCAGAAGGAAAAGAGACCCGAGGCGGCCGCCGGTCCGAGTGTGAACTGAACTTCAGGTAAGAAGTTATGACCTGCAGTCTCTCTGGGTCAGATATAAACCAAGTTTAGGCGGAGTTTATTTTCGTTGTGCTGACTTTTTCCGTACTGCGTGCTAGCTAGCATGACGGAGTTTCTATACAGCTGGGTGGTGCTATGAAGTTACTGATGTTGAACTTTATTTTGTTCATAAGTTATTAGAGTTGCCAACCGTCCCGTCTGGTATTCAGAGAAAATATTACGCGTTTCTTATTGAGGTGAAAAGGAACAGTTTGTCCTGTAATTCAGCTACAATGAAAAAGACACAAAGCTGGAGTTACTCTGTGTCTTTGCTGCACAGCTGCCTCTTCTTCTTTCATTCTCCCCCCTCTCTCTCCTGTTTCTACTTCAATCATGAAAACTGATCAATGATCAGCTGATCGGCTTTTCTCTCTTGTTTATCGCCCACTTTGCGCCAGAAACAGGAAACCAGCGGATGTCGCGCTAAACAACAGCAGCACGTTTAAGCTTGATCAGCTGTTGTTAGAATGTATTTAATATTAATTTCTAGTATCAGCTGATGTTTGCTGGAGCCACAGCTGTAAAGCTGCTGGTCATGATATGGTTTGGTTATGTGGTGAGAGGGAAACATGAAGATGAAACCAGGAGATGTCCTTACTGGATCATCAGAGCTGAACAGGTGATGGAGAAACAGGTTTACCTTTTAGGTGACATGAATGAGTTGAAGGGAAGTTATGAACTGTTTCTGAGAGACAAATAACACCAGGATCCTTTTTTATGTAGCTGACAGCTGGTAACTGTGCAGGGGCGGGTCTAGCAAAGTGTTGCCAGGGGGGCATGTAGGGCATTAACAGGGAGAGGGGGCACAAAGAAATATTTTTCTTTTTTATTCTCATTTAAAATGTCTCGCTTTTAAAAAATAATTATCTGAGTCTTACAACAAACGATTGATAGATTGATGCATATATACCATCAGAACAGTGAACATCACTGTCACAGCAGTGTTTGTTTTCATTCAAAGGCTTTATGATTTTTCCTATAATGGCGGCCGGTCTCTAGTCAAAATGCCCGGGACGATTTATTTGTCCCAGTCCAGCCCTGTATGCAGCTCATCTGCAGTCTGGTGTTACCTACATCTTCCTATTCAGAAGGCAGAATTTCTGAGTTCTGAGTACAATCGAAAGCACCACGACTGCAGTTTTTGTGTTGGATGTAAAAGGCGCACATGACGCTGTGACGTAGGCTAGAATCATGGCAGCAGTCAATGACGGTCCAGGCGTGGGATTTCTCTTGTGGAAATATGCACATTATCTTTTCCTTTCTGTTGGTAGGTGGCACAGTGCACTGTGGCAAGTAAGCAAGCTAGAAGACTGCAAAGTTATGGGAGCAACACATTAACAAGAGAATTCTGAGTAAAACCAAAGTTACTTTCCCTAGTAACTAGTTACTTTGAAAGTAACGAGTAACTTGAAGTAACTGAGTTACTTTTGAGAGAAGTAACTAGTAATGTAACTAAGTTACTATTTTAAAGTAACTTACCCAACACTGTGTGTGTGTGTGTGTGTGTGTGTGTGTGTGTGTGTGTGTGTGTGTGTGTGGCAGACACTCCCTCCTCCCAGTGATGGATGGAAGGTTGCTGGCTGGCTGTCTTCGGTGTCAAACTGATTTCTGATTGGCTGGCGTTGTATCAGCCTGCATGTGACAGAACTCAGCTGATAATAAATCATTCTCTTTTTTTTTGATAGCGAGTGAACAGAGCAGCAGTGTGATGTATATTTCATCTGCACCTGAAATGAATCAATGTGAGCCAATGAGAGGGTGTTTATGAAATGATGCTTCACGTCTGAGACTTTTGATTTGAAAATGTCCTGATGTGATCTCTGATTACCTGTCGTGGGAGACGCACCTTTCCCTAGTGACCAAAGGTTGCTGGGGGGTCGTCAGCTGCTCTTGTTGACATGCGGGTGGATGTGACACAAGCAGCTGTAGCTGCTAGCTTCACCTGAGCTGGACCTCAGCATCGTGTTTGTGCTGTTGGAGCCTTTTGGAGCATTTTTAACGACATCATGTGACCAATAATATGGCTGCTGTGAGGTCACTGCACGAACAGACCGTTAAAGAAGGCGGAGCTCTGGTTTTACTCAGAGAAAAGCATCAGGCCACACCTCTTAATTCTGACTTTACGAACGTCTGTGGAGGAGTGAGTTGTTCTGAAGAGCTCACTGTACAACGAAGCTGTTTCAGGACCGCAGCAGCTCAGTCATGACCATGACTTGGTGTGTAACGGTCAACGACCGCGGAGCTCCGAGCCATCATCATCAGCACAGACTGTGAACACCAGGAGCTTCAGCAGGTCTCAGTGCTTTGCTGCATGTAGTAGGTTCTCTACCAATCAGAACGTGTCCAAGTATCATTGGATAACTGAGCTGCCCACAATGCATCACAGTATGTGAATGTTAGATGAGCTGCTTAGACGACTGAGTGAATGAGACTCGTAGTCTAAAGCGCTTTGAGTAGGAAAGCACTACATAAGTGTAAGTAAGTCTATGATGTCTGATGTTGTGGTGGTTACACGCTGTCTCCATAGAACTGCAAAGATGAATGAAAGAGGGCAACGATGCTGCAGCTGTTCGCCCGTGCTCCTTTTTGTTGGCTCTGTCGTGTTTGTGTGGCTGAAGTGTGCGATCACCGTCGGTGCTGCTGAGTCACGGCCTGTCACACTCTGACAGCGGGGATGAGAGCGCCGGGTGTGGGCTGCGTGCTCGCGTTGGAGTCTCTGGGCGGTTATCCTGGCAGCGATCTGCTTCTGGTGGTTGTGTTTTGGAGCGAAGCAGTCGTTGATTATTACATTAATGCGGCGTGGACTCGCACAAACTGCGGTCGCAGCATAATCGAGTCGTTATTTTTCTGCACACGTGGTGCTGATGAGCCGATAAAGCAGCTGCTGCCCGAGTGTCTGAGTCTCTCCTGGAGCGTGACTGCAGATAAGGAAAGAATGGAAAGCAATGTTCAGACATTTGGGAAAATATGCATGTTTGTTTTTTTAAATCCTGCAGTCAGATCAGAAGATTCATAAGTGTCTCGTCTCTGTAACGGCACCTGTGCACATTGGTTTGGCACAAAGACTGAGGTGAAACTGTGAAGTTCCTGCGTATGATGACAGAAAGTGAGCGGCTGCGATCGCGTATTTGTAGGTTTCAGATTGTGAAACAGGCCAGACATGTGCGGTTTATTGAAATGCTTGAATTTATGCGTCCCTCACAGAGCCTCGGTTTGGGCCACGCGAGGCGTCACAGCGCGAGCATCAAACAGCCAGCTCGGAGCAGCCTGAACATCACGGTGGCAAAATGACGACCCTGTCGTTTTGTTGTTGTTTCTTTAAATCTCACATCGTGTTTCAACGGTTACTTTTCACAGAAGCAAATAAAAGCAAAGTGTTGTTGCAGATGTCGTTTGCCTGTGCTGTAGAGCTTCCTGCGGTGACACTGACGCACTTCAAAGTTGCACAGCACTCCATATCTGTGCATTCAGAGTGATGACAGAACTTCTGATCTTCAGATTGGTGGCCGTCTCGCAGGTCTAGTTTGGCCACTATATCACCGTGACGACAGCAGCTAAAATCTGTCAAACACGAAACAAAACGAAGTGTGCCGAGCGCTCGGTTTGGGCTTCATGTTTAGAGATCAGTGGGATAATGTAGGTGAATTTCCATCGTCTTCAGTTCTTTAAGAACCACTGAAGATAAAATGTTCCTTTCAGTTTTTGCTCTAACAGATTTGTCTTGTGTTAAACTCTGCAGACATGCAGAATCATTTCAGTGCATTTGTCGCCATTATAACCCTTAAAAAAGCTTTATTGTTTGGATTCATCAGCATATCAGGGAGTCACAGGTGAGCATCAGCTGCAGCACGTAGGTTGGTGTTCATGTCTTTCAGTACTTCCAGAGTTGGACCACTCCTGCTCAGCTGAGACGTGATATGGTGAGCCCCGCTCCCACAGTGTCATCATTATCCCAGTTATGACAGCAAAACGATGTAATTAATAGACTATAAAATCATTGGAGCTCCTACCTGCATGGAGCTCCATTTTGCATTTGAAAGGGGAAATTCCACGTTGACGGTACCGAGCTGCAGAGAAGCCATCCATTCTTTTCTGAGAGAGCTGAAGCAGGTTAGACGTTTGATTCCTTTCATGATGCTCTTGATAGAAAGCTTCATTATCCAGCAGACGCCTGGAGAACGTGGAGGTCAACGTTAAAGGAAAAGTACTTCAACTCCAGCCGTCCCTTCAGCGCCTGATGATTTATAACCATTGATTTAGTCTCCTCGCCACTCTGCTAATTTATGAAGCCCTCATCTGGTGCCAATAAAGCAGCCAATGAGGTGAAGGGAAATAAAGAAAGCGGGAGAGTGTGACTGCTGGCCTCGTGTCAGAATCGATGTGGACGTCACTGATGATTCACGTGTTTTTGTTGTAGTGGAAACTCGTAAAAAGTGATGGAGAGACGGCAGCTTAACCACCGATTACAGCCTCTGATTGTCTTTGGTCCAGAACGGCGATGATGATCCGAACACGGACAGGTTAATCGTGCGTGTGTGTGTGTGTGTGTGTGTGTGTGTGTGTGTGTGTGTGTGTGTGTGTGTGCGTGTGTGTGTGTGTGTGTGTGCGTGTGTGTGTGTGTGTGCGTGTGTGTGTGTGTGTGTGTGTGTGTGTGCGCGGTGCCTTTGGTCTGTATGTTGTGTAAAACAAACCTCTCCTTCGATCCTCCTCTCCACCTGTTTGTGTTTGACAGCAGGTGTCTAATATCTGTGGACAGCTCAGTGGTCCATCACAGCGCAGGCAGATGGTGTTCGCTGGCCAACACCCTCTTCCTCCATCCTTTTTTACTTCCTAGATTCCTTCTTTCCTTCCTTCCTCCATGCAGTCCGAATAAAGGCACGTCCCTCAGTAGCCTTGAACTTTGAAGGCCCTCATCAGACAGCAGCAGTTGCCAAGGAGTCAGTGCTACCCACTGTGACGTGTGTGTGTGTGTGTGTGTGTGTGTGTGTGCGTGTGTGTGTGTGCGTGTGTGTGCGTGTGTGTGTCCGTGTGTGTGTGTGCATGGATGTTTTGCAGCTCCTCTGATTGTGTTTTGATCTTCAGTTGTTTGTATTGTTTCATCATTCATGCTGTTTTTGAAGTCCTTTTCTATTTATGAAAAATAGTCGAATGTGATAAAGAGAATTATTTCAGTCAAGCACCTCTGAGGCTGAAAATGCAGCCACCACTGATGTAGGGACACCTGCAGTTCCTCAAATGCCCACTAGAGGCTCCAGCAGTGAGTCGGTCTCCATAGACTCCCATGTTAAAACTTTCCAGCAGAGTATTTGTATTTATTTATTTATTGTCATTGTCAAGAACAATGAAATTGCGTTTGGGGCTTCCATACAACCCAAAAAAAAGAAGAAAATAATAAATACCCCTTAAAACCCAAGTGTACATATTTAACCCAGTGTGACTCCAATGCAATAAGACAATCCTTAGCAATAATGTTCGTAGAAATTCAGACAAAGACCTGAGAAACATGACAAAATACAACAATGCACCCATTCAATATTATTGTACTGTGAGATATGATATCAGATATGATAGTTATCTATTTAAGAAAGGGGGGGGGGCAGGAGGGGGAAGAGAATAAAGATATGATGCACCAATGCAGACCAGTTCATTGCTATTAAGAAGTTGGATATGGTTATTGTCCGTGAGAGGGGGGCAGAGAGTTCAGGAGCCTCACAGCCTGTGGATACAGGCTGTTGGCCAGTCTGGATGTTCTGGCCTGTATAGACCTGTACCTTCTCCCTGAGGGCAGCAGATGGAAAAGGTGGCGCGCAGGGTGATGTTGGTCCCGCAGGATACTGTGCACCCTCCTCAGACAGCGAGTGGGGAAGATATTACTGATCTCTGGCAGACTTGTTCCAATAATTCTGCCAGCTTCTTTCACCACCCGCTGGAGTGCTTGCTGATCGGCCTTGGTGCAGCTGGGGAACCACACTAGAAATCCATACGTCAGAACGCTGCTGATGGCACAGTTGTAGAAGTTCAACATCAGAGATCTGGGAATGTGTGCGCTCCGCAGTCTCCTCAGGTAGTAGAGGCGCTGTTGGGCCTTCCGTACAACTGAGGTGATATGGTTGCCCCAGGACAGGTCCTCGGTCACAGTTACCCCCAAGAATTTAAAACTGCTCACCCTCTCCACCGCCTCACTGCCAATGAAGAGAGGCAGATGGTTGTTATGGCCCCTCTTCCGGAAATCTACAATGATCTCCTTGGTCTTTTTGGTGTTTAAGACCAAGTTATTGTCGTGGCACCATGACTCTAGTTGTTGCACCTCTGTCCTATAGTTTGTCTCATCATTGTTGGATATAAGTCCGAGCACTGTGGTGTCATCTGCAAACTTAACAATGAGATTGGACGCGCAGGAGGAAATACAGTCATGGGTGAAGAGAGTGTATAGCAGAGGGCTCAGGACACACCCCTGAGGGGCACCGGTGTTGACCACAAGGGTGGAAGAGGTGTTCTTACCCACTCTGACACTCTGTCTACGGTTAGTGAGGAAGTCCACAATCCAGTTGCACAGAGAGGAGTTAAGTCCCAGTTGGTGGAGTTTGGGACAGAGTTTGTATGGCCGGATGGTATTAAAAGCCGAGCTGTAGTCTACAAAGAGGAGCCGTGCATAGGTGTTCCTGTGTTCCAAGTGCTTCAGTAATGTGTGCAGCACTGTGGCGATCGCATCCTCGGTTGACCGGTTCTCCCTGTATGCAAACTGGTGCGAGTCCAGGGATGGTGGAAAAGCAGCTCTGATGTGTTTAATGACCAGTCTCTCCAGGCATTTGGCGGGAATGGGGGTGAGTGCCACAGGTCTGAAATCGTTCAGACATGTGACATTTGACTGTTTTGGGATGGGAACGATGGTTGCTGCTTTGAAACAGGATGGTACCAGTGAACAGGACAACGAGGTGTTATATATAGAGGTGAAGACGTCCGCCAGGTCCGCAGCACAGTCTTTTAGCACCCGGCCCAGCACTCCATCCGGCCCGGCCGCCTTCCTGGTGTTAATGCTCCGGAACACACGCCTCAGCTCATGAGTGCTCAGGACCGGAGCAGGTTCGGTTGAGGGGAGAGGGGACAGGACAGGGTCGGTGTTCTCCCTGTCAAAACGGGCATAAAAGAGATTTAGATCCTCAGCCAGAGTAGAACTGTCGGCTGAGGGTGATGGTGTTCTTCTTTTGTAGTCCGTGATAGCCCTGATGCCCTCCCAGACCTGCCTTGGGTTTGTGTTGTTCTCAAACCTGGCCTCGATACGCCTCCTGTGCTGCTGCTTGGCAGTCTTGATGCCTCTTCTCAGGTTGGCCCTGGCAGCACTGTATGCCTCCTGGTCCCCGGATTTGAAAGCGTTGTTCCTTGTTCGAATAAGTTGTTGAACTCCGTGTGTCATCCACAGTGTTGGGTAAGTTACTTTAAAATAGTAACTTAGTTACATTACTAGTTACTTCTCTCAAAAGTAACTCAGTTACTTCAAGTTACTCGTTACTTTCAAAGTAACTAGTTACTAGGGAAAGTAACTTTGGTTTTACTCAGAATTCTCTTGTTAAGGTGTTGCTCCCATAACTTTGCAGTCTTCTAGCTTGCTTACTTGCCACAGTGCACTGTGCCACCGACCAATAGAAAGGAAAAGATAATGTGCATATTTCCACGAGAGAAATCCCACGCCTGGACCGTCATTGACTGCTGCCATGATTCTAGCCTACGTCACAGCGTCATGTGCGCCTTTTACATCCAACACAAAAACTGCAGTCGTGGTGCTTTCGATTGTACTCAGAACTCGGAAATTCTGCCTTCTGAATAGGAAGATGTAGGTAACACCAGACTGCAGATGAGCTGCATACAGGGCTGGACTGGGACAAATAAATCGTCCCGGGCATTTTGACTAGAGACCGGCCGCCATTATAGGAAAAATCATAAAGCCTTTGAATGAAAATAAACACTGTTGTGACAGTGATGTTCACTGTTCTGATGGTATATATGCATCAATCTATCAATCGTTTGTTGTAAGACTCAGATAATTATTTTTTAAAAGCGAGACATTTGAAATGAGAATAAGAAAGAAAAGTATTTCTTTGTGCCCCCCTCTCCCTGTTAATGCCCTACATGCCCCCCTGGCAACACTTTGCTAGACCCGCCCCTGCACAGTTACCAGCTGTCAGCTACATAAAAAAGGATCCTGGTGTTATTTGTCTCTCAGAAACAGTTCATAACTTCCCTTCAACTCATTCATGTCACCTAAAAGGTAAACCTGTTTCTCCATCACCTGTTCAGCTCTGATGATTCAGTAAGGACATCTCCTGGTTTCATGTTTCCCTCTCACCACATATCTAAACAGACATCATGACCAGCAGGTTTACAGCTGTGGCTCCAGCAAACATCAGCTGATACTAGAAATTAATATTAAATAAATTCTGACAACAGCTGATCAAGCTTTAACGTGCTGCTGTTGTTTAGCGCGACATCCGCTGGTTTCCTCTTTCGGTGCAAAGTGAGCGATAAACAAACAAGAGAGAAAAGCCGATCAGCTGATCATTGATCAGTTTTCATGATTGAAGTAGAAACAGGAGAGAGAGGGGGGAGAATGAAAGAAGAAGAGGCAGCTGTGCAGCAAAGACACAGAATAACTCCAGCTTTGTGTCTTTTTCATTGTAGCTGAATTACGGGACAAACTGTTCCTTTTCACCTCAATAAGAAACGCGTAATATTTCTCTGAATACCAGACGGGACGGCTGGCAACTCTAATAACTTATGAACAAAATAAAGTTCAACATCAGTAACTTCATAGCACCACCCAGCTGTATAGAAACTCCGTCATGCTAGCTAGCACGCAGTACGGAAAAAGTCAGCACAACTAAAATAAACTCCGCCTAAACTTGGTTTATATCTGACCCAGAGAGACTGCAGGTCATAACTTCTTACCTGAAGTTCAGTTCACACTTGGACCGGCGGCCGCCTCGGGTCTCTTTTCCTTCTGCGTCCCTTTTCCTTCATCCACCTGCTGCCTCCACCACTTGCTAATGTTACTGAATCTGTGGAAACTCCGCGATAGCCACCACACGAAGTAACGAGTAACGACCCTATCTAAATCCCAGTAACGACTAACGCGTTCCTGATTTTGGCATAATAACTAGTTACCGTGCTCGTTACCACAATAATAACGTAGTTACTGTAACGCGTTACTTAATAACGCGTTAGTCCCAACACTGGTCATCCAGGGTGGATTATTAGGGAACACACGGAATCGTTTCCAAGTTGTTACATTGTCCACACAGAAACAGATGTAGTCCAAGACAGTGGAGGTGTAACTGTCCAATGCGACACGATTGTCAGTGTCCTGCACCTTGAATACATCCCAGTCTGTGCAGTGGAAACAGTCCTGAAGCATCGGAATAGCATCCTGCGGCCATGTTCTCACGGTTTTGGTTGTAATCCCAGTGCTCTTGATCTTTTGTGTGTATATTGGGTGTAGCAGAAGGGAGAGATGGTCTGACAGACCCAGGTGGGGATAAGCCTGGGCTCTGTACGCATTCGCCATGTTGGTGTACACCTGGTCCAACGTTCTATCTCCTCTGGTAGCACACTTCACATTACGGTGGAAATTGTGAAGTACAGATTTCAGGTCCGCGTGGTTAAAATCCCCAGCCGCAATAAAGACACTGTCCGGGTGTGCTACCAGGCTGTTATTGATGCTGCTGCTCAATTGTGCTAACGCTAGCTTAGCATTAGCATCTGGTGGAATGTAAACAGCGCAGATGTAAACGGCAGAAAATTCCCGAGGGAGATAGAATGGACGGCACTTTAACACCAACAGTTCTACCTCTGTACTGCACAGTTTTTCCGTTACCGTGACGTTCGTGCACCAAAGGTTGTTAATATAGATGCACAGCCCCCCGCCAGTCTTCTTACCCGAGTCCGCAGACCTGTCGGCTCGATAGGCGGTGCGGCCTGCTAGATCGATAGCCGCATCGGGAATGGCGCTGTCCAGCCAGGTTTCAGTGAAAATCATGCACGAACAGTTATTAAAAGTCCGTCGAGTGGCGATCTGCAGTCGTATTTCATCCAGTTTGTAACGGATTGAACGGGCGTTGGAGAGGAATATGATCGGGAGTGGTGGTTTAAACGGACTAGTCTTTAGCCGTGCCCACAGGCCTCCCCGCTTGCCTCTCTTCTGCCTCCGCTCGCAACGTCTCCTCCTGCGGCTTGCTGTTGCGGGTAGCCCCGGGGGTTGCTTAACGATCTCCGGGGGGATGAGATACTCGGATGTTAGTTGAAGATCTCCACGGCTTAGTTGTAGTAGATCATCTCTGTTGTATTGAAGTAACCCCAGACTGTGTGAAATAATACACAGTACCACCAAAAGTGCAAAAGTGTAGGAGCTCCGGGCCGCTGCGTCTGTGCGCGCCGCCATCTGTAAACATGTTTACAGCCTGATACACAAACTGATTGGTCTGTGGATCATGTCTCCCTTCACAACATCTGTACGGGGGAGGATGGTTTTAGACCTCTGGTAGGGCCGATGGGTGATCAAGGTGGGGTTGTCATAGATACCAAACCTTGTTAGCTCTGCTTAATACTAAGGAACGATATTTGAGGTTTTAGCCATCAAAGTAACAAATAGGGTCAGCTGTTTCAGACCTGCTTTGGCCTCTAAGCATGATCTTAAATCCATTATAGATATTTTACTTAGAAATGATTTGAACTGGGACAGAATTTCAGCAACCTCAACATGTTTTAAAGACTCGTGCGACTCCTTAAACTTGGTGTAATTTATAAATTGTCCTTCAAGGTCAAGTTAGTGCTCAATGTGCAGTCACATGCGGTAATAAGCTGTTGTAGTTTTACATGAAACTTGAATGTTTTAAAGAGCAGGTGTGATGCTGCAGTGATTCCAGATGTTGAAGTGACCTTGGATCATTCATCCATTTCTAATAAACTCGGTCTTCAGCTGATTGAAGAACATTTAGAATCTAAATAAATGAAAGAACTTTAATGGTTAGAAAATCAAAATCAGGGTTTTGTCCTAAGAAAACTGAAATAAGCCACCAACAGGAAACAGCATTGTGCTGCCTTATTCACCTTATGTGTGTTTAATCCAAAGGTTCCAAAACAATCGTGTAAACTGAAGTTTATCTGTGCAGAAGGACGCTAACTAACTAAAGGAGTCCTGCAGGGTTTCAGGACGCATTTTATTTGCTTTAATAAAAAACAAAGTCTTGTTAGGAAGCTTTGGGAATAACTCCTCCCTCCTGAGTCTTGACTCAGTGCATCATGTATCTCATGTTTCAGAACAAGTGCAAAGTCTGCGGCTCATCTTTGCAGACTTGATTTGGTGAGCTTCTCCTCCACTGACAGTCTGGGAAAACAACAGTTTCCTGCTGTGTTCACTGAGTTTGTGTGGCTGCTACGTTGCCCAGGTCTCAGGTCTCAATTCTAGGATTTTAATTGGATGTTACTGGGGACTAATTAGCAGGTGTGTGTGTCTGCTTGCTGCTCCCATGCAGTCTGTGCACGCACACTGATAAATAAAGTTGGCTGACAGCTCGGCACTCCATCGTCCTTCCTGCTCAACTACCAGCATCAGCTGAAATGCTAAAGCTCAGGCTTTAAACTAGCTGTCGGCGTGTATATGAGTGTTTTCCATGTCCGTAAGCATGAGGACAATAAAGATGCACTTCGACCTGTTAGTCATTGAAAGTGTCCAGCGTGAAGGTTACGCCATCACAGCAGTGAACAAGACACAAAACCAATTTGCTGTTTAATTTTTACAGCGAATGAACGTGATGGAGGCGGATCACAGCCTGATGACCGAGGCCGCTGCTGCCAGAGAAACGGCACAAATGGAGCCGATGCCCGGGCGGTGCCGCTGCCGTGGGCCGGGCTGCAGCAAGTGAAGCTGAGTCTGCCCTCAGCTCCAGCTGTGCAGGTGCTCCGGCGGAGCCGTCGTCTCAGGCCTCGGCTCTCCGTTTGTTTGTAGCGACCAGCCAGCCTGCGTGTGTCATTTATAGAGACTGGTCGTTTAGCCTGGGAAGCCAAACTAACACTAACCAGGTTTTCTGTGCTGTGCAGTGCAGTTAGTGCACATGTGTCGAACTCCAGGCCTCGAGGGCCGGTGTCCTGCAGCTTTTAGATGTGTCCTTGATCCTACACAGCTGATTTAAATGGCTAAATGACCTCAACATGTCTTGAAGTTCTCCAGAGGCCTGGTAATTAGCTAATCATTTTATTCAGGTGTGTTGACCCAGGGTGAGATCTAAAACCTGCAGGACACCGGCCCTCGAGGCCTGGAGTCCGACACCCCTGAGTTAGTGTGAAACTGGCTTTGGATGTGTAATGCTCTCTGTGTGCACTGCAGGATGCTGTAAAATGACTGCTTAACTTCCAGGACTTCAGGGATGGAACCAGGCGAAACAGGTTACTCCGGGTCTGGAGCTGTTGTGCTGGGCTCACACTGTGCGATTTTTGGCCCATTTTGAGCCGATTTTTGAGTCGTGCGACCGTTTTGGCGATCGGCCCGATTTTGGCCTTCATCGTGCGTCGTGCATCGTGTAGTATACGTGGGGTAACGAGACGCGATTGACACCTCACGACCAGCTCCCGATCATCAATCGCTTGGTAGCGAGGCTGTCTCCGCAGCTTCTCACGCGCAAACACAAGTGTCAGTGAAAAGACGGAGCAGCACGGCGGCGTGTGATCTGGACACAAGCGATGGAGGCACAACTTGTAGAACTATGGCTCATCCGAGCCTTTTTGATATGGCCTCACAAAATTATCACGACCACAACAACCATGAAAATAGTTCATATGAAATCAGCTGCCTGATCATGTTCTTCATTAGCGATGTAGCAAAGTTGATGGTGTGTGTGTGTCTGTGTGAGTGAAAGACGGAGACAGAGAGCGAGCGACAGAGTTTCTGTTATAAGCTTCATATTGTTGTTAATAATAAATAAATTAAAGCAACAAAACAACCTGAAGAGCCGGAAATCCCCTCTGTAGTTAGCAGCTCTGTGAGGTTACTCTGAACAGCGTAGATCAGCTGACTCACCTGCAGGAAGTTCTTCACTGAAATGGTTCAAATTATACTTGGAGGACCAAAGTTTCTGAGTGAGGCTCCCACACAGACACAATGCTTAATACCAACATTATATCAGGTCCTTTCAGAGTGTTGATGCAGCAGGTTGACCGTGCTGTGTGCGGCGTTATGTTAGTAATTAGAAATGTTCAGCAGATTTAAGAATCTTTCCTCCAGCTTGTGTGCGCTCAAACTTTATTTATCATCACTGGTGTAAATTATTTATCATGTGTTGTTCGGGACAGTTTGGCCACTTGTTTTCAGCATTTCAGAATTAGTTTTCATTTCAGGGCTCACTGCGAATATCTGCCAATAAAAGTGCCGGACAGGCTGAAGCTCTATTATGCGTGACTGTATGAACACAGGCTGGCAGCAGTTGAGTGGAAGCAGAGTGGAGGATTGATAATTCACTTAAAAACATGAAACCAAATCGTCGCTGTCAGACGCAGAGCTCTGCACATCGTCTGCTTCCAGCAGCTCCTGATGACATTTGTCTTCAAAAGTGAGAGCGGGAATGATTCACAGGTGAGAAAATGTCAGCTTGTTTACATCCAGCGGCGACGCTGTCATGGAAAAGTCACCTCATGAATGAAACATTTCGTTTATCTCAGGTTCAGCGGCACGAAATCGAGCCGCTGGTCGGGGCTGTTCTCGGCACAGGGAGCAGCGGGAGAAACACCAACGTGGAGTGAAATGAACTCGAGACACTTTGTCACCTACAAAAACAGTTTGCACATCAAATATCAGGGACGCTACAGATTAAACCTCGGTGCTCCAAACCCCTGATCCCGGGGGAGGGCGTGCCCATCGCGACTTAGGTGAGAGTCACGTCGAAGGAATCGACCGTGACCCAGATAAGCAGGTTAACTGGGACGTGAACACGTGCACAGGTGCGCTTAAAAAGGCAGGCAGGAAGAGGAAATTAAGAAAAACCCTGACATTTAAAAAAAGGCGAGGATGTCTCAGATTAACCTAGATAGCAAAATGTGCGCAGCCCAGATCTGAGCCGACCCACAAATGCTTGTGCATCACAGGTTACTCCTGTCTGTGCTGCTGGTGGCCAGGTGCGTGTCAGAGGTTAGCATGACTCTTCCAGCCTGCAGCAAAGTGTTTCTACGGTGAAGGGGACACTAACAGAAAAGGCCTGGATGAGATCCCTGCAGCAGCTGCTCTGCATCGACACGTCTCTGCTTGTTGCAGAGCCGGCGACGTCACAACGAGCGACCGAACGAACATAATTGGCACTTTGCTGTCACCGTGACTGCGCTCTGTGCTGCACACTGATATTATACCGGCCTGGGGAGGTTTAACGTCCTAACGTGTCATCAGTCCTGCTGACCAAATCACATCTCTTCAGGCGAATGCAGTTATTATTTCTTCCTCAGTGCTGCCTGTGTGTTTTCTCGGGCCAACAATGAATTCAGACATTTCAGCTTCTGCCGGGAGAGCTGCGAGCTGTTTGTCGCGTTTTCTCTGAAGTGAAGAAGTGTGACGCGTCGCCTCGTGAAAGATGGCTCAAAGCGCTCGTGGCGGAGTGTTGGTCATGTGTGCGCGTCACCATCTGATATGAGACTGGAGACGGAGCGTCTCTCTGTCTGTGGCCCCTCTCCGTGTGTGTGTTTATCCCATCGTTATCTGTGACAGATAGTTATAAGCAGACAGACTGACGCTTTCCCAAGTGTTAGCCTTGGGGCGTCCTGGGGAGAGGGGTGAGGGTGAGGCAGAGAGAGGAAAGAGGAGTATCTGAATTTCTCTCTTTAATATCCGACCTCCCCACTCCGAGTTCGTCTTTTTTTCCATGTCATGCTCTTTTTCGCTCTCATCATCTCGTCTTGTTACGTCTTCAGTGAGCTCGTGTACCAGCCCTCCTCATTTTACTTTTTTAATATCAGACATACAAAAACACTCATGCTGAAGCACTGAAACCTGGACTTCCTCTGACGTCCAGCAGAGGCAGCAGTGAGTCGGTCCCCATAGACTCCCATGTTAAAACTTTGCAGCAGAAATAACCATGTTGATGTTTGCAGCCTGATACACTGTTTGGTCTCTGTGGATCATTCCCTCCTTCATACCAGCTGTACAGGGGAGGATGTTTCTATAACTCACATGTTTAAATTGTATTAAGGATTAAAGTTTGCATTATTAGGGGCGTGGCCTCTGTGACTGACAGACGGATGGTGACACAGGTGGCTGTAGCTGCTAGCTGTCTGCTAGCTTCACCTGAACTGGACCTGTTACTGTACTAACAGACCGTCCAAGAAGGCGGAGCTCCAGGTTTGGTGCACAGTGAACTTCAATGATTTCATTGAATGTTATTGAGCTACAATTAGCATCCACCTGTGCCTGAGTGATGTTCGTGTACAGTCTTTGGAGGCAGACTGGTAATCAGTCTGAGTAGCATTAGCTGATAGCTTAACAGTCCTTCTTCCTCCAGTTATGGCCAACCAATCACGGCTGTTTCTAGCTTTATGAAGTCTTTGCCTGTTTGTCCTTCGTTAAACAGTATTTCAGAATAATATTAATTTAAATTTCTAAAAAAAAATCCTATTTTAGCTTGAGACAGAGTCCTGCAGACAGAAATATTTCTCTATGCATTGGTCAGTATTGCGATTTTGGGGTATTTTGCTTTGATAACCTAACAGCCTAACGATTTAAACAAAGATATAAAAGCCGTAAAGTTCTCATTTCAGCCTCAGATTCATGTTTTCGAAGCATTTTACTGTTGATTACAGATCTAAATGGTACGTGGCCACACTCGAAAAATAATTTTTCACCCTGAATAAACACGAGGCAACGATTATGATCAAAGGATTATTTACTATAATGTTTAATCTTCAGGGAGACTGACCGCTGTAAACCGAATGTATGAAAATCAAGTAAACTTCATTTGATCAGATCCATTCAAATTCCTATTTTACAAAATTACATGTAATTAAAATAGGTCAGGATTTGGGGCATCAAGGCTAAAATCAGTGACTATGAAGAGCACTGAGTTGTATGTGGGTATTTTGATATGTTGCGTTTTGTGAGTATATCAGGATTTATCCTAACGCTGGGCTGCAGTTTGGAACCTGTTAGAAAAACTCGGTTCCTCATACGTTAAAACTGACAGTAAATCATACACAGACATAAATGCCACAGGCAAAATTATCTTTATTGCTGGGACTACTAATTTTAAATCCAAGAATCAGGGGCAGGCTCACAAGCTCTGCTCTCATGTCTGTGTGCGTTTCAGTGCTCGTCATGGCAGCAGGACGGATGAATAAATGAACAACTCTTTGCATAAAACATAAGAGCAAATAGGAATTAAAGCGCTTGTCATTTCGCTCACAGTGGGATGAAGTGAAACAGGAAGCAGATAAACAGACTGTAAATGTTAGAAGGCGTTCACTGAGGCTGCCGGTGATGCAGCCTGAGGGAGACCGGAGAGCATCTTCCTCCTAACCAGAGCTGCTCAGTAAGGCTCAGCTTCGCTCTCAGGTCCTCGGCTCAGTGAGAGATCCTGCACACACTGAAATGCAGCGTCAATCTGTTCGTTCCTCGCTAAAATACTGCAGACGAGGCAATTGTGAGCTCGGGAAATGAACTGTGTCGTGTCCTTCTGTCACATTAGAGGCCACTTACAGTTCTAACTGTACAAACACAGAAGCATAGAAATGTCCATGCTTTATAATTCCACTCAGTTTTATTTACACAGCGCCACATCACAGCAACAGTCGCCTCAAGGCGCTTTGTATTGTAAGATAAAGACGCTACAATAATACAAAGAAAGCCCCGACGAGCAAGCACTTTGGCAACAGTTCTCATGAAGAGCTGTGCGCTGGTTTGGACAGACACAGCTGCGTAATGAATGTAATGTGATGCTATCGAGTGTTGCGTAATGTTACGGTGTTACGGACTCATAACACTCATTAAGAACACAGACTCCCTTTCCAGCAGGCCTGCATCCACGTGCACTCAGACAAACTTGATTTCTGCCACGGCTGCAGATTTAACTCGGGGTCAGGTCGGACCAGTAGAGACAAATATCTTCACAGCTCCGTGGCGCTGTCACCGTTTCTCAGCTGTCTGCACAAACAGCAGCTCCTTCATCTTTCTTCTTCTATCTTTCATCTCATTTCCACTCCACAGGGTGGGCTTTGCCGTTATCCAGACAAGGATCGATAAACGCAGCGAGAACAGTCCAGATGATATCGAGGCCTCGTGCGTGTCAGAACTCATGCAGGCTCTTAGATTAATCACCTGACGTCCTGTAGATATGCAGATTGTGTTCAGAAGAAAAGAAAAGATCAGAATAGAAAGGAAAACCAAGGAGGTGGAAGGTGTGCGTGCATGTGTGCATGTGTGTGCGTGTGTGTGTGAAAGAAGAGGAGGCGAGGAGACAGGCGTGCAGGAAAGGAGGCTGATTGCCCGACTGATTTCATGAGTCACTTCTCTGCAGGCGAGAGGCTGTGTGTGTGTGTGTGTGTGTGTGCGCAGCCCGACATGCTGGCCAAATGTGATCTTTGATGTACACTAGTGCCAGCCCGAGAAGGAAAATACTCAGGAGATTATAAAGGTCAGCACACACACACACACACACACACACACGAATGTCAGCCTGTTGGCGATTTAGTTGCTGCCAGATTTTTTGAAAGGAACAAAATATTGAAGCTTCTTTGTGTCGTGTTTGCTGTGAGATCGAGTGCAGAAAAACAGACAGTTGAAGAGACGGCGCGTTATTACTCGCTGTAAACAAGAGAGAGGGCGGCTGAGGCCAGGCCGCAGCGTAAACAATCCATAAGTGATCAATTTCAAAAGCTCCGAGAGAGACTGCAGGACAAGAAACAGGAGAGACGCCCTGAGGATGATAAGACACAGGTGAACATCAGTGAGAGAGGGAAGGACACAGAGGGAGGGGATAAGAGGGCGCAGGTCAGGACAATTATGTCGCGCTTTAACGTAGTACGCTACGGGCCAGATTTACTGACGTGCTACGCCAGCGCAAAGCGTAAGAGGCGGGAACTGAGGTGTACACCAGCTGTAGTTAACGTTTTGACTGGTGTGTCATTAGTTCATGTAGCTGTGATTTACAGCGTGAGCACAGTTATCAGAGCAGCATATGTCTGTGGCTACACCAGGATTTAAACCTTCAAAACAAAACAGGAAGTGGGAAACTGAAAGGATAACAGGAAGGTCCAGAGAGAAGCCACACAAACCAGGAGAAATCTCAGAGTCAGCGATGGAGCAGATGAAGGACTGACACAAAGACCACGAAAGCGTCTGCCAGTGGAAGCTGTCCTCTCAGAGTGAGCAGAAATCTCAGTACTGATGTGCAGCGACAGCCTCTGATGTTGTTCTCTGTGTGAAGATCCTCCGACATACTCTAAGAAGTCTGAGCACGAGTCGTGACAGATGCTGCTGCGTCTGCATCAGTGCATCACACTCTGCTCGACAACAATACTCAGATCTTTAACGCTTCCCTCCCTGAGCACGCCGGTGTGTTGATGTGAGAGCTGCAGGCTTCTGCAGGATACCACACACATGCACACACACATGCACACACACATGCACACACACATGCACACACACGTGCACGCAGGAAGGGCCACCGTGCAATCAATAAAGCTACATCAGGGAATCGATGTCAGGCGCTCGTAATCTCCGGCGTGCTTCGACAGGCTCTTTGTGCGTCTGTGTGTTTTTAAAAGCGATCACAGCTCAGATGTGTTGATGCTGACGGTGCAGGCGAAGCACGTTTGGACGCTGTTAGTTCTTCTGATTACAGGAAGTCCTCCAGCAATATTAAGATGTAAATATTCAATAGAAATGAACTTCTAGTTATGCAGTGAATATAAACAAAGGTTAAAAATGTATAAAACGAGGTTAAAATCAGTTTTTAATATTCTTCACATTCAAAATTTCATTTTTGGTTTTCAGTTTTTGGGCCCAGATGTTGTTTTGTAGTCTGAGCTCAGGCGTCTGACTTCCTGTTCATCCTGTTGGACCTCCAGTAAATTTCATATTCAGGAAAGATTTTATGTTCTGCGCAGCACAAACAAACATAAAAATCATAGACAGTGTTTCATATAAGTTACAGTCTTATTGTCTCATAAATACATTTCATAGAAAAGAAAAAAACATTTAAAAACACACAAAGAAGCAAAGGTTGGACATTTATTTCTATACGGTTCCTTTACTCATACATATATTTGGCCTCTGACCTTCATCTGCTTATTTTCCTGTTTAAATGTCGTTCATCTAAAGTGAGGTTTTTGTGGAAGTGACTTGTTTCAGTCTGCAGGAAGCACAGCCAGTCGCCGATCTCAGCATTAAACTTGCACAAAGTGAAGACATTTGTAAACATTAAATTTTTCTTTTGTGTTTTTGCTGTTAAGAAGTAGAAAAATCAATAGTTGATGTTAATGATCCACGAGTTTCCTGGGATGTGGAATTAATCCTGGGTGGATTATCCCGGTGAAATAAAGACTTGTTTATATTACTGACAGACTTCCTTATCATTTTCATGTCGAGGTGATTAAACACAATAAAGGGTGGGGCTTACATTAGCATTACAGCTCTCCGATGTCCACAGAGACTCTGATTGGTTTCAGTGGGCTGAAGAGGAGGATGCTGAGCTGCGAGCTTCAGATGGGAAGGCCGGATGGAGCGCACGCGTCTCTGTGCGGGAAGAGGCCGGAGGCCGCGCACCGGGAACTTTCCACCGCCTGCAGATTTCATCAAATTACGATGAAAATCAGGAACAACTGCAGTCTCCAATAAAATATTGACTGTCGCAGGCTCAGGCTCGGAGAACATCTGAGCCTGTTTAACAGACTCAAGGAGCCGAAACTGAAGCTGAATTATTTTAAATCTGTGAGAAAATGATAAATTTCTTTTGTTGTTGACGTGCCACTGTTAGCATCCAACCCACCCAGCTCTGCATCATTACAGTTTGTGTAGATGGGACAGTTTTATTCTTTCCTTTAAAACAATGAAGTGAACAAACCCGTCAAGACTGTCTCAGATCGTTCTGGTAGCAGCTCCATTTGTAGTTGTTAGCAAAAATACTTTAATGTACGTTGCATGTGCAGGGCGGCACAGTGGTGTGGTGGTTGGCACAGTCTACCTGACACGATCGTTGGGATAACCCGAGACTCTGAATCAGCCTCAGGGTCTCCAAGCAAGGAGAGCGGAAAGATTGGTGATGATGAGCAAGCGCCCGGCAACAGTACGGAGGAAAAACTCTTTTAACAGGAAGAAACTGAAGCAGGCTCAGGGAGGGGCGGGGCCGTCTGAGGGGAAAGAGGAGAGCGAGAGCGAGCTCAGAGCTGTGGTCCCTCAGCCAGCATCCACTTTCATGCTGATCGTCTTATTTGATAAGACGATCAACTTATTTAACACGCTCACAGGGTTCTTATTATGTGCTTTTTACCATCTGTCCTGATGCACCTGTAGCCTGTGTGTGTGTGTGTGTGTGTGTGAGTGTGTGTTTGTGTGTGTGTGTGTGTGTGTGTGTTTGTGTGTGTGTGTGTTTGTGTGTGTGTGAGTGTGTGTTTGTGTGTGTGTGTGTGTGTGTGTGTTTGTGTGTGTGTGTGTTTGTGTGTGTGTGTGTGTGTGTGTGTGTGTGTGTGTTTCATGCACAAATATTCTGTTTGTTTAGTGTTTAATTGTCTTTTGTGCCTGAGCCACTTTATAAAACCAACACTGCTGTAATGATAAGCCTCTCCTCCTCTGTGTGTGTGTGTGTGTATTAATGAGCCCCTTGTTAAACTTTAATGTCTCTGTTCCACTGTTGTCAGGGAGATTTACCACTGAGCCCTCTGGGAAATGTCTGCCCCACTGCTCCCAGCCTGATGGCAAACACACACACACACACACACACACACACACACAGAGTCAGGCATGCGTGCACATCAGTTTGCTCATGTGCATGAATGAGTGCATACATTTGTGCTGCAGTGTATTATATTGTGTCTCAGCTTCAGCACTGAGTGAGCTGAGTGTGTCTGCTCTGTGGAGATGTGTCCGTGTGTGATTCTGCTGTGCTTCCCACTCGGTTTACCGCCTCAGCAGATGAAACACCCCATCGCCTCCCCGTCACCTCCCCGCCCCTGCGCCCGAACCATCCGCAGACCGAGCCGAGGTTTGGATGTGAGACCGGCTCTCCTGCATTCGTGTGAGGTCACAGGTTAATTTGAAAAACACACGGCCGTCACATCTGAAACTGGAGCACACCGTGAAGTCAGCTTGTCTTTGTCCTGAGTGTCGCTGACACTACTGACTGACACATCCTGTGTGTGAAAAATAATACAAACACTCAGTGAGGAGCACAGTGCTCCACAGAGCAGCACTCACAGAGGGGACAGGAACATTCATATGATCGTTTTATAGCAGAGACAGCTGAGGAAACGAGATACAGGGAGAGACAATAAAGATGATCAGAGGGAGGAAGTAGAACTGCAGGCAGACAGGCAGACCACAGCTGTCCAGGTAAGACAGGACGAAGGACCCCAGCCGAGAGAAGAGGAAGCTGGATGCTGCAAATACACAAATCTAAACACTAACACAGAAACCACCAAAGACTTCATTTAAAATAAATGCATGTCGCTGTCACTGTGGTGCTTTTTGAGGTTGTGATTTTCTTTTTAGTTCTTCCTGTTTGAAATGTTTTATTTCTATTAGTTAGCATGAGCTATTCTTTGCTCTGATTGGATGTTTAGTTATATTTGTTTCCATGTTGTCTCAGCTCGCCGTCTCCCCATCATGTTCACCCATGTACGCCCATCGTGTCTCGTTCCCTCTTCCCTTGTCCCCTGTGTTGTATCCTCCCTTCCTCTCTCATGCTTCCTCCCTCCTTCTGTCTTTCGTACCAAGCTTGTGTGTCCCGGTTTATATCTCTCCGTGTTTCCTGTTTTATTTTGAAAGTCTTGTGTTTTCATGTTCAGTGTGTTTCCTTTTGCTTCCCCTGTGGTGTTCATCTGTGTCAGCTGTGTTTCCACTTGGCTGTGTATTGAAGTCCTCTGTCTGCCTCCGTTCAGCGTCAGGTGGTCATGTTTCCTGGACTTCATCTCATGTTTTCAAGTTTCGTTTTTTCCAGGTTCATGCTCACGTTCACGTTTTTTCATGTCTAGCTTTAGCTTCACCAGTTTAGGTCATAGTTAAGTTCTCACCATTGTTTCTCCTCCCTACATTTTTCTGACAGCCATGATAAAGGATCGCTTTTTGTTAAACTTCAGTTTGGGTCCACAAACACAGCGGCCAATGAAGTGATTAAACAGCAGCCATCCAAGAGAGCATCAGAGCTCTGCGTGCACGTTTCAGACAGCAGACAGGTCGATATGTTTGAAATGTAAATATATGAGTAGGAATAGACTGGGGTGATCGTTTTATTCTAAATTATAATATATAAAGGTTTATGTGGCTGATTGTCTTTATTGGGGCGTGTGGAGACACCCCTGTGGATCGTGGGCGTGGCTTATCTGGTATAATTAGCAGTCAGAGAGCCCTTTGGTTTGCTGTGCTTCACAGCTGCCGTGTAAGCTGGCGAGCTGAAGCTTCGATAAATAAAAATATGAACTCGTCTCTGCCTGCGTGAGTCTTG
The DNA here is from genome assembly GCF_057381915.1 of Diplotaxodon limnothrissa. NCBI lineage: Eukaryota > Metazoa > Chordata > Actinopteri > Cichliformes > Cichlidae > Diplotaxodon > Diplotaxodon limnothrissa. The sequence continues at coordinate 1,609,518 of NC_140596.1, read as the reverse complement.
CTGCTCGATGGTCATTCCTTACATACACGTTCAGTATGAGACGGAGAAAGACATGATATGTGACATAACGAGCTCCACAAAGCCTCGTTTTATCTCAGATACATATCCAGATATGTATGTCAGTATGAATTGGCCGGCAGAAATCAAACACCACATGTTTTTGAATCAGTGAGCAAATCAGAGTCGTGGGCGGCTGCAGAGAGAGTACAACTGCACATTTACATAGAAGCAGTGACTGTTAACACTGAATCAGCTTCACGGGGACAAATGAAGACGACCGAGGACGGCAGAGCTGTGTTTACACTGTCACCTCATAATGACTGCTGAACAGAGAGCACGAGGAGGTCGGGCCGTTTGAAATGCAAATGTAGCGCGATGGAAGCCGGCTGACGAACGGAGCTCTGATTAGAGAACGCTCAACGCTCCAACCTTTTTATTTCCTGGTTTCAGCGCCGTCTAATAGAAGCTGCCTCCTCTGATTTCCTTTATGTCACTGTGCAACACACACACACACACACAGAAACGCAAACAATCAAACAGGGAAACTGAAATCCAAGCAGACACACGGGAAACTGTACATTCAGCCCAATCCCACTGCATGCTTCCCCTCAGAGTTCAGTGTGTGCCAGCGGCATGAATAATGCACGTTAATGTTGTGCACCTCGCTCTTCAATGAATAATGAACATATATCCATTTCTTCTCCCTCTTTCTTTCCATCTTACTGTCGGTCCATTTCTCAGAGATGCCAGCTGGAGAGATGAGCTGTCTGAGGATGAAGGAATGAGAAGGAAGGAAGACGAAAAGGAGAGGAACCTCAGCCAGAGGAGACGAGAAGGAGAGAGGAGGATGTTGGGAGTTTTGTGAAAGAGGACAGGCGAAGAAAAGGTTCAGTTTTTTTACTTTCAAGTGGAAAAGTCCAAGAAAAGACAGACTGTCAGTGACAGAAGCTGAACGAGTGAAGGAGGAAACATCTGGATGGTCTCCAGTGTTGCGGCCTTCAAAGATGGCCTCCAACTTCAATGACATCGTCAAGCAGGGCTACGTACGCATGCGCAGCCGCAAGCTGGGGGTGAGTGGGCGTTTCAGCTCTTCCATTTAAACATGATCTTCAGCGGGCCGGGTGAAACAGTGTCAGTGTAAAGATGTTTAGCTGCACATTTAATCCCTGAGCTGTCCGAATGTAGGAAAAAGAAGTGAAACTTCAGCAGCACGGCTCAGTTTTTCTACGTGATAAAGAAATGAAAGAAACCTGTCAGCACGAATACAGAAAACTACAGAAAAAGTTCTGTTGGCTCATTTTCCCTGAAAAATGTCCGCAGTAATCATTGCTGTGTTTTTGTATTTTCTAAGATAATTACATGGGTGTAGTATGAACAGCGATGGGGTGGAGGTCTTTAGGAGCAGGAAGACATATAAAACCAAAAATAGTGCTTTGATGTGGACGCGATGGATGTGGCTGTGAAACTGAGACATGCTGATAAACACCTGTTTTCTCACTTCCTGTTCTGGCCGTCTGTGGAGAAGTGAAGGGATTTTGTTTTTTGATGCTCACAGCTGTGAAAAACCAAATGGTCCCAAAAGAAGCTGCAGACAGCAGCAGAAGCAGAGTGCCGTCACACAGGAGTAGTTTTTGGATTTACGCTGATGTCTTAATGATGTCAGGCCACTTATGAACCTCAGCGGCCTGGTGTGAGCAGGCCTGCCGGGCTCAGCCGGAGCTTACAGGCCGTAGATGAAGTTGTGTATGGGTGTAAATACAGACATTGCCTGAGGCTGTCCCGCTGCACTGACCATCACCTTGAATATTACTGTCCTGGAAAAGCAGCTCAGTCCAGCCTCACTTTGCTCCCACTGGGTTTGGAGACAGAGTGCGTCTCCTCACAGCCGCGGGATCCAGTTTCACGTCTCCACGTCAGCTGCACGGACAATGCTAATTCGAGTGAGTTGCATTCAGACGGCGTAGGCGGCACAGTTCAACTCTGCACGACTTATATTATGGAACGAACGCAAATCAATTAAAGTCAGGTTCTGTTCGCCAGCTCGCTTCAAATAATGGTCGCGCTGCTATCGCCGCTCCCAGAGCTGAGTGAACAGCTCTCAGAGGGGACGCAGGAAATTCCCACTCCTGTGTGAACTCTGATATTACCCGAATAAAGTTTCACGTCCTTAAGTTTTAGCTCAGGTAATGGATTGCATATAAAGAAAAATGTGGCCTGTGGGAAATAATGCTGTTGAGTTTTATTGCCTGACCTACACTGACCGCTCTGTTTGTTCCAGAGTTTTTCTAAAGCCTTGCTCATAAATGTGAGACACAGAGAGGAACTGTGGGTGGTTTCTGCTCCTGCTGGCTCGTTCAAACTTTTTCAGTGCACAGAACAAACGCTGGGAAAGGATCACTTTGTTTCTAGGTCCGATTGAATATCAGAAAACCAGCAGCACTGCTGGACGTCATCTTAAAATAAATTCAAAGTCAACTTTAGCACTCCCAGCATTTTATCCCGGTCTGGAATATCCGGCAACGACTAACTGGAATAACAAGTTTGGAAGATGTTTGGATTGGCTGATTTGATGCATGTAAGCGAGAGTCTTTATTTTTCTGGATCCCTGATTTCACACGATGATGTCAGAGGTTTGTGTGGTGGTGGAGTGCGGATCTAGACCCGAAATGCAGCCTGAACACTGGGAGGCACAACGTGAACACAAAATGTACTTTGAATGAGTGAGTGGAGACAGTCCCAGGAAAACAGCCCAAACGGTAAAACACGAAAGCAGAAAAACAAACTAACGAGAAACATCACAGTATTTTATATCAAACACACCAACAAAGAAGACGAGAAACTGAAGACACAGAGATACACAAGGAACAGCACAGGTGCAGACAGCTGGAGAAACTAAACTGAAAGGGTTAACAAAATAAAACATACATAAATTCCCTAGAGATTAATAAAGTATTCTGATTCTGATATATCACTTACACCTAACAGGGAGACAAGACTATGACTAAAAACCCTAAAGACTAAACTGAGTATAATCAAGGTCAGAACTCCAAACAAAGGAGAGGGGAACTCAGCTAAGGATGGTCCTGCTGGAGGTTTTTTGCTGTTAGAAGGGAGTTTTTCCTTCCTGCTGTGGCCAGGTTCTTCCTACTCTGATTGTTGGGGTTTACCTGTATTACTGTACGGTCTCTTTCTACTGTTAGCCGCTGTTAGCCACTGTTAGTCATTGTTAGCCGCTGTTAGCCGCTGTTAGCCAGTGTTAGTTACTGTTAGCCACTGTTAGTCGCTGTTAGCCAGTGTTAGTCACTGTTAGTCGCTGTTAGCCACTGTTAGTCGCTGTTAGCCACTGTTAGTCAGAGTCTTGAAATAAGGTCAGTAATGGTCTTGTTTCACGTGTGAGGCTGGGCTGAAAAATCTCACACAGCTAAAACTTGCTGCAGCAGATTCAAATCCTCCACATCAAGAGCCAAATGTGATTGAAAATAAAAGCTGAGAAATATTTTATATGTTATTATTTATGTTATGTATGAAATATTTGAGTTATTTTTATTTGTTAAATACTACAGTAACTGTTTTACTGCAAAAACCCTGTATATTTTAATGATACGTAGCCTATTTAATCCACTTTAAAAGCTCTACACTTTGAACAAATGGGAATCTGTAGTTTTGAGGATGCGGTGAATTCCCATCACTTAAACATAGAAAACAAAAACCTAAGGCACTTTCCCAAATTCAGCAACAGTTCTACTCGTCGCCAGCAGCTCCATGTTTTCTCCCCGTGCGCCTGGATCGTTCCTGCCTTCAGCGCCACAGGACTCGGCGAGCGACATCTGTCTCCTCACCTGTTCCTCTCCTCCTCTTCATCAGGTCGCCTCATCACAAACTCATCATCATATCCTGTGCTATGATTTACTTTTGTTTGTGTTTGACGAGGTTTGAGCGCTCGCCACACGTGTCACAAACCTCGCCTCTGCTGACACAGCTCCAAACACGACTCTGCTTACGATGATCAACAGAGCGAGCGAGCACGCACGAGCCTTGATGCATTGATACAGACGTATTTCACAGGTGGAAGAAGTAGTTCCTACTAATCCTTTAGACAGTCCCAATAAAATAGTTCCACTCTGTTCCTGTTAATGATTAACTGCAAGTTTAACCCAGATGACTAAAACCAATATTTCCGTATCAATCCGCACACCACTGAAGTTCAGACTGTGGAGTAAACTCAGCATGCACAGACACATTTTACCTGGAGATGTACGTGAACACCTGTGTGTGTGTTGTGTGTTTGTGTTTGCTATGATTTCAAACATCTGTAATCAGAACTCAAGCCTGAAATTACATGAAATCCAGAAGTTTCGTGAACGTTTTATTGTGATTCTGTTTACGCGCTGGTTTTGTTGCTAATCTGAACCTAGCTACAGCATTTACCTGTCCATCCACCGATGGCCTCGTGCTGACTCTGCCTAGTTTGCTGTTGGATCTGCAGCTGCAGAACCCGTGAAGCTCTGCAGGGTTCGTTTCTGCTGTTTACGTTCAGCTTTGTGAACGAAACCCACAAATGGCGCACAGCAGGAATGAACCGGCATCAGTTATGCTAATGAGCAAACGTGACAAACATGCAGCTGCTCGTTAATGAACCTGTTTGTCTGGATGAAACAAGCCTTTACAACAAGTGTAATAACAGGTCATAAAACCCAGATCCTGATTTTATAGCCTCTAACGTTCAGTGGTAGCGAGGGAGCGATCTGATTGTGCACTGGATTCAAATTGCTTTTGGGTGCACGAGGGATTTACAGGAAATGAGGCGCGCATGTAATCCAGCATCATTTTATCTCGCCACTCTGAGTCCCAGTGACGGGAGAGGGATCACCAACAACCGGGGGCATCACCCTGTAGCCACGCCCTCTTTACGAACGTTGTGAATCGCAGTTTCTGTGACCTTCTGACTTTTTCTGTAGCGCCATCATCTGGTCATATTTAGTCTTTCCTGTGACGCTGTTTTTAAAAGCAGGAAGATGAATGTTCTTGGATTTTCTGACTCCTAACTGAAACAGAAGCAGGGCTCTGACAGTCGGTGTAGATTATTTCCCTGCTGAGGTCTGTGTGTCTTCTCAGCTTTGCTTTAGCTGCTCAGACTCTGAGGAGGACTGTTTTCTGTCCTTCATCATGAAGATGAGGGATGGAGCTCTAATCGTCGTGGGCTTTTGTTCTTTTCCCCTCTTTTATAAATGCGGTTAATCACTTGGAGGAGTTCTGGGACTTCTGAAATCTGAAAAAGAAATGATTGGTCCATGAAGCGAGTGATGAATTGAGGGATCTAAAGTGGTTTTGATTGGCCCGGGCATGGTCGTTTTATCTGGAAATAATTCATGTAATGGCGTGTTCCAGCTGGAAGGCAGACCTACTTATCCACAGCAGAATTCCTTCTCCGTTTCGCTCTCTTTGGGAATCTTTCTGTTTGCTTTGAACACTATCTCATGTCGTATTTTTGCCCGGTCGTCTCTGACTGCCCTGCCGTTTAATTGCTCTCCGTCTTCGCTTTCTCCCTGTGCTGCTTTCTGCCCTCAGTGCTGATTCTGCACAGCTCTTCCTTTTCTGTCTCGTTATCTGCATCCTTCCTCGGCGTTCCCGTGCGCCATCCACCCCTCTCCCTCTGTGTTTTTGCCCTTTTAAATTTGCTTCCTTATTCCAGCTCAGTCTTGCCCGCGGTCTTGCCCTTCGTCGTCCCGTGGAGCGCTCTGGCAGATATGAAGAGGCTTTGCAGCAGCAGAGGGATCAGAGATGATGTTAAGGCCACATTTCTTTGTGGATTTGTGGGTTGTTATTGAACATGAACACCGAGGAGTTCCCAAACCAGCTGACTGGACTCGGTGCGCTTTGTGTCCGATTTTCTCCTCCTGGATAAATCGGATTTGTGACTTTGATTGATTGGTAATTTATTTCAAACATGTAAACAATATACAGGTACATTTATTAAAGAAAATAAGAGAGAGGGGAAAAATACTATACAAAAAATCAATGCATTTCAATATAGCTGCCGTTCTGATTCATTTACATGTTGAAAGGGAAGAAGTAAACACTTATTTAATCCCACCCCTTTGCCATAAATTATCAGTTAATATTTAGTTGCTTCCTTACTGATATAATTTGTAATAAAAATAGTGAACAGATTTCTGATATACTATATCCTATAATATCACATCATGATTTTTTATTTTTTAAATAGAGACATTCACTTAATTTCAATATTTTCCTTTTCTTTATAGATCGAGAAGATCATATTTTTATAACTCTTTTTGAACAGTTTTATGTTTGGACGTTGCTTTAATTCCATATTCAGGCTGTTCCACAGTTTCACTCCATGCACAGAAACACAAAAGCTTTTTCTTGTAGTACGGACCTTCCCTGTTTTGAAGTTACATACATTTCATATATTTCCTGGCAGTTCTTTATTTTTTGCTTTGAATAGAATTTGTGCTGTTTGGAATTTCACTCGATCGTCAATTTTCAATATTTCAGTGCAAAAATAGTGAGTTTGTATGTTCCTATAACCTGCACTGTGGATGATTCGAACTGCTTTTTTTTGAACAGTAAAATGTGAATGTAATGTGGTTTTATAGTTATTGCCCCAGACCTCTGCACAATAGCTTAAGTATGGTGAAACCAGTGAACAGTAGAATATGAAGTGATGTTCTGTCGAATACCTGTTTTGCCTTGTTTAGTACTGCAATGCTTTGTGATACGTTGGAATGAATATATCTTACGTGAGCTCTCCAGTTAAGTTTTTCATCTATTATTACCCCCAGAAATTTATTTTCACTGACTCTTTCAATATCAACACCATTTATTTGAATCTTTGCATTAGTATTTAAACTACTATTTCCAAATAACATAAGTTTAGATTTATTCAAATTTAATGATAATTTGTTTTTATCAAGCCAGAACTTCACTTTACTTATTTCATATCCTCCAATAAATTCTGCAGATCATCACCAGAGCAAAAAATGTTTGTATCGTCAGCAAAGAGAACCATTTTTAATGCTTTGGACACTTTACAGATGTCGTTAATGTACAAGTTGAAGAATTTTGGACCCAAAACTGACCCTTGGGGTACACCACAAGCAATGTCCACACATAAGGAGCAACCACCATTTATTTTCACAAACTGCTTTCTGTCACTTAAATAACTCCGGACCCAATCTAAAACTACCCCTCTGACACCATAACGTTCCAGTTTTCTTATTAATATATCAGGATCTATAGAGTCAAATGCCTTTGTCAAGTCTCTGAATAACCCAGCCACATATTTGTGATGTAATCTATTGAATCTAATAGTGCCGATGATGTTGATCTGCTTGATCTGAATCCGTACTGACTCTCGGTGAGTAGTTTATGTTTATCTATTAATTTTTCCAGTCGGTTTTTAAACAGTTTTTCAAGAACTTTTGAGAATTGAGGTAGTAAAGAGACAGGCCTGTAGTTTGTGAAATGGTGTTTGTTCCCAGATTTGTATAGAGGTATAACTTTTGCTATTTTCATTCTGTCTGGAAATCGACCAGTTTGAAATGATAAATTACAGATGTATGTAAACGGTTTTATAATAGCCTCAATGACTCTTTTAACCACTATCATATCAATATCATTACAATCCAAAGATTTCTGATTTTTACATTTTTTGACCATTTCAAAAACTTCATTTTCATCAACGGCTGTGAGAAACATAGAATATGGATTTCTGTCTATCAGTGTGTCCGGTTTGTCCTGTGCTCTCCCAGGATGACTGTTCTTGCTAAATTTGGTCCATAGTTACAAAGAGTTCATTGAGGCTGTTTGTCACAGCATCCATATTCTTCATGGTCGTTACAAATGAAATACTTGTAGTTCTTTTGTCCAGCCCCACGTTTTATAATCTTTTATTATTATTTCTATTTATATCTAATTGCTTATCTATTGCTTTACTAAATCTAAGTATATTAATTAACCTATTTTTATATCTTTATGTATCTGATTTCAGCATCTTCAGTTCTCGTTCTTAAGAACTCTCTGTATAGAGCATTTTTCTTTATAGATGCATTTTGCAGACCTTTTGTTATCCATGGACAGTCCATATATTTATGTTTCCTACTATACTGCTTTATTGGACAGTTGGTTTTGTACAGTAATGTAAATATTCTAAGGAATTCATTATACGACTATTAACGTCCTGCTCCTGATACACTTCACCCCAGTTCTCTTTCCTTATGTTGAGCTGCACAAACTCAGTGACGCAGCTTAAAGAGAAGCTCGGTCACCTCGTTTAAGCACCGCCTTCTTCTCGTACCCGAAACCTGCACGCTCATACAACAGCAACGTGTCAATCACACTGTAGCCACGCCCCAAACCCCTCCCCCTCTCCTATGTCCTTTCTGATTAAACGGGCCATGATTTTATAATTGAATATCGTGTTTTATTCAATAAGACTTGAAACCTGCAGCTGAGATGAAAAACTCAGAGCTCAGGTGAGCAGGACGTTTCTATCCAATCAGACGTCATTTTAAAAGCAGAGGGTATAATGTCGCCAGTCTCTGGTTCACCTGACATGAGACCGACTGGAGGTGATTGTCAGCTCAGTGTAGATACTGAAGGCCAGCATGGAGAAACCCCGAGTTTCCCCCTGTTAGCACGTCAGAAGCCTCACATTTGAAGCTTTTGGCGGGCGAGCGTCTCTGCGAGCTACCTCAGAGTTGCAGAGAGACGAATAGGAACAGAGGTGAACGGCGGTTTATCTGAGTTAGTCTTTGCATCTTCGGGGCACAGAGGAATGGCACAGCTGAGGTCCTCCTCAAGGCCGGATAGATGGACTGCCAAAGTCACGCTTCATTTATCTCAAGAGGAACAACAAAGCCAGAAGGAAAAGGGCCGCCACGCAGCGCCGCCACGCTGACCTCAGCTGTGTGCGAGTCTCTTCTTTGTTTCCTGCCTTAGCATTTCCACCGCCCTCACTGGATAATGAACTACAGTATTGATGAGATTGGTATTGATCAGCCTCCAGGCATAGAGCATCCCACACACGCCCTGTCAAACCGCCTCCCGCTGATTAATCATGACGTCGATGCATTCAGATTGCTAATAAGCTCCACGTCTCGAAACATATGTGAGATGTTCCCCATTCGTCTGTGTGCTGAGTTCTGCCTTTTGGGTGCAGCAAAACAAATGCTCGTCTAGTTTTTTCCACTTCCTCTGAGCTGTAAAATACATTTCCCATCCTTCAGCTGCGTCCGCTCGCTGGCGCCTTGGATGCTTTCCAAACTTTGAGATTGGAAGGCCGAACGTGCCTCAGAGGAGACGAGTGTGTGTTTGAGTCCTGCACAGGTTCATGGGCGTCTGTTCCAGTAATGGCTCCGTGTGTGCGGATGCTGCGTTGCAGCCAGCGAGCACAAAGTTACCAACGCATCTCTCCAACAGCGACGGTCCAGACCGAACGACCCCCGTGTGGTTCTGAGATGCAGCGTTTGAGGATGTGCTCGGGCTCCAGACTTCAGGAAACGATTTATTCTAAACAACGTTTACGTGAAAAGTTACTGCTGAAGCTGAAAATGAATATTTCTCTGAGTTCTCCGTCCCGTTGCTTTTGGACTCTGTGTGGATTTCTTTATTAATGGTTCATGTTTAAACCTTCCTCCTGCAAAACAACCCCGTCCTGGTCTTTGACTCGGTCGGTGGATTTCTGCGGTAACATCTTTCCTTTCTTTTGTGTTGCCTCCCTGTGCGCCTCCTGTCTGTGTGGACACAGGACCGCTTCAGAGCCTTAGTTTCAATAAATGTAAATACGTCATCACAAACTAAATTATGAACTGGTGAGAGAAAAAACTTTTTTATTAAATGTATTAAATTATTCAATTTTATTTGATAGAAAAAGCAAATTAATTAAGTTTCCTGAAATAATAAATCATGTTAATATTCTTTATGTTAATAAAATGAAGTTCTAGAGGGAACGTTGTACTCCGGTACTTTATTCCTGGAGTCTCCGGGGATGAGATGAAGGTGAAAGCGTCGTAGTTAATGAGGCCGATACCGACGGAGCACAAACTGCAGATCGGTCACTGGTTTGTCGAGCGGCTGTGTGTTCAGCTCAGGAACAAAGAGCTCACGTTTGGATCGGAGCTGATCGAGCAGGAGAAAAGAAAGATGTTGGGCACTCATCACCAGATTAAAAAAACAAACTGAATTATTCATGTGGGTTTATTGAAGGAGAGTGATGGATATGAACGCCCTGAAGGCCCTCAGACTCTCCCACGGATGGAATTAAATGTGAGGTTGCCCGAGGCCAGATTAAACTTATAGACACGACACATGAGAAGGTGATAGGTGAGCTAATTTGCAGGATATATATCCCCCCAGACGCCGGCTGTGATCTCTGCTTATCCGGCACGCAGCGCTCAGACGCGTTTAAGGCCAAAGATGAGTTTCATCTCTGCGTCAAGCCGGAGAGCAGATGCAGCAGAATCACTTCAGCTGTCTGCACATGCTCAGAACGGACGGGTTTCCTCATCCTGCACATCGGCTGAAACTATGTCAGCATACACAACATGAGCAGTGGCTTTGAGGCCCAGCCCCACATGTTATCACACAGCTACAAGACTATTCAATTCAACTTTATTTACACATCGCCAAATCACAACAACAGTCGCTTCAAGGTGCTTTATACTGTAAGCTAGACTCTACAATAATGCAACAGAGAAAAACCCAACAATCATATGACCCCCTGTGAGCAAGCACTTTGGCGACAGTGGGAAGGAAAAACTCCCTTTTAACAGGAAGAACCAGGCTCAGGGAGGGGCGGGGCCATCTGAGAAGGAAGACAGGATAAAAGACTATCATGCTTTCATTTCAACAGCTTCCTGCAGACACCTGCTCAGCACCAGTCCAGTGTTCAGTTCTGGTCTCAGGCTGATGAGGAGGAGGGGTTTCCATATGTCTGGCTTCTGCTGACCAATCATGTTTGAGCAGGCCTTGGTTGCAGGTAAACGGTCCACCTGGCTGTTTGCCCAAATTCTGTCTGAGTGACTTAGCCTCGTGATCTGCATCTAGCCTGGAAGTTTGAGGAAGCAGCAAAGCGCTGGCTGTTCCTCTCAGAGGCGAAAGCTGCACTCATGCTAACACGCTGCTGTCTGTCTGCTTGTGCAGAGAAGGATTAATGAAACTCAGCCAACACAGAGATGCATCTGCATGCAGTCCTCCGACAAGCTAACAGCTCGCCACCTGTGCTTTACGCTGCACGCAGGTCGAATGCTGATCAGCTGAAAGTTTAAAGAGAAAAAGGGAACAGCAGAGTTCAAGCAGAAGATCAAGAAAGGCAAAAATAAAACGTGGAGCTCAGCTTCAGCTCACACGTGTCTGAGATAAGCAGATAGTATCACCATCATGAGTCTCCTCCTGCTGTCCCGAGAATCTGGAAACGAGTTTGATTTACCTTGAAGGCATCGTTACATAAGCAGCCGCTGAGATTAATGAGCTATCGTGACGTGGCACCACCTCTCCTCCCCGCTCTGCCCCGGCTGCGCTCTGACCTCTGACCTCCACCCACGTATCCTCCCGCCAAGCTGCTTTCCTTTAATTTTAGAGGCGATGTCGGCATTCCCGAGAGGTCATTTCAGTTTGTACAGATGAGTCATTCATGTGTGTGAGTGGTGGGGGGGTTACAGCCAGGTGCTGAAAAACACAACTTTAATCCAGTTACGGTGTTTTCACTCCTGCCGTGTTTCACTCGTTAAATCAAACTCTGCTTCTTGAATTTCCTCCTCTGTGTGCAGTAATCACACCAAACCAACCTCACCACGAGCCTGTGGAGGCGGTGGTCTCCGCCCAGGTCTGTTGATGGCGTGACTGTAATCTGACCTCAGTCCGACGTAACGACCAGGTTTACTCTGTAAATGAAAGCTGAAAACCTTCCCGAAGCCACGCATGCTTCATGTTCTGGGATCCAGCCGTGATTTAGCCTGAATCCTCCGTGTTCTCCAGTAGCCCAGAACTCAGCAGCTTCTTCCTGTATTTACTTTTGTTGCTCCGCCCCAGACTCACCTGGCCAATGAGCTGACAGAACATTCTCACCTGGTTTGTAGCGGCACATTTTGGTTCATTTGGGTTTTTCACTGTGTGAAAACAAACCAAGCTCACATGAACAGAGACCTCAGCGTGATACAGACGGGGGGGCATGCACACTACACGCCTCAGGGGGAGGGAGCACGAGGCAGGGCGAGGACATAAAAACCGAGAAAACAACTCCTGTGAAGCAGGGCTTCATCTTATCCAGGTGACCGCAGGGTTTGAACCTCTGCTGCAAACCCAGCCAGAGCAGGTTGGAGATCAACAGCTATGAAATCACTGCCTGCTGACCAATCAGTGTCCTGGAAGATCCGTTTTTTCTCCTGTGAGATTAGCACCTGATCCTAGGACAGAGCAGCTGTTCTACATCCAGCTTTTCAGACTCCAGCTCACAGCTACAGGTGGGAAACCTGGCGTTAGCTTAGTGAGGTGATAGCCAGCTTCATCCCCGGGTATGATGAGGAGAAAACCCTGACCCGCCTCTCGTTGCCTCACTCAGAGAGGAGGATTAGCTTTTACACCTACATTTAACGTCCGTGTTGTGACTGGTGTAAGGTGTGAGGTGCTTTAAATGATTTTCCTCATTCCTCAGTGGTCATCGTGTCTTATTTGGGGATTACAGTTCTGCCTCAACACGCTAAACTCAGGACTGACATCAGCAGCAATTAGCACGCCGTCGCTGTCATTGTTAATCCTGCCTGAGGAGTTAATCTCCAAAAGAAGAAAGCTGAGAAGCTGAGGATTCATTGCAAGATCCTGGCAGGAATTAAACCAGTCGGAGCGGGATGTGAAGCTGCTGGTGGATTAGGAGAGAGAGCAGGTAAAAAGTTAAGATCAGAGACTTCATCTGTACACATGAGGTCATAACAGGAGCAGGCAGCAAAGACAAGGAGCAGGCGGAAAACCAGGCAAAAATACCAAAATACCGATGAAGCTGACTCCTCCTGACAGCAGCCAGGAAACAGGCGAAAGGTCATACATGAGGAAAACTGCTGGAACAGGAGCAGCCAGAGGCTGCACGGAGAATCGGCACAGAACATCCCGACAGCCTAAGCCGGGCTCTCACGTATGCGTCGGGTAAGGCACCGGCACATTTTATGTGGACACGAGTTACAGCAGGTGTTGTTTGACACAGACGTGGCTCGACTGTCACGACACTCCTGACACATCCACACCGGACCGTGGCTGAGCTCAGGCAGCCAGATTCACCCTGAGCCGAAACCGTCAGTCGGGTGAAACAGGAGCAAAGTCCTGACTGTTTGTAACGATCAGAAAGAGACAGAAGAAGCTCTGGTTAAAGAAGTAGAGCTTAGTAAAGTACAACTTTATTTGCTTTTGCTTTTTTTTATCAGGTTTAAGTGAAGCGATCTTTGAAATTAAAGTTCATCAAGACAATGCTTCAAAATAAGTGCCTGAGAAGGCCGCTGAGTGGTGAGGGTGGAGTTTCTGCTTTTATTGGATCAGCAGATCATTGCTGTGATTTTAGTGTTCGCTGCGAGTCGGAGTGAAACAGATTCTAATGATAGAGGAGAGTGGAGGCGCGGCCTGCTGCGTCTGCTGCCGTCGTTACGGTGACGGATCGCACAGATGTGGTTACTCTGCCCTCGCTGTTCACGGCTCTGTCTTCAGAAGTGAAAATGTTTGTAAAAGTTTTATAAATCAGCCGGGACCTTTCATCAGGCCTGAAGGCAGCGCCAAGGTTATTCGTCATGTTGACGTGTACGCATCATAAAACTCTGTAAACTCGACAAATGAGCGTCTGCGCACAGAGATGAACGGACTCAGCACACATGCACACACACACGCATGCACACGCACGCACGCACATGCACACACACACGCGCACATGCACACACATGCGCACGCACACACACACACACACATGCACACACACGCACACGCACGCGCGCACACACACGCACGCGCTGGGAGTTTTTGGAAAGTTGAGGAAACAAACAGCTGCTGATTTAAACCAGGAGTACAACTATTGCCCAAAACAATCGTGACTGATTCGTCCTCGTATCGAGCAACACTGAGGTTCGTTTTATCGACGTCCTGACTGACAAACCGCCGCGGTATAAAAGATGGCCGTAGCTCTCAGGTGATTTAAACCTGCATCACAGTCAGAGAGGACGATTATCATCTTCTCTGGTTCTACGTTAACGACTCGTCAGGCTCGAGTCGTCGCTGTCTCCGGGTTCACAGTCAGATCGACACTTTGTTTGCCACGCCCACTTTCAAAACACGCAGATGACGTGAGAGGACGTCAGTAACAACACCACCCTGCAAGATGTTCTTCAGCCAGAAAGTTTCACTGTGAGGAGACTGTTGTTGTGATATAAACTAAGTTGAATTGAAGTGCACGTTTCCTGGTTCCTCTGGGATTTAGCTCATCGGTTGGAGGCTCAGTACACGCATCTTCTCCGCTGTTGGAGATTTCTGCCGTAGACGAGTCTGTCCTCTGAGAACGCTCTAATCTTCTCCGTGACGCGCAGCACGTTTTTCAACCACCAGGAAACCAAACAGTAACCGACTAAATGTGTTTTCAGGCGATGCCCCACAGTCACTGCACCGGTCGATGCTCGCGCTGACCTTATTTTCTATCAGACCAAAGTCATCACCAGAAAGAGCTCGTGGTCCAGTACAGAACCAGTGCAGCTGTTAGCGTGGAGGTGTTGGGACGCAGAGGCCAGAAGCTTAATGAAGCAGGTGTGCTGAGATCTGATCAAACTGTAATGGTGCCTGTGGGGACGCTGGTTAGAGATGCAGGCGTTTCCTGAGACACATTATTTTTGCTCCATTATTTCCTCCTGATTCCTCTGCTCGATATTTCATTTATGAGGCTTTAATAACTGGAAGTCACCACAGTGAAGTTATTACTGTCATGATACGTTGTGTGGCAGGCAGGGGAAGGACCCAAGATGCAGATTCGCAGACACGGGGATAAACTCAAAAACACAGCTTTATTGCTGGCCACGGGAGGCAATACAAATAAACTAAAACTGGGAAAACTAAAGCATGAACTGTACAAGGGAACCGAACCACGGGGAGAATTACACACAACATGAGGGAGAACGCGACGCCGAACAGAGGGAGACTCAGACAGAAATACACAGAGGGTAAACGAGGAAAGTGGGCACACACGGGGAACACAGGTGACACTGATAATCATAACGAGACAGGGCGGGGTGAACTGAACATGACATGTACAGGCACAGAGGTTCAGACAGGAGGAGAGAGAGCACGGGGAAACACAGACGTAACGGGCTGGGGAAACATGAAACAACCACAAAGGGAGACGAGGGCTCATAAATACATAGAGGGCACACAGGGGGGAGAGAGCCATGAAGGGAAAACACTTAGGGAACAACACAACAGGGCAACTCAGAAAACATGGCCTAAATAAGGAACAAAATACAAAAATACATGAAAACTAAGAATACTGGGCCCACATGGCCCAGGACCATGACACCACCCCCCCCTAAAGGGCTGGCTCCCGACAGCCCAAACCCGAGAAACAAAAACAAAAACAGAAAACAACCCACCCAGGGCGGGAGGCGGGGGACCAGGACGGAGGGACCAGAACGGGAAACAAAATAAACAGAAAACACGGGAGCACATGACCATAGTCAAAATAAAGTTCAGGGGGCCGACCCAGAGCCCACAGGCACCAGAGTTCACGGGTCACACGGTCGGGGGGCCGACCAGGCGGGTGGCACAGGTGGCAGAGCTGGTCCGGAGGCCGGCCGCACGGAAGGCAGCGGCGGCGGCGAAGGAGACGACGGAGCAGTTCAGGGGGCCGGCCGCGCGCAAGGCAGCGGCGGCGGCGAAGGAGACGACGGAGCAGTTCAGGGGGCCGGCCGCGCGCAAGGCAGCGGCGGCGGCGAAGGAGACGACGGAGCAGTTCAGGGGGCCGGCCGCGCGGAAGGCAGCGGCGGCGGCGAAGGAGACGACGGAGCAGTTCAGGGGGCCGGCCGCGCACAAGGCAGCGGCGGCGGCGAAGGAGGCGGCGGCTCTCCAGTGTCAGGCATACTGGCCGAGGCCCGGTGGGCACAGGACCAGTCGAGGCGGGACCAGGCGAAGCACAGGCTGAGGCTGCAGCGGACGAAGGCTCTGAGGCTGCAGCGGACGAAGGCTCTGAGGCTGCAGCGGACGAAGGCTCTGAGGCTGCAGCTGACGAAGCACAGGCTGGAGCTGCAGCTGACGAAGCACAGGCTGGAGCTGCAGCTGACGAAGCACAGGCTGGAGCTGCAGCTGACGAAGCACAGGCTGGACCAGGCGTAGCAGAAGGTGGCTGGATGGGCTCCTCGGGCCCTCCAGCTGATGTGGCATGGTGCCGGACGGGCTCCTCGGGCCCTCCAGCTGAGACAGGAGGCTGAACGGGCCCCTCGGACCCTCCAGCTGACGTGGCATGAGGCTGGTGCGGTTCTCCTGAACCCCCAGCTGACGAGGAAGGTTGCTGAACGGGCCCCTCGGACCCTCCAGCGGAGACAGGAGGCTGAACGGGCCCCTCGGACCCTCCAGCTGACGAGGTAGATGGCGGCGTGGGAGCCGCGGAGTCCTGGATGAGCTCATCCGAGCTCCCAGCAGGAGCTGATGCAGAGCCAGAGAGATTTAAGACCCCTGGCTGGATGTTAAGCTGACCAGCGGACCGTACTGCTACTGGGGCCTGCGCTACAGGCGGCACTGGAGCTACTGGGGCCTGCGCTACAGGCGGCACTGGAGCTACTGGGGCCTGCGCTACAGGCGGCACTGGAGCCACTGGGGCCTGCGCTACAGGCGGCACTGGAGCTACTGGGGCCTGCGCTACAGGCGGCACTGGAGCCACTGGGGCCTGCGCTACAGGCGGCACTGGAGCCACTGGGGCCTGCGCTACAGGCGGCACTGGAGCCACTGGGGCCTGCGCTACAGGCGGCACTGGAGCTACTGGGGTCTGCGCTACAGGCGGCACTGGAGCTACTGGGGCCTGCGCTACAGGCGGCACTGGAGCTACTGGGGCCTGCGCTACAGGCGGCACTGGAGCTACTGGGGCCTGCGCTACAGGCTGCGAGGGAGCTAACTGAACTGAGGGTGGCTGCGAGGGAGCTAACTGAACTGAGGGTGGCTGCGAGGGAGCTAACTGAACTGAGGGTGGCTGCGAGGGAGCTAACTGAACTGACCTGGGAGGAGAAACACGAGCAGGAAAAGGAGCAGGCTCAGAAAAAACTGTCCGAGAAATGGCAGGCTCAGGGTGCCGGCGGCGAGAGTGCCGCTTCCTTCTATCCGTGGAAGCGGGCGGGGTGAGCGGTGGAAGTCCCTGGCAACTCCGGGGACCCCCAAGAGCCAGTCGAGTCCCCCGGAAAGAGCGCTCGTCATGATCAGGAGCGAGCCACGGCTCCCTCCCGAACTCTTCCACTAGCTGTGCGCCTGCGGCGTGCTGCTGCCCCTCGTGATCGACGTCCAGGACCCCCACAGCGTCCGCGGGACGCTTCGTGGAGGGCGAGACAGGACGTAGCAGTGCGCGACGGCGGCGCTGACGCCGGTTCTTTCTGGAAGTGTGTACGATGGATGCTGGAGCCACCGAAGCAGAGGGTGATGTGGCGGCGATCTCCTCGTCGTCCGCCCACATCCTTGCCAGAAAAGAGGCAGGCGAAGTAAAGTCTGAGCAGTGTGGGGAGGGCGAGCGGCTGGTCCGAGGCGGTGCAACAGGTGTGAGTTCCTCCTCTGAAATGAGCCAGGGCTTCCAACGAAGCTCGTCCTCCCGTAAAGCTAGCAATACCTGCTGTCGCTCATCGTCGTCGAAATCTGTGGCCTCCACCATCTCGGTGCGCTGGGCTATGTAAGCTTGACAGTGGCGGAGACGAACTGTGAGTTGATGGCGGTGCAGCGGTGAGCCTCAGAGTCCCTACTCTGACTGCCTCCGGCTCGCGAGGCAGCGGCAACGACAACCGTTTGCGGGTCGGAGTCGTAGGTGCGGAGGCGGCGTTTAACACCCTCTGGGCCAGCGTGCGGGCGCGAAGCTCCTCCTTCAGGGGGGCCAGAGAGTCGAACGCCTCAAAAAGCTGGGGAAACCGCCGGAGCTGTGGCGCTTGCTGAAGGATTGCGTCAATGGCCGCCAACCCGGTGGACACCACTCTGGGGTCCGTGCACCCACAGATGCGCGTCATGAGCCGGCAGAGCCGTTGCAGCTCCTCCCCAATCTCGTCCGGACTGTCCGCTGGGTCTGACATGGTCAGATCGTACTGGAGGTCCGCGGAGGGGTTGTGAACTGCTGGGTCCATGTTGTGGTCGCGTTCTTCTGTCATGATACGTTGTGTGGCAGGCAGGGGAAGGACCCAAGATGCAGATTCGCAGACACGGGGATAAACTCAAAAACACAGCTTTATTGCTGGCCACGGGAGGCAATACAAATAAACTAAAACTGGGAAAACTAAAGCATGAACTGTACAAGGGAACCGAACCACGGGGAGAATTACACACAACATGAGGGAGAACGCGACGCCGAACAGAGGGAGACTCAGACAGAAATACACAGAGGGTAAACGAGGAAAGTGGGCACACACGGGGAACACAGGTGACACTGATAATCATAACGAGACAGGGCGGGGTGAACTGAACATGACATGTACAGGCACAGAGGTTCAGACAGGAGGAGAGAGAGCACGGGGAAACACAGACGTAACGGGCTGGGGAAACATGAAACAACCACAAAGGGAGACGAGGGCTCATAAATACATAGAGGGCACACAGGGGGGAGAGAGCCATGAAGGGAAAACACTTAGGGAACAACACAACAGGGCAACTCAGAAAACATGGCCTAAATAAGGAACAAAATACAAAAATACATGAAAACTAAGAATACTGGGCCCACATGGCCCAGGACCATGACAATTACTGTGTGTGTGTCAAACAGCTGCAGTCCTGACGCTTCATCTTAAAATGCGCTTTAGATGCTTACAGTAGTTTTTGGTCTGAAAAGCGTGCACTTCATGTAATGCACACTGCAGACCTGGATGTGACTGAGCACTTATTAGCAGCTCTGTGTGTCTGTGCAGTCTGTTATAGCCGAGCTCTCTGAAGATGGTCACCAAAAACCCTGCAGTGGCTTAAACGCGTTTGTGGGTCACGTGACTCTGACTTGTGAGTCCGTCACAGGATCCAGTTCGGTCACTTTGCTCCTAGGAAGCGACTTCACAAACTATCTTGAGCGGATACGATCATTTCAACTCTGATCTGCTGCTAAAGCAGCCGGCTGTCATGCAGCACACCCATTTTCTGGCAGAGCTGTTGAAACCGGGCCTCTGCATCGTGTGGTTTCGGTCTGCAGCCGCTGCAGCTCAAGCGAAGGACAAATGTGTGATTTGAGAGAAAAACAGAGCAGCCGTGGATCCATTCAAAGTGTGCCAACGCAGCATTTCAAGGTTACGCTAACACCTCGGCTGCATAACATCATCATCTCCTCGTGCTGTCATCTGAGCGAGCCCCTCTGAGAATTACAGCAACTCCCAACAGCTCCGCACTCGTTTCATCTTTGAGGCTACAAGAAGGAAGCAATTAGCTCTCCTATCTTCCCCTTCCTCCCATCTCCCTCCTCCGTCTCCTCTCTTTAGCTTCACTTAGCACTCCTCACAGCTCCGTCTGCTGAGACCTGATTACTTCAGAGGACAGTGAAGGGAGAGATGAAGAGGAGGAGGCTGACGAATGATGGGGAGGGAGGATCCGTACAGATGGTGGCCATGAAAGCGCTGCAGATGTTCATTGAGTAAAAACAGAAACTAAAGTGGAGAAATGTTGAAAACTTATCAAAAACTACACGTTTAGTAGTTCAGCAGGTTTTCTGTTCGTTTGATTCTTTCAGTTCTTATTTTGTTGACAGTTTCAAAGCATTTAAATGATATAAGCTGACTTAATCCACCCGATATTTCCCCTTGTTTGTCTCATCAGGTCTCCAAGGATCTGTTTGGGCTGTAATTATTACCATCACTATTAGTTTTAGTTATTATTTTTTAGCCTGTTTGGCATACCCATGGTGGGAGAAGAACCACCAGTAACACTGTAAAATCTCCCAGTTTCTGTGCTGAGAAACAGCCCAGCCCGACCCTGAAGTGCTCACTGGAGGACAACATGAGCTTAACTGTCCTCCTCTGAGACGAGAGCCGCTCTGATCAGCCTATCGTGTCTGGTTTCTTCAGGCATCAGAAAACGTCTCCTCGCTGTGAAAGTGTCGCCAGAGTCAAAGACTAAAGGCCAGCGTGTACTCGGGGTCAAAGTCGGGCTTAATGCTCTCCACGCAGCTGGAGGTTAACCCTCTAAAGCCTGAACCTTGAAACTGGAGAGTTTATTGAAGCATCTGACAAATTTGTTTGAAAAACTAATTACATTTTAATTTCCATATATGCCTTTTATTTTGTATCAGTTTGTTACATCTGACTTTAAGAAACCATCCACCTGTCGGTCAAATAGGCCACGCCCCTTTAATCCTTAATACAATTTAAACAGGTGAGTTTTAGAAACATCCTCCCTATGCAGGTGTTATGGAAGAGAAAGGATCCACAGATAGCAAACAGTTTGTGTATCAGGCTGCAAACATGGTTATTTCTGCCATAAAGTTTTAACATGGGAGTCTATGGGGACTGACTCACTGCTGCCTCTGCTGGACGTTAGATGAACTGCAGCTCATCTTCATTCTTTCCCTGGATGTTGCTGCTTGGGTTGAAGTTCAGTCCATCAGCAATCGTCTCTCCTCAGAAAAGAATGAATTACTACCTGCTTTGGAAAACAGCATCTGCTGAACTTGATTACACAAGATGACCAAATCATTGTTATGGATCCATGTCTGGGTGATGCTGAGAGTTTATATCAGAGCTAATCTCACTCAGGTTTCCTTTTAGAGGTCACATATGTGAGGAGCTCCACACTTGTTCATTAAAGACCAGCTCCTGGCTTTAGCCCAAATAATTACAGTTACATTACAACATGTGAATTTTGATTTTATGTATTGTAGAGCCTGTAAAATAAATAGGCCCAAGTGTGAAAGCTACACAACATGAGGTGGATCAGTTAGTTAGACTTGTTACTGTTACTGTAGTTCCTGCACAAAGTTTTCACCAGAAATTTAAACCTAATTTTCACGATTTATTAACGACACTCACCATCATTCCAGAGTGTAGCAACCAACCAGCTGTGTTGAACATGGTGTCAGTTGCTACTGACAACAAGAACTAAAGCTGTTTCAACACAATGGGCTGAACCATTTTTTAATGCGGGTGCGGGGGGGGAGGTAGGTAATGCACTATGTCGAGTTTTAGAATGTAATTATTTTAATCAACTTCAATGGTAATTATAACTAGGCTCAAAGTGTTAATACTTATATGCATATTGTCATATGCAAAACTAGGGTGGCAAGAGAACATGCCACCCCAGTAGATCCGCCCCTGAGGACAGAGATTTGCAGAGAGAACACGAGACGAAGCTTCGCTCTGTATCCACGTCCTGCACTGACTTTATGCTCCACCAGGGGCAAGAATGTACATTATGTTGATATGAGGTTATGATGATATAAAATGAATGTCATTGTGTGTGTGTGTGTGTGTGTGTGTGTGTGTGTGTGTGTGCTTCAGATCTATCGGCGTTGCTGGCTGGTGTTCAAGAAATCTTCCAGCAAAGGACCTCGTCGTCTGGAGAAATACCCCGACGAGAAGGCTGCTTACATCAGAGCATGTCCTAAAGTAAGTGTGTGTGTGTGTGTGTGTGTGTGTGTGTGTGTGTGTGTGTGTGTGTGTGTGTGTGTGCTCTTTAGAGCTGACACACTTACTGACAGAGATGAAAGCCTGTACAGAGCTCAGCGTGAGGCGGCCGTTTCTTCTTCTTCTCTTTAAAACTCAGCAAGCTTTCGTTCTTCATCATGATCAGCAGCATTACTTCTCCTTCAGATGACCGTCCTGGCTGCCTTCACACTCCTTCACTGAGCATCCTTCAGCTTGTGAACTTGCTCTTTGTTCTTTCTCACAAAGCTCTAAAGAATCGACTGTAATCCAATCACAGCTGAGATGTTGAGGTGGACGGGACGACTCCAGCTGCAAAGAATCAGACACTTTGAGGAATATTTGGCTCAGCTTTGATGTACACTTCCACTCTAAGGTGTGGACACACCTTCTCGTTTAATGGTTTTTCTTTATTTTCATGACTGTTTACATTGTAGATTCTGACTGAAGGCATCAACACTATGAATGAACACACGTGGAATCATGTAGTAAACAAAACAGTGTGAAATAACTCAAAACACGTTTTCTATTTTAGATTCTTCGTAATATCCGCCCTCTGCTTTGATTCCTGCTTCGCTCACTCTTGGCCTTCTCTCCATGAGCTTCATGAGGTCGTCTCCTGAAATGGTTTCCAACAGTCTTGAAGGAGTTCAGAGATGCTGAGCACTTGTTGGTCCTTTGCCTTCACTCTGCACTCCATCTCATCCCAAACCATCTCCACTGGGTTCAGGTCAGGTGACTGTGGAGGCCAGGCCTCCATCGCTCTCCTTCTTGGTCACAGAGCCCTCACACAGGCTGGAGGTGTGTTTGGGGTCATTGTGCTGTCCTGGCGTGTCGCTGCAGGATGCTGTGGTAGCCATGCTGGGTCAGTGTGCCTTCAGTTTTGAATAAATCCCCAACAGTGTCACCAGCAAAGCCCCCCCACACCATCACACCTCCTCCTCCATGCTTCACAGTGGGAACCATGCATGTAGAGACCATCGTTCACCTTTTCTGCATCACACAAAGACACAGCGAGTGGAACCAAAGATCTCAGATGTGGACCCATCAGACCAAAGCACAGATGGTCTAATGTCCATCCTTGTGTTTCTCAGATCAAACAAATCTCTTCTTGTTGCTTTTCCTCAGTCGTGGTTTCTCAGCAGCTGTTTGACCATAAAGGCCTGATTCACACAGTCTCCTCTGAACATGTAGAGATGTGTCTGCTGCTGGAGCTCTGTGTGGCATCCATCTGGGCTCTGATCTGAGCTGCTGTTAATGTGTGATTTCTGAGGCTGGCGACTCGGATGAATGCATCCTCAGCAGCAGAGGGACTCTGGCTCTTCCTATCCTGGGGCGTCCTCATGTCAGACAGTTTCATCGTAGCACTTGATGGTTTTTGTGACTGCACTTGGGGACACATTCAAAGTTTTAGCAGTTTCCCAGACTGACTGATTTATAAACACAAAGTAGAAAACCTGACCTGGATTAAATTAGACTGATCACCTAATTAGCCGGTGATATGTAGCCTGACAGGCCCTGCCAGCAGGTGGCGCCTCGGCTCCCGGTCGACGTTAGAGGTCACAGTGTCTCTGCGTGGTGTTTAATCAGCCCTGTTTTCCACTTTATCTCCAACTTGCTGTTTAGGTGACAGAGATCAGCAATGTGAAGAACATCACACGACTGCCACGTGACACCAAGCGACAGGCGGTGGCCATTGTGTTCACAGACGACACCTCACGCACCTTCACCTGTGAATCAGGTAACATGTCTGCCTCGACCTGTTTGGGGGGGGGATAGAGAAGGCACAATGGAAGAGCTAATGGTGATATATAATGATGTGTAATGTATGAGGAAGAGCAGTGCCCAGTGCATCATGGGAAACCCCCGGCAGCCTACGTCTATTGCAGCATAACTAAGGGAGGATTCAGGGTCACCTGGTCCAGCCCTAACTATACGCTTTAGCAAAAAGGAAAGTTTGAATCTTGAAAGTAGAGATAGTGTCTGTCTCCTGAATCCAAACTGGAAGCTGGTTCCACAGAAGAGGGGCCTGAAAACTGAAGGCTCTGCCTCCCATTCTACTTTTAAATACTCTAGGAACAACAAGTAGGCCTGCAGAGCGAGAGCGAAGTGCTCTAATAGGGTGATATGGTACTACAAGGTCATTACGAGTTCCCAAAAATGTTCAGACTTGATGCGTGCCAATTCAAGAGGAGCTCATACGTTTAAACATTTAAAATCTGTGTTCTACTGTGGATAAAATAAATAAATATAGATTTATGTGATTTTGAGAGTTCCAACTTTTTGAGTTGAGTTTGTTTGTGAGGAGCAGGATTTTAAATCCTCGGTGAGGTGAAGCCAGTACGTGTTTGTAGTCCCCGACAGCTCTCTCTCTCTCTCAGAGCTGGAGGCTGAGGATTGGTTCAAGACGCTGTCGATCGAGTGTTTGGGGATGCGACTTAATGACATCAGCATGGGCGAGCCAGACCTGCTGGCTGCTGGAGTGCAGTGTGAACACACAGGTACAGCACACACACACACACACACACTGTAACTATGACCATTTTATCAGTCCGAGCTGAAGATGTGCAGATGTTCATGGCAGTGAGACAGGATCAGAAATGAGTCCATCAGAGGGACAGCTGAGAGTCAGAGGCTGAGAGGGTCTGAGCGTGTGCAGAGGAGGGAGGGTGGAGGATAAAGATGGAGCTGCCAGGCAGGAGCAGAAGAGGAAGAGCTCAGAGGAGGTTCATGGATGTAGTGAAGGAGGACGTGCAGAGGGTTGGTGTGACAGGAGGATGCTGGGACAGGAGGAGGTGGGGGCGTGTTGATCAGTTTTTGAATGTATGGTATTTTTACCCGTGATGTTTCTTTTGGGTTCTTTTCCTTTGATCGAGGCTGCTGATGTAAATCTGCTCTTAATGACTCGTTAAATCACGGTTGACTCGCTGCACCATCGTGTGGCACGACGTGGTATTACATGAAAGTCCAGCCCAGCACAAAGACGTTTTCAGTTCACTGTGAAACATTTCAAACTAACACCAGGAAGTGACGCTGAAAGCTCCTCCAATTGTGAACCTATTATTGTTTATTGTTGCTTATTTTTATGTCAGATTTCATAAACCTTGCAGTGCTCTTTGCACACAGTTATGAAAACTTTAGAGGCTGCGTCTGTTATGAAAGAATGATTAACTTTAACTTTATTCATCCTCCAGCTGCAAAAAAAGCAGTTCACTGTTAATCGGTGTTTACTGTGAGGACCTGAGCATGAACACAGATTTTACTTAACATTTGGGCGGAGTCTGACCGTCCTCTGTCTCCTCAGAGCGCTTCAACGTCTTCCTCCTCCCCTGCCCCAACCTGGACATCTACGGCGAGTGCATGATGCAGATCACCCACGAGAACATCTACCTGTGGGACATCCACAACCCTCGCACCAAGCTGGTCACCTGGCCGCTCTGCTCGCTGCGGCGCTACGGACGCGACGCCACCCGCTTCACCTTCGAGGCTGGACGGTGAGACTTCGTGGTGGTCGGGGAGGGGGGGTGGTCTGTCCTCAGATAAACACAGGTGACATCCATCACAGGTTAGAGAGCGCCATCCTTTGTTAGCAAGGTGACTTTGAGATGAAGTGCTTATCTGAACTCACATACTGTCAGTCCAAGGATACCACACACACACACACACACACACACACACACACACACACACACACACACACAGACACACTCACACACACACACACACACACACACACACACACACACGCAGGGCGCTGCATTGGGCTGAGCCTCGTGAGGAGATTGAATAGATTAGTCGATGAATCGATGCTGGGACAGACCTCCTTATCTGCTCTTCTTTGATAGAACCTGACCAGCTATGATTGGGTCAGCATGCAGATAATGCTGTGTGTGTGTGTGTGTGTGTGTGTGTGTGTGTGTGTGTGTGTGTGTGTGTGTGTGTGTCTGCGCTTAAACTCAAATCTGATTGGAGAAGATGCACATCGATCGATTATCAGAAAAGCGCCATCAGTCAGTGAGTGCGAGTATAAAGGGGCTGAGCCTGGAGTGGACGTTGAGGAGCTGCTCAGGATGCTGCTTTGCCTCACACACTTTATTTTTCTAATTTGACCAAACGTGATTACAGGCTGAACAACAAGTGCGTCCGACACTCTGCTCCTCCAGCAGCAAAAAAAACCTTTAACTACACAAAGACGGCAGGAAGAACCAGGCCAGAGATGAAACTGCAGATCACTTTCACATTTGTCGTCTTGTTAACAACAAACGGGTAAATCCCTAATTTGGTGACGTAGTTCTGGAGGATGAGCAGTGCTTTACTTCCCTCATCTCAACCTTTATCTTCTCTGGAGTGACTCAGAGAGAAAACTGAGCAGTAGGTAGGATTCAGACGACCGCGAGATAACACCGCCGTTTTCACGCTGAGCTGCTGTCATGTGCAGGATGTGTGACAGCGGCGAGGGACTCTACACCTTCCAGACCAGAGAGGGGGAGCAGATCTACCAGAGGGTCCACTCGTCCACGCTAGCCATCGCTGAGCAGCACAAGAAGGTCCTGCTGGAGATGGAGAAGAACAGCAGGGTGAGGCGTGACCTTTCCTTTCTGATGATTTCAGCAGACTCGGGTTCAAATTCAACCTTTATTCAAACCCTGTGCGATTACAGCAGCGCACAGCCACAGACTGTATATAAATGATGGAAGTAGCAGGTCAGAAAACATCCAGAAGGGGGCGACTTCCCCGTTTCAAAGAGCATCTTAATTTAAACAAAGCACCATTAAGTGTTAATAAATGCATAAAAAATGTGTTCGTCTCAACAAAGTTTAGAAAAGGTCAAAATAAACTTCCTGTAACGCTGTAACAAACAATTATAATAAATCAAGGCTATGAAGTCCTATGAAATTTCACTTTTGTGCTTCACATTCACATTTTATTCAGTTTATTTGGTAAATAAACAGAAAAGCAGTAAATAAAAATCTCAGAGATAAATGCAGACCTGCCTTGCTCAGAGGCTCAGAGCCAGCAGAAGAGAACATGGGATTACATCATGTGGTTAAAAACGGGCTGGTCGTACCCGTGGCGTCTTCCTGCTGGGACGCTTTCACAATAAAATGAACTTGATTCTTTGACTGCGTGTGAGCCGTGCTACTTCCTGCGCTTATTGTCTCAATTCCTGATGTTGTGTTTTTTATCCCAGCTGCTGTCGAAGGGCTCAGAGTCTGGCTCGTACCCCTGCACCCCCACCGCCATCCTGCCCCGATCCGCCTACTGGCACCACATCACTGGAAACCAGACCGGCATGGATCCCGGCAGCGGTACGCCGCACGCCAACCCTTACATAACATTTACACGAGATTTATACAGGATTGAACTCTTGATGATGTCAGAAGTTCAAAAGCTCCTCCCATAAACTCAAGAACCAAACCTGATTGTTGTCTTCATGGTCGCCTCCTTAAAGCTCTGCACTCGTAGGAAGTCCCGCTCTGATGACCTCCATGCTCCATCTCCGTGTTTACTTTACTTTTTTCATTCTCTTCACCTCCTTTCTCACCTCCTTTCTCACCTCCTTTCTCACCTCCTTTCTCACCTCCTTTGTCCTTCACCCCTGCTGGAGTGAAGGACAAAGGAGGCAGAGGGTCGTTCAGTACAGATGGACTCAGTGTTGTTTTTAAAAAACAACTCAAAACTCACCTTTTTAAAACTGCTTTTGGTTCATTCTTGCTTGTTTTATATTGTCTGTGTGACCTTTTTATGACTCTCTATCTTATGTGCAGCCCTTTGTGACTCTGTCTAGAAAGGTGCCATATAAATAAAATTGTCTTTATTTATTTTATTGACAGATCGTCAAAAAAGACAAAGACAGAAACACATGAGTGACGAGTCGTGTCCAAATACAGAGACGTTACCAGTTTATGCTTCATAAGAACATCTGTAGAGTCACACATGCAACATAAAGTATCCAGGCAGATATTTCTGTCTTTGCAACTTCAAATAAACATTATTCATAAACTCTTAATATATTCAAACATCATGTTTTGGTGAAGCTGTTCCTCACCTGCTGCTTTTCTCTACGTTTCATTCGTCACTCCACGATGTCCCAAAACAAGAGAAACTCCTGAGTAATCGAGTATTTGCTTCTCGGTGCGCTGTGACCTGAAAACATTGTTTGGAGAGTAAACATCAGAAACGTGCAGATGTAAAGAGTCCGATGTTAGAGGAGCTGCGCAGAGACCCGACAGACAAATTCAGCTTTGGTTTCAGAGTTTTTGGTGGATTGTGTTTTTGTCGTGTCGCGACGCCGACGCTTTACACACACGTGTTGAGGAGATCGATGATAGGTTTATAGCATGAACTTATTCGCTGGAACGTTAAGGACAATTTGCTGCACAGCAAACAGACACGTTTATCCTACCACAGAACAATAAGAGAAGCTGCGAGCTCTCCCGCGCTCCGGGTGTGGATGCCAGAACACGCTGCACGCTTTGCAGACTGCTGAACATCACACATCCTATCACTACACTATCGATTATACACCTCTGAGCACATATGGTTAAATATTTCCTGATACAAATGACAATAATAAAATCTAAACCCATCAATCGATATCAGAGTCAAGTAGCATCAAGGCTCCGCCTACCTCAGGTAACAGGTGTGTTTCTGCTCCGTCTGCAGGTGACGCCGCGGAAGACGAGCTGCTGTCCACCCGCCTGCCTCCCGACCGCCACGCGACGCTGCCCCTGGCAAACACACACACGCAGTCTCAGCCACACATACACACACACTCCCCGACACACTACCCCACCTTCCCCGGACAGTGACACACACACTCACACAGGTGCGTGTGGACTTTGAAGACACACACAGGACCCACATGCATGCAGACACACACACTGGACACTCCCTCCTTATATCTGACAGCCCAACATCACACCTCACAGGATGGAGGGACGCTAACAGCACGCCGTCCCGAGAGCGCACTTCCTGCGGCTGCATCCTGCTGTGTGGCGTGAGGACTGAAAGCTCTCAGCTTCAAACCAGAGACAGAGTGAAGATTGTACGGACGTTTTTATACTGAATTTCTACCGCAGCTTCCTTTTGAAATCACAACAATAAAGAGGAAATGAGCGGCAGCCTGACACGCACACGTGGACCGACGCAGGCCTGTTCGCGTCCTGCTGCTCGCTCAGCTGCTTCCTCCTCCTCACACCAAACATCAGTCTGCCGTCACCTGTGTGAAGATGTGTTTTGATCTTTATTTGACCCGCCCACAGTCACACGCCAGCGTGGCTACTAGAATAAGCAAGAATTCAGTTATTAACTGACAGAATTTATTTACACCTCAGAAAATTAATTTGTAATTGTTCGATTTGCTTGTTAGGTCTGACGCCTTTAACCGTTTCCAGGTCCGAATCCTCTTCAGTCCTAAAATCAGGGAAACTGAGGAACAGCTGAGGGTGGAAAACAGTCCAATAAAACATCTGTGCAGCTGTTCGCTCAGCTGTGACGATAAAGTTTAATCAAAAGGAGGATTTATGAGGTGAGCAGGAAGAAAGCTCGCTCTCTGGCTGAAGGATTTAAAAAAGACTACAAAAGCACAGTTCATGTCATAGACTGTATATAAAGGATGGATGTAGCTGCCCAGATGTGACCCTGATGGGATATGATGTCACCGCAGTGAAACGTGGACCAGCAGCTGAGAGCTAAACGTCAGCGCTGATGCCACTTTTTAGCTCTGTCCATCTTTCTTTACAGTCTGCACAGCGAGTTTACGCGTCGGGCTCTCGGCAGCGCCGACCGAGCTCGGTCACTCAGACGTCTCGGGCTGGTTTGGATCTCTCGATGATCCCGAGCTCACTCTGAAGTCAGACGCTGAGTTTTTAAACGTGTGAGCTGATCAACAGCTGCACAGGACCTGGAAGAAGTTCTCTGAGGTCATCTCTTAACAAGCAGATCATCTTTAGGCTTAAAGTAAAAGAAGTCAACGCCACGAATGTCATCATATAGAAACCTTAGGCTGCTTTAAAGCATATTCAGGCCCATGTGGTTGCATTACTGTGGCTCCCTGCACAGCTTAGGTTGTTTTTTTATAGTGACAAAACTATGAAACGCCAACATTTGGTCAAATTTCCCGTTTTTATGGATGTGGGAGGATTGAAGCGATGTATGATCCTGCTGCTCGGTGCCTTAACAGCACCACGAGGACTGTGAAGACACGCGTGTGAAGAACACATTTATCACATGTGGATAAATGCCTTTGATTTCACTGGTAGACGTGACTCCGCAGCTCCAGG
The DNA here is from genome assembly GCF_057381915.1 of Diplotaxodon limnothrissa. Classification (NCBI taxonomy): domain Eukaryota; kingdom Metazoa; phylum Chordata; class Actinopteri; order Cichliformes; family Cichlidae; genus Diplotaxodon; species Diplotaxodon limnothrissa. The sequence continues at coordinate 1,579,406 of NC_140596.1, read as the reverse complement.
ATCTGCTCACCGAGCCCTGGCTGCGGCGTTTCTTATCGAGTGATTCCTGAGCTCTCCGGGATGTGTCTTATTGCACCTTGGTCTTTTTACACACCCCTGTTCTCATCATCCACGGGTTTTAGGGACATTTGCCTGTCAGTAACTGATGTTCACTGTCCTTACATTTCATTGTTCACTTGTCACTTTTCCCTCTGACAGATGGAAACTCTCAGCCTCTCTGCACGGGTAGAGTTCGTCAGTTTGAGCCTCACATTTGTGTTTCTTCTGGTCCGTAGCCATGTGTGAAGAACTGGTACCTCCAAATCTGAGGCCACGGTTCTGAGCAGGAAACAGGTGGAGTCCCTCCGTACGGGTCAGGAAGGTGTAGCTCCGCCCAGTTCTTTAAGAGCGCTTGGGCTGTTGTTCACAGCAGATCACAATACGGATCTGAAGTGTGTGGATGCCGTCGGTCTTACCCTCACCTTTGACCCTGAGCTGTGTTGTAGATACTGTGAGGCTCCTCTGAAGGAGGAGCTCAGTCTTTCAGGAGGAGGTCAGAGTGTAGCGTCCTTCACACTGGAAGGAGGCAGTGTGAGGTGTTTGGGAGGAGGCCAGACTCAGGACACAGTTTGTGTCTCTGAGCTGGCCTCGTGCTTCCCCAGAAGAGCTGCACCAGTTTCAGCCTGATGGACTGCTGCCTCCAGATAAGCTGTGGAAAATGGATTTGTGGGTGTAAAATAGGAAAATGTGTTCAAACACTGACACGAGTAGAAGTGGAAATAACACAGGTTAGGTTTCACTTCTGCCCTGAGGTCACACCAGAGGCTTCACTGGGTCCCTGAGGTAGTCTGCGATATGACAATAGAGAAACCCTGAAGCTGCAGCAGTGCTGGCATCAGCAGACAGATAGCAGCACAGTTAATCACACACGGCCCGTTTTTCTGCTTCCATTGAGTCCGAATAGTCCAGGTGGTCAGGACGTTCTGTTGGATAGCACAGCCATCGTTTCTGTCATCAGTAATATGAGCAACGACCAGCCGGGAGCACGGCTCAGACGCACCACAGGGCGCTCCATTTGGAAACTAAAGTTCTTCAAACTTATGTGGAGGAGCTCAGAGCGATGCCTGAACGGGCGACGCTGGTTCTGGATTGGTTATTGATCGTTATCGATGGCATCAGAGGAGAATGGCAGGTGCTGCCTTTGCCTTCTCTCACACTGAGCTGTACAGGTGAGGTGGAGGTGGGGAAATACCAGGACAGCAGATGCACGTCGAGGTTTTTCCACCGTGGGCTCCGATCAGCTTTCAGCCGCTGCCTTTTGACTCCGCCCTCGTCTTTTTTCAGACTCGTTTTCCGCGTCGTACCCGGACTGTGACGAAGCTGGATTCCTCCTCTGTCACCATCATTAGCTGTTCTTCCATCACTGAAACATGACAGGGCTACGAATTCCATCTGTCCCCCACATGATGGAAGCTGTGTACATATCTGCTATTTATTTCATGTGCATTTGAGTGTGTGTGAGTGTGTGTGTGTGTGTGTGCGCGTGTGTGTGAGTGTGAGTGTGTGTGTGTGCGTGCGTGCGTGCGTGCGTGTGTGTGCGTGCGTGTGTGCATATGAGTGTGTGTGTGTGTGTGTGTGTGTGTGTGTGTGTGTGTGATTACATGTGTTCATATAAAATACACACACACTCTCTGTTGGACCTTGTGATGTAGAAGAAGCTGCTCCACCTTGTCAGCGTGGATCTTCATGAACCAGAAGAAAGCGTGCATCCGTCCGTTCGCTCATACACGTTCACGCCTGTGCCGCGCTGCAGTTCATCTTTGTAGCAGGAGGAATCGTGCAGAGGGGTGTTTCATAAAGAAGGCGCAGGACAGGCCAGACTTAAAGCTTCATGTTTGTCGAAGAATAAACGAAAACTTTGACCCTGAAAAGATCTCTGCTTTGAGGGCCGCGTCTCATGGTAGCACAGGAATGTCGTGTCACATTATCGTGCTAAATCCGGCGTATTGGGCTGATTCCAGCCTGTTTGTTTGGTTTCCTGCTGAGACTCGAGTCTTTATGAAACCCCCTTCTGGCCTCACACACCTAAGTGCTCGGTGGAAGCGCTGAGTGATGGACGAGGCTGGGAAGCGAGACGGGAAGCGACGGCTTCCCTGCAGCAGTCGTAGTGTGTCTGTGATTGTAGTGTCATCTCCGGCCGTGACCGCCCCTCAGCTTTGTAACCGATGACAATAAATGCCGTTTCCACCCGCTCACACTGTCCACACAAAGTGCATGTTTTAGAGAAAATAAAGTTCATTGTTACTGAAGGATGCGGCTCCCTGCTGTGATGTCAGTCCTTAAATTTTGTTTTACCTCTTATTTTATTATTTTATTACATTTTGAAGCTGCTTGTAAAATATTCAATATTAAGTTTTTTGTGTATCAGATGATTTAACGATGAAAGATCTGACAGTTGTAGGTAGAAACCCAGTGATGGTGGTGCGAGGGAAGAATGAAATGAAAGGTTGAGCTCACAGCACAGAGGATCTGCCTCCTCCCAGATATCTGTGGGTTTTGGTTTTTTGCATATCTGTCACATTTATGTGTTTCAGGTCATCAAATGTTCAAATTAGACAAAATGATGCCAGTGATGACAAGATGCAGCTCTTCACGATGGTTTCTTTTATTAAAAGAAAGAAAGCTTTCCAAACCTGCAGTGTATAAAAAGTGAAGCTAACTAACAACCCTCCAGCCTTGGCAGCCTTCAGTGAGTCTTTCACATGGATGGAGGAATTTCACTCGGACACTCGTGACACATTCACACTGGACTTGCTTGCTGGTGTGTTTGGGATCATCCTGCTTAAGCAGAGTGCTTCCTCGTGGCTCCATCAGCTACACCAAGTCTATAAAGCTCAAACTAAGAAATCAGGATGGGGCAAATGTTTCGTCACAGGTTCAACTCCAGCTGATTTCTGCTACTGATCCAGGAGCTCACATATGTGAATCTTTTCCAGTTTATCCTCTAAAAATGAAGCGTCGCAGGACAAATGGTATAAATGTGTCTTTATTTTTGGATCATTTTGTGAACTCAGAGGCTTTTTCCCTGCCTGCGCCCACCCTCTGCCGTCGGTGTGAGTCTGTGAGGATCCAGCAGGGGGCAGCAGCGCTCACGGGCTCAGTGAAGGCAGCGGGGGAAGAAGAGGCGGCAGGAAGCGCTCACACAGCCGCTGACCTGCAGCTCCGCTCTCACCTGAACCTTTCTGTCCTCGATCACCTGCGCCGTGTGACCACGTGACCCGCCGACATGGGCCGGAAGGTGACCGTGGCTACCTGCTGTCTGAACCAGTGGGCTCTGGACTTTGAAGGCAACTGTGAGCGGATCCTGAGGAGTGAGTGAGACCGCAGCGCGAGCTCAGGCTGTGGCCCAGCCAATCACGGCCACGAACAACTCTGCTTTTCATAAAACGTATGACGCGTTATCCCCGTGCGCCGTCACAGGGTGCGTGGGTCTGCTGCCACTCGGTAATAATAAAACGTTCAGCTCGCTTTATTTCGATTCAGTCTGTGGGAGGAGAGTCACCCACGCGAGTCACCCACGCGAGTCACCCACGCGAGTCACCCACGCTCACTGCACATTTCAGCAAACACGCATCAGCAACATGAATCAGTAATAACTAGAGATGGCACGATACCACTTTTTTATGTCCGATACCGATATCATAAATTTGGATATCTGCCGATACCGATATGAATCCGATATAGTGTTTTTTAATCAACAAAACTGTTTTTTAAATATCTTGCTGCATTTTGTATAAGTTCATACTCAAGTTTAAAACAACAACTACACTAAAGCTATTCTGTTATACCTGTATGCAAAAAAAATGTTTCATAGTTCAGCAATACTGATCAATCTAATAAACTTAGACCTACACCATCCTCCCTATTCTGGTATTTTAAAGAGTACTTAGCGTAAATATTAAGCAACCTAACTAATAGGGTTCCAACTCCCAGCAACAACAAAAATAAATAAATAAAAAATAGGGAACCACCCCTCACGCTCCACCTCATGATGCTTAATCGACGTAATCAACCTTAATTTGATGCAGTGTGAAAAAAAATGCACAGAAATCAATTATTTTTCAAGAAATATTAAATAGATTCAACATCTTTCTTCAACAAAATTGCAGACTGCACAGATGGTACCTTCCCAAAGGAAAAAGTACTATAGCTTACTAGGGTGTATATATTAGACTTAATAGTCACTATATACAGTAATTGACTTCTATTCATTTTGCATCAAATTAAAACTTTGGGTGTCAGATAATTATTTATTAAAAGCTCGACATTTTAAATGAGAATAAGAAAGAAAAGTATGTCTTTGTGCCCCCTTTTCCCTGTTCATGCCCTATCGGCCCCCCTGGCTAAACTTTGCTAGATCCGCCCCTGCACAGTTACCAGCGTCAGCTACGTAGAAAAAGATCCTCGAGTAGAAAGTAATATTAAATACATTCTAACAACAGCTGATCAAGCTTAAACGTGCTGCTGTTGTTCAGCCGCTGGTTTCCTCTTTCTGGTGCAAAGTGGGCCAAAAGCAAAGACGGAGTCGCGACAGAAAAGCCGATCAGCTGATCATTTAAGCAGTTTCACGATTGAAGTAGCAGCAGGAGAGCGAGAGGCAGTCGCTCGTTAAGCTTAACGCAGGAATGCTTTACAAACATTCAGAGATGGACTTACACACTTGCTTTACTTCTCTCGGGATAACTTTGTCGGAGATGAAATGCCGGGTTGCTAGCGAAGCTCCACATGCTATCCAGACCACCGACAGGTCCCGCATGCCACAGCCGCTCTATCACGTGATGCATACTGCTCCGACGTGCTAACGTTCTGAGGTGAGTTACGGCGTGTTGCAAGTTTTGTGAGGTGCTTTCGTGATATTTAATGGATCGGATTACATTTTTTATTTTTCTCCGATATCCGATCCAGTAATTTAGGTCAGTATCGGACCGATACCGATACGTAATATCGGATCGGTCCATCTCTAGTAATAACAAAGAATCCACGCGGCATCATAGCAAAACTACGAGGTGTGTGTGTGCATGTCTGTCTGTGTGTGTCTGTCTGTGTGCGTGTGTGTGTCCAAACCAGGACACTGATGAAAAATCAAACCATCGTAGTTTTGTCAGAAAGATCTTTAAAGGACTCGACCTGAAACCACGTCACCTGAAGTCAAAGGTCATGTCTTTCACAGTGGACCCTCCACTGTGAAAGAAACCCAGACATTTCTGTACGAGTTGATGGAAAAACAGGAAAACACAGCTAAAAGTTCCAAATCTCCTTTACAGTTTCTAAACTTGTTTATTGGGCCAGATTTGAGTTTCAGCCAGGCCGATCCCGGCCCCTGGGCCTTATGTTTGATACCTCTCTCCTAGCTGCGTGGAGGATCTGACCCGGGTGAAGGGTTGTCGGAGTGTCCTGAGTGTGTGTGGACACAGGCACACACTGACCAGCTGTGGCTGCTCTGACTAACAGTGGCTGAGTCGTCTGCACACTGTGGGTTACTGCAGGTGGACGAGTCACATGACACGAGCTCGCGATAAGAAAATAAATAAAGCTCATGTTAAATTATTAGTTCTGTCACAGGCTGATTATCAGAGTTATCTGTGATCTCAGGCAGGTGTGTGTGATGCTGCAGTTCTCCCGTCTGCCTGCAGGTATCGAGGAAGCCAAAGCTCACGGAGCCAAGTACAGGCTGGGTCCAGAGCTGGAGATCTGGTACGATTCTTTTACGTCCTTATTAAACTCACGCGTCATCTGTTGGTCCAACTCTTCTTCTCTGCTTTGTTTCAGCGGCTACGGCTGCGCAGACCACTTCTATGAGTCGGACACGCTGCTGCACAGCTTCCAGGTCCTCAGGAATCTTCTGGAGTCTCCCGTCACTCAGGACATCATCTGTGACGTGGGGATGTGAGTGTTCAGAGTGCAGCGCGAGGCTTTGGCTCCACCTGCTGGACGTGATGTGGCGTGCACCTGTAACGTCTCCTCTCCTGCAGCTCTGACTGTTTCTTGTCCTTTCAGGCCCATCATGCATCACAACGTGCGCTACAACTGCCGCGTCCTGTTCCTCAACAGGTACGTCAGCAAGGCCACACCTCCTCCTCCAGGTCGTAGTCTTCCTCCACATTGAGCTAAACGAACACTTTGCTTCTTCATCATAGAAAAATCCTGCTGATCAGGCCCAAGATGCTGATGGCCAACCACGGGAACTACAGAGAGGTGCGCTGGTTCTCCCCCTGGAACAAGTTACGGTCGGTCACTCTGGAGTTCAGCTTTAATCTGTCACGTGTCTGCATGTGACCACGTGTCCCTAAACGTGGGTGTGTCTGATTGGTTCTTTCAGGCAGGTGGAGGAGTATTTCCTGCCCCGAATGATCCAGGAGGTGACAGGCCAGGTAACCTCTGCCGTCGCAGTTACCAGCTCATGTCTGGTGAGAGGTTCTCGTCTGAATTTTGTCGCCTCGTTCCTGTTTGCAGGACACCGTCCCCTTCGGTGACTGCGTGCTCTCCACGAAGGACACCTGCATCGGCACTGAGATCTGCGCCGAGCTCTGGAACCCCGACAGGTGGGGAGAGGCTGCCAGCAGGTGCGATGGCGCTCGCTCGCTCTCCTGCTAACGTCTGTCCTCTCCTCAGCCCTCACATTCAGATGGGTCGGGACGGCGTTGAAATCTTCACCAACTCGTCCGCAAGCCACCACGAGCTCCGCAAAGCTGACCAGAGGGTCAACCTGATCAAGTCGGCCACCACCAAGGTACGCGCTCGAATACGAGGCCGAGCACTGAGCGCGACGGGGCAGTGTTGTACGTGACGCCGTCTGCTGGTGACGTTGCAGAGCGGAGGAATCTACCTGTACGCCAACCAGAGGGGCTGTGACGGAGACCGCGTCTACTACGATGGCTGCGCCATGGTGGCCATTAACGGTGACGTCGTGGCGCAGGGAGCGCAGTTCTCCCTCGATGATGTGGTACGTGAAAAGGTTTCCTGTCATGTATGTCCTGCTGGAGGTTAAACATGACGATGAGCTCGGTGTGTGCGCAGTGATCCCGAAGCTCAGGTGAGATCAGCAGGAGCAGCTCGTTTCAGACACGGGACCACCTGACAGGCCGAGGACGCGATGATGAGGGATTAGTTTGAATTTTGATTCATGCAAAGCTCCTCAGGTAGAGGAGGGGCTGTTTTAGGGAAGTGTTTCCTGTGCTGCACCGAGACTGCAGGTGAAGA